>NC_085011.1:16295047-16367547 GCF_963854185.1 Sardina pilchardus
CTACTATGCTGCAATATAAAGGACCAATGATATAGCTTGAAATTTGGAAGAGCCCAACCTCCTTGGAGTTTGGGTTGTTGTAACATTGACCATTTTATCCGTGGACGCCTCTTATTCCATACAAAAGACCTAAGTAGAGTATCTAGTTTTTTCCAGTAGTCCACTGGAGGGGGCAGAGGTATCATTGAACTAATGAAGTTAACTCGGGGTAAAACATTCATTTTAATGACCGAAATTCGACTAGGTGTTGATGATGGAAGTGGCATCCATCTATTAATATCATTTTCTATTTTCTTCAAAATAGCACAATAATTAATCTTGGAAATAGATGATAGAGTTGATGTTATCTGAACACCTAAATAGGACACTTGGTCAGCCACCACAATGTCAGAAGGAACAGCCAGCTCATTTTTGTCCACATTGAGAAGCATGAGAACGGATTTTTTAAGATTAGTTTTAAAGCCTGAAAGTTTCCCAAAATTGTCCAGCGTACTCATGATCTTTGGTAAGGAGGACTGAATATCAGATATATAAATCAATGCATCATCAGCATATAGGGATATGTGATGTTGTGAAGGACCTATTGTTATTGGTGTTGAAATATTATTTTGACGTATAAACTGGGCCAAGGGCTCAATTGAAAGATTAAAAAGAAGTGGGGAAAGAGGACATCCCTGCCTCGTCCCACGAAATATGCCAAATGGGTCAGAGGAAATCCCACCTGTAAAAACTCTCGCAGATGGGTTAGCATATAAAATTTGGATCATTCTAATAAAATTTGGACCAAATTTGAATTCTTCCAGAGCTCTCCACAAGTACTTCCATTCCAATCGGTCAAATGCATTTTGAGCATCCAGAAAAAACAATCCATTAGGGGAAGATGTTTTCCCTGTCTCATCAATAATATGAAGAAGCCGCCTTATATTATCAGATGCTAGACGTTCTTTCATAAAGCCGGTCTGATCCATGTGAATCAGCCTGCCCACTACTTTCTCAAGGCGTAGGGCCAGCGCTTTGGCATATATTTTCAGGTCTGCATTTATCAATGAGATGGGACGGTAATTTGCACATTCCATAGGGTCTTTACCTGGCTTTGCTAACAGGGTTATGAGTGACATGTTAATATCTTTAAGAAAGCTGCCATTTTCTATTGCATGATTTAGCACATCAAGCCATAATGGTCCCAATATTTCCCAGCACGTCAGAAGTAATTCCGCGGGTAGCCCATCAATGCCAGGGGAACGACCTTTATTAGTAAGCTTTAAGGCTTGGTGGAGCTCCTCTAAAGTAATTGGGGAATCTAGTTTTTCAAGTTCATCGGTGGAGAGACCTGGAAGTTCAATGTTGCTAAAAAAATCATCAAATTGGTCCTGGGATGGTGAGAATTCAGATGAGTATAAGTTTGTAAAAAAGGTCTTGAAAGTATCATTTATATCATGTGGTGCTGTTACAGTCCCTTTAAGAGGGTTGCGGATAGCAGAAATATACATTTTATTCTCTTGTTTCTTGAGTGTCAATGCGAGGAGTTTGCTTGGTTTACTACTCTCTGAATAATACTTATGTTTAGTTACATGCATTAAGTATTCAACTCTCTGTTTAACCAAATCATTTAGTTCTGACTGTTTAATTTTAAGTTGCACATCTTTTTCCTCAGAGTATCTAGAATTCAAATCCCTTTCCAAACATTGACACTCTAACTCCAAGTCTTTTATTCGGAGTGCTTTCAATTTCTTAAGATGTGTACAAAAACTGATAGCATTGTTCCTTATGAAACCCTTCACCACAGCCCATACAAACATGGGGTTAGAAACGCTACTGATATTAATGTCAATGAATTCTCTTAATTTCAAATTTAATTGAGTGAGATATTCTTCATTTTGAAGGAGAGTTGTGTTGAATCTCCACCTTGTTGGTTTTCTATGCATGGGAAAGAGATCGAAAGTAACAATAACTGGATTGTGGTCTGACATGTAGCGTGGACATATATTAACTGACTTAACATACTGACCCAGTTTTGATGATGATAAAATAAAATCTATTCTAGACGACATTTTATGAGCAGCTGAATAAAAGGTAAAGTTCTTAATAGTTGGATTATGTATTCTCCAAATATCTATCAAATCCAGACTCTTACAAAAGTGCTTTAAAGCATCCGATGCAGTGGCTTGAATTGTTGAAATGTTGGCATGAGACCTGTCTAGGTTTCTATCAATAAAGGTATTCATATCTGCTCCAATAATTAAAAGATAGTCGTTTAAAGAAAGCAGCTCTTTTGTTAAATTTGGGAAGAAGGATTTATCATATATGGTCGGAGCATAAACTGTCACAAAAGCTAGCTTTTCTCCCTGTACAGAAGCACAACAGTAAGCTAACCTCCCTGATGCATCAGAGCTTATTTTTTCAATTTGGAGAGTTAAGTTCCGTTTCATTAGTATCAGAACACCTTTGGTGTGAGAGCCATCTCCTGAGGCCACGATGGGTTTATAGTGCTTATTTTGCATTCTAGTTACATCTTTTGGTCTAAGGTGTGTCTCCTGCAAGAGCGCTACATCTATGTTATGCCTACGTAGAAAATCTAGAACACTGGCGCGTTTGAAAGGTGAATTCAGCCCCTTGACATTAAGGGAAAGTATGGTGTGGTTACCCATTATCATCAAATATTAAACGAAACAAAATAAACAGGCTTCTACAAAAAACAGCGTGTGCAAAAACACCTTGACTGGCAATAAGAGTTACATATTCAGACAATTGAAATATACAAGTTTCCATGTGTTGGTTTATGTGTGGCTGCAGCCACACCCCCACCCCTCCCTCAAACCCCTCTATAGCTAGCGTCCGTGACATTCACGTGGCGAAGTCTATTAACAATGAACTTGTGCCTAACCATCCCCCTTAAGCAAAAATAAAACTGACAAAGTGTAGTTTAACTATAAAATGAAACGTGGCGGTAGAAAGTAAAATAACTGCATCATAGTACAAAAGAAAATACATCCTGCTTGGATACGGAATTGAAACAGCAAAAACGAAACTAGCACCGATAACGCTAGTCACTTAAATTCAAGACAACAAAGTAGGCTATTCTATTCCTGACCTAATGTTGTATGCCCTCGGTTAGCCAGATTATTAGTGGAACTGCATTTAGCAACATGAACTGTCCCCTTTGCATAAACTGAACGGGCTAACATAGGCCATATATACTGCACAATCAAACTAAACCATCAACTCTCCATATCAAGTGTAACTTGCCCTTCAGATCCTGGCCCTGTATTCGCTGGTTCAGCTGGAGCGATTGGATCAAAACGGGTTAGCTGGCTTGATCCAGGTCTGGCATCATAGTCTGACATAAACTGTTCAGCTTCCTCAGCAGAATTGAATGATTTGGTTTCGCAGGATAGCTGGGTAGATCAGAAAGGTGTCTATTCCCATCTGGCGACATCGGGCTCGTAGACCTTTGAAGGCACTTCTTCTCCGGGCCGTGCCTGCACTGTAATCGGCGTAGAATTCCAATTTAGGGCCATTCGGGAGACGGGGTTTAGCCTTCCTTGCACCTTGCAAAATCGCTTGACGGTCAGGATACCGAAGAAGTCGGAAAATCATCGTGTTGGCTTGGGAAGACTTAGTGTACACTCGATGGGCTCTATCAATCTCCAGTGGTAATGTTGCCGTCTTTGCTAAGTCAGGGATCCATACAGGCAGCATGGTTTTCAGGTACCCAGCGGCATCCTCGCCCTCCACTCCCACAGGCAAGTTCACGATTCGGATGTTGTTTCGTCTACCTCTGTCTTCCAGCTCGTCAGTCTTTAGTTGCAGTTTGCTCAGTTCAGTTATGCAGTGGTTTGCTTCTCTTTTCACTTGGCGAACAGAGCCTTGGAGGCCATCTACTTTAGTTGTTAGCGTCTCAACTTTAGCTGCTTGGCAATCGATGTTGTCTTGAAGCGAACGTAGCAGGGCTCCGTTTTCGGAGATACAAGCGCTGAGTGGCGACAGTGCTTTGTCTAGGGTCACGGTTAGCATGGAACCTACCACCTCACGCAGAGTCTCTCGTTCTGTCTCCACTGTCTGTTTGATTAGCAATGCTATGTCCTCGTGTGGCAAACTAGCTTTAAAGCGTTTGTTGACAATTTCTTGCTGTTTTTGTGGAGAACTCGCAGGATTTTTGTTCGGCATCGTTCAGAGAAGTTCGGGTGTGGTGTCTGAAGTCAAAACTACACTTTTAAAGTAATAAGCGTCAAAAAAGGGGAAAATGTGGCAGGAGCTCAGTGTGGCAAGACCATTTCGCAGCGTGGCTCACCGGAAGTCCCTGATAACCTCCCATCTTAATCACAAGTATAACATACTGCCTAGGGTTTAGATTGAATGTCTCTGTTAAGCTAATTACTAATAACCAAGGATGATTGGAATTGATGGGAAGGTCAAACCTGGACATTTTTTGGCATCTACAATAACACTTGACAAGGCACAGTATTCTGCCTGCCAATGCACTTGAATTGGTCACCTCTGCAAAACGGTACACATAAAGAAAGACTTGTAGATCTCCAAATGTAAGATTTGCTAATATAGCCTACAGTAAGTGTCTGGACAGTCTGGTTGAGACTTGTTGTTATATGTAAATAAAAAGTGTTGGTAGGATGCTTGTTTCAATTCTATTCATTGGCCAGCCCTTATCTGTATTTTAGTTTCTGTATAAGTGGCATCTGGCTAGGGATCCACATACTTTTCTATTTTCATGTCCACATTAGATATGTTTGTGGTCTAGACATCTGCTAGACCTTTGTAACTTACTGTAACAAGTGAAGTTATATTTGGTGAATGTTCAAACAACTCAGAAATTAACTAGAAATGCACAATTAAAAGGTGGTAATGCCGCCAACAACTCAACGCAGAGTTAGGTGAGATTGTACAATAATGTTGTAGTTACGATACTGAAAATGTGTAAAGGAATGCTTGTATTTCAGCATCTGAATCTCCTCTCAAACATGTAGGTTTTACTTTTAAATGCCAAACATGCCCCGGCAGCCTCGAGCTCTTGTGCCCTAAATACATATCCTTTACAAGGTGGACTCACTCCATCGAGGTCAAAGCAAGCGGAATTGTGCCGGGTTTGAGCACCGCCGCTGTGCACTCAGGCGTATGCCCCAACTCCACTTTTATGATTGGAAAGAAGAGCCCCCCCCCCCCTCCCTCCTCCCTCTCTCCCTCTCTCCCTTCCTCCCTCTCCGCAGTTTGTGGGTTCAGACTGTTTATAGCCACAGGTTGTCATACACAGGGGCCTGCTTGCCCGCCTTGCCCGCGTCGCTGTTCGGAACTCGGAATCAGAATGGAGCTAATGCTCTGTGACAGCCACTCTAAAGGACGAGTGGCATGCTGCTCGCTCCGTAAATGAAATGCATAATTTGGCGGAGTTGGGGTTGCTGGAGAGCCACAGGCGGTAGTCGAGCAGCAGTGAAGACCCGTAAGCAGGACTGGACACACTGCCACTGGGAAGAAATAGCTTCGACCTCCACCCCCCCCCACCCCCCACCACCACCACCCACGACCCCACTCCCCACCCCCACTACCCACGACCCCACTCCCCACCCCCACTCCACCCGCTGGAGCAACACTGCCGCAGCATTCAATTAATGAGTGCCTTGAGTGTCGGGGTATGGGTGAAGGCCATAATTATCATGCTCCAGACATCAGTCCACTCTGTTGGTTATGGAGAGGTAGAGCGCGAGTGAGTGGAACAGGTGACGCCAGAGTCCGTTGTGTCAGACAGGGGGAGGGGCAGCCTGGGGGGGGCTTTGTCATCTCGCCACCTGCACTCCCCCTTTCACTGTTGCCGTTTTGTGGTGGTATTGGAAAAAACAGCAGGGAATTAATAGCTGACAAGCTGACATTTCAACCAGAGTTTGGGCTGGGTTTTTTTTTGCCATTTTATTAAACCCTCGCTGTAAGCCTCGGTGCATCTGCTAACTTTTAAATGCGCACAAGCTTACCAGAGGCGTAATGTTATTATTTCCTTGAACAGAGATATATACAGCCTGAACAAAAATCAAACAAACAGATAAACAGTTAGAAATAGGCAGCATTTTTTACAACAACAGCAAAAAAAAAAAAAAACGCAGAGAGAATCTGTGTTTTTTTCTCGCTGCTGTCATTCACCGGGCAGATGGGGGTAAGAGAGAACTGACACACGGGAGGCCAGAAGTCAAACAAACAAAGGAGAGCATCTCTTCCAGGCCGAGCAAGAACTCATCTGCCATGCAGAGAGCGCCACTTCCCCTCACCTTTCACAACCCGCGGTGGCGCGGCACTCGCGCTTAACCCCTCGTGACAACTCCCTTTTCACCGGGCTTCTTTTCGGGGGAACGGAGTCGGTGAATTACGGGAGGTTAATGAGTTATTAATGCAAAATGCACAGAACGGTATAGATGTAATTTCACCAATCTATAAACTACTGCCGTTTTGCCTTCAACATGATGGAGCACTAATGGTTTGACCTGCCAGCCCCTGCTACACAAGGTCCCCCCCCCCCCCTCTCTATCTCTCTCTCTCTCTCTCTCTCTCTTTCTCTCTATCACACATACATACTCTCTCTCCCTTACATAATGTCCTCCATCTCAACCATAGCCTGTATCAGTCTCTCCAATTCTTGATTTTACACACGCGCGCACACACACACACACACACACACACACACACACACACACACACACACACATGCACGCACGCACTCACACACACAGTCGTCTAAAGTTCAGGGCCACAGCAGCCTAGGTGTTGACCCATGTATTATGCATATCTGCAGCTTGTCAATATGTGGGAGTGTTTCAGAGTGGTGATGTTCAGAGGCCCTGAAGGGGCATCTTCTGCAACCCTGGCATGTGTTTAGAATATGCCTGTCCACATACACTCTTCTGTCTCCCCCTCTCTCGCTCTAGTTCTCCCTCATTCACTTGCTCACTTGCAGATTTTCACTCCCTCCTCTCTCTCTCCGTCTCTCCCACACACACACTCACACACTGGACATGCAGTCGAAGCAAATCACATCATGAGACCTAGAGAAAAGTTTGTTTTAGGCTTTCTGTAAAAAACTGTAAAAATTGCAGTATGCTGCTCCTCTCATCTGCATACAGTAGGTGATCGCCTCTGCTTTAGCCTACTCAAAGAGTATTATAAATAGTCTGATTTATATCGCATGCTGATATGCTGGGGGATGCTGTCATATCTGCTTTCACTGGTTGTCAACAGCACCGTGGACTTGCCTCCAGATGACAGGGAAGCTCTTGTTTATCAGCTGTCTCTAAGGGAAATACATTCTGATTGAGACATGCAAAGTTGTTGATGTTCCATCCTGGACAAGAATCAGGAACTTGAGAAGATTAAGACTTTCTGCAGTCCATTTCTCTGAGAGAGAGAGAGAGAGAGAGAGAGAAAGAGAGAGAGAGACTATTTACCAGTTGGATAGTTAAAATGGAGAGAGAGTTGTGTTTCAATGATCGACATCATCCTGCAAAGACCGTGCTTGGATGCTGTCTGAATTCTAAACTGAGTTGTTTCTGTGGGTTGTCAATGTGACCACTAGCAGAGATCTCGTAGGCTTTGCTGAAAGATGAAAAACAACACTGGTTGGTGCATATCAGAGAACAAACCCACGCTGTACTCTGTAGATGTTTCCCCAGAGCCCTTGCCCTGGTCACAGTAAGGATCCGACTTTGTAGTCATAGTCTTTATTTTTGCATATAGCTAGCTTATGAGACCACACACACACACAGAGAGAGAGAGAGAGAGAGAGAGAGAGAGAGAGAGAGAGAATATGCACTCACAAATGCTGAGCAGTATTTTTTTTTCTCCCTGAACTTGAAACTTGAATCCCTCTCTCAAAATAATAATAATAAAAAAAAAGAATCCTGCATGCATGTCAGAAGCAGTTCCTGGAGACAGCGAGAGTGCGGCAGTGCGGAGCGTTGGGTTCTCGTGCAGCGACTGTGTCAGACTTAAAAGCTCAGTGGTCTGCTGTCACACTCGCTGTGTCGCCATGCAGAAAATCTGACTAATCAAACAGGGAATGGGAAAACCGGCGGCAGTAATTAAACAAGGGCTGAATCATTTCTGGGTAGCAGGGATGTGTGATCTTGAGAATAATAATCGCCATATTCTCATGGTGTGCAACTAGCCTGTATAATGAACCCTTTATAAGCATGCATGAGGTGTGAAATCTCACACTTGCACCTCACACGGAATGCAGAGGTTTCAATTTAACCAGCATGGTGTTGCCTGCTAAAATGCCTAAACTCTAGAACTCTCAGTATACAGTAAGCTTCTGAGGGTACACCTAAAACCGATCCACCTAAAATGTGCCTTTCCGAAACTTTTGACTCTCATGTCATTCCTTTTTTTAAATCTAGTATTTCGGTGAAAATGGCTGCAGCTTATATATTATATAGT
This sequence comes from Sardina pilchardus, assembly GCF_963854185.1. Lineage (NCBI taxonomy): Eukaryota > Metazoa > Chordata > Actinopteri > Clupeiformes > Clupeidae > Sardina > Sardina pilchardus. Next base: position 16,303,478 of record NC_085011.1, read on the forward strand.
AAATAGTCCCGAGCAGTCAGATGAAATATTAACGTAATGCTTTAATTGGATATAGTCCACCAGTGGAAACATAACAGATGGTTTGTTATAATTCAAGCTCAGAGCTAGGGTTTGGTTAAGATGATGTTCAGTGAACAAATAGAGAGACTGTAACTCTAACCTTAGCCATAGATTGAGGTTAAAGAGAAGCTATGCAGGCTTGGTGATTCTTCTCTGTTTTCTCGTTTTATGCTTGCCGGTTTCTCTGCAGAGCTTCCCCTACAGCTTTAGTGGGTATATTTTACAACACTCCTCAATCAGTCAGTCTGTCTTTTCATGAGCATGATCGTGAGGCTGCGAGACTTTCTGTACCATCCCGCCGGCCCAAAGTTGCAAGGGTGGTTTTTCCGTTCACAGGCGCGAGGTGGAAGCGAAACGGCCACCATTCAACCCGAAAAAAGACACACAACCATTCCAATGACTGAAGCTAAAAAACCTGCATAGCTCCCCCTTAATGTTTTAACAGACTTGTGTATGATCTGAGTTTCTGTGGATGTCTATGCAGAATAATGTGACTAAAATGTGACCTACTTAAGAATAGCTCATCTTCCCTGTTGTGTCATGCTCGAAAAGTCTGAAAAGCACACCTATTTTTATCAGCAAAAGCACAAAAAACAACATTAGTTTCTCAAAACGATCAGAACGTTTTTTCTTTCACTTACATTGTCTCATCCATCATTTTGTTTTGTTAAATTAATGACAAATCTGATTAAATCAGGCTTAATCAAATTAAAAACGTTAAAGAATTTGAAGTTGGTCTGATTTAAGATTCTTTTAAGGTTATCCTGAGACTTTTGAGATGTCAGTGTTTTTTTCCATTTCAATTTGAATTAATGAGCATTGCACATGTTAAACATTCAGAGAGAGGAGAGCCCATGAGTATAGGGGAGAGGAAAAATTCCCTAGAATTGGAGATACATACAGGAAGAAACCTCGGACAGATCCATGACTCAGGGGCCTAATCCATCTGCCTAGGGTGACCATTTCTGGTGTGCAATAATATCTGGTGCATGAACCAAATTGTAGTGATTCTGTAGTTCACTACTCAGTGTGTTCGCTTGCATAACCACCACCAAACAAGTCTTTTGAAATGTTGGAGCTGGATTATAGTACTCTTCACACTACTAGTCAGCTAGCTGGCTGTCTGTCTCCAATCTACAGTAAGGTGTTTCCAACTAAAGCTAGTGTGATGACTATCTAAAAGGCAAAAACAAAAAAACTAAACGAATACCAGGAAAGGCACAGTTGGCACGTTTGAAAGCTTTTCGGTATGCAAACTGGTTGTGTGTGCCGATATAGTTACGTGCTAGTCAGTGAAGATTTTCAAAACATGTTGCATGTTTGTTCATCCATCTGTACCAGACGAGAGTTGCACAAGGTATCTGAACGACAGTGTAAATAACAGGTGTGTTTACCACAACAAAAACAAACTGCTGCGTAAATTAAGAAACTTTGATAAATATCCATGAGCAAGTTATATTACAATATTTCTGTTAACAGCATTATTTGTTTATAAAATTGGAATAGGCAATGTGATCCACTCAGTATGTATTTACTTGCATGGTAGGCCTACACCGTTCAGATAATGAGGTGTAAACCTCAGAGTGCTGCTTTAATTTATGACACTGGTTGTCCTTTTTTGCCCTGCCTTAACTCCCCCCCCTCCAACTCTTTTTCTTGTGCAGATCTTGGACTTAGTCAAGGGAATGCACTATCAGCTGGCCTGCCAGAAGTACTTTGAGATGACACATGGGGTAAGTTTGCAGCCAGATATAATTGAGGCTTGCCTCTCCTCTCCTCTCCTCTCCTCTCCTCGCCTCCCCTTTCCTCTGCTCTCTTCTCTTCTCTTCTCTTCTCCTCTCCTCTCCTCGCTGTCTCTTGTCAGCTTTGCTCAGGGATGGTTGCCGCAACTCAAGCGCGAAGACTCCGCATCAACCAGACACCCAACGCACATCCATCATTAGCTGTCATTGCCGTTTAATTTTTATGGGTTTATTACAGCACTTTAGATTAATTTACCCCCCCCACACACACCCACCCCAATAACCTCATTTCACTCATGAATATTTAATTTATTTGATCTACTGCTTTTTAGCGAAGACCTTTCGGATCAGCACTTTCAGTCAACTCGTCCCATGTTATTAATATTCAATCCCTATTTAGATGGGCCAAGCAGGGGCTGTATGGAAGGAGAGCCATTGAACTTATCCGGAAGTACGATAAATCTTTATTTTTTTCTCCTCCCCGTTGAGGGTTCATTATGTCGACTGCATTGTACGGTTCAGTCAGCTCTCGCCCTGCTTTGTGGGGTCTGTTAATGCAGGCTGCTCCAGTGGGCATGAAAGCAGCCCCTCTTGGTGGTGCCAAGCGCTCACTGAGCCTAAGTTAGGGAGCCTTCATGTGTTGACAGCTTCTGTGAGATCATTGTTATTTATTTTTATTTTATTTATTTATTTGTGGAGTTTTTTTTGTTGTTGTTGTTGGTTGTTTGTTTGTTTCTCCCCCAGCCTCTGCACTGCAGTATTTTTCATGTGTTGGATACCTCTGTGTGTGTGTGTGTGTACATGCACTTCTGTTTCTGTCTATGTCTGTGTGTGTGTATCTGTGGGGGTCTGTGTGTCTGTGTGTGTGTGTGTGTGTGTGTGTGTGTGTGTGTGTGTGTGTGTCTCCATGTGTTCATGTTTTCCCCCTATTTTCCCTCCAAGGAAGTCATAATCCAGAGTGATGTCAGTCAGGATTAACTCCTTGACATGTGCCAACGCGGTCGCTCACTTTCAAAGCAGCTGAGCTGACACTTTGGGATGGAAATGTGCGCTCATAGTGTGCCGATGCACACGCCGCCCATATCTGCAAGGTGACAGGTCAATTTGAAATGTAAGAAAACAGTCAATATGAAAGAGAGAGGCGAGCTCTTCAAACATTTGTCATCTCGGCCGTGCAAACAAGGTTCAAACCTTCTGTGGAAAATCGTCTTTTTCTTTTTCGCCTCAGACACTTTGGTTTTTTTTTTTTTCAAACCAGAAATCTGCCATAGAAGTTGTTTTCAAGAAGTTAACCAATTAACTCGAATCGCAAATCACTAAAATCACATCTGACTGTTCTGCCTGAAAAACATTTTCTTTTTCTCTAGCTTGCTACCAGACAGGTTTTCAGCAGTCCTCATCTTCAGTGCCTCTTTATCTGTGCAATAATCAGACGTGTCTGTGTTTGTGTATGTGGTGTCCATATAAATGTAATTGGATCAGATAACACATTACAACATTGTTTGCTTTAGCTGTTTAACAGCCCCACAATGGACATGTTTCATGAGGCCAGTATACCAAGCGTTGGAACGGCCGTAAAAATGCCCTCAGGCTCGTCCGCGGTGTGGCACCAATAAGCACCACTTTATAATTGGCGTTTAGCTGTCCCGGCTCCTCTCTCCCACCCCCCCCCCCCCCCCCCTTAATGCTGCACTGAGCTCAAAGTGCCACTGATGGGCTCCGTAATGGTTTGTAGTGTGGTGTGTTCTTTTTGAAAATGCTGTGTGATTACATTCCAAGGACGGCACAGCACACACTGATACTACAGGCATGTGGGGGAAACGGAACAGTGGGGGAGGGGAGGGGAGGAGATCGTGTGGTGGTGGTGGTGGTGGTGGTGGTGGAGGACTAAAGAACGTTAAGAGCATGACAAATTGCCCGAAGGCTTACAGTCAAACCAATCCGTAGGCCTCGGCTAAAAAAGAAATAAAAAATAAAAATAAAAAAAAGATTCGGAAAATGCAGGATAGGATGGCCACAATGATCCCAAAAGCTATCAAAGGATAATCTGGCCCTCCCTGTGTGGAATTATGACTATATAAAGACAGAATTTCACACATCCACTAAAAATAGAGAACTGTGTTGGTACAAGAGGTATTCCCCCTTCCCGCTCTCTTCCCTACTGCCCACCCAGGCCCCCCCCCCCCCGACCACAGATCCAGGAAGTCGTCCCTGGCACAGTTGGCTGCGCCAGCGCACGCATATGCCCATGCCTGAGAGCCTTTAATCACTGGCATATGTCCCCTCTGGTTCCGGATCTGTGAGTTAGAACAGATAGATCACCAGCGATCCTCCCTCCCCTCTCTGCTGCATTTATTAAAGGTCAAAATGTAATACTTCACTGATGAAATATTTACACAGGGGCAATAAATCAAACAATAGGAGGAGTAATGAAATGGCAAGAGTTGTAAAGGGGGGGGTGGGGGGGGGCATGGGGGGCCCCTTGCTGGACACGATGCTCCTGAAGGACTTGGAGCTTGGCTTGAGGACAGAATAGGTGTGTGTGTGTGTGTGTGTGTGTGGGGCTGGGGGAATTAATGCACCTCTAACAAAACAATTCTGGATTGATTCGATTTTTTTTCCCCCTTCTGTGCTCCCTCGGTTTAGTTTTTCATGTTTATGCATTTTTCATTTGTCACCTGAGAGAGGACGGTCAGAGAGTCACTGGCGCCGCCGCCGCCACCGCGGTCCCCAACCCCTGGAAAGCAGTTAAGTGCTGTGAGAGATTTGCGAATAATGGATCGCGGCGATCTCGCGCTGAACCACAACGGGGATTTGGATTGTTTTCCCCCTTTGCGAGCATCCGATGGGCAAACCTTTGATTTATTTACAGCTAGGTGAACGGGGTGCTGAACTGGCCGACGCCTCTGCCGGGGAGAAGCAGCTTAAGAGTCAGCTGTCGTTTGCCGAGAAAAAGGAGGGAAAAGGGCGATGATCTGCCAAGCAGTGATGGATCACTGCGCCTCACAAACAGATTCACTTTTCTCAGCAAAGACATTGGGCAAGGGAGGAGTAGAGGGGATAACTTGTTACCAAAAAAAAAAGGTTATAAGAAATCTGATTTTTGTGTTTGTTTCTCAGTCGATCGTTTGGCTGTCAATCAAAACCGGAGACTCGGTGTACTTTCGTAGCGGTCCCCTAAACCGAAAGTTGAACATTTTCTTTCTCACTTTTGTCCCTTTAGGTCGAAGATTCAGGCTTCTCGCTCAACCACCCCAACCAGTACTTCATCGAGAGTCAGAAATTGCTTGGAGGAGGAGGAGGAGGAGGAGGAGGAGGAGGAGTGAGGGAGGTGAAGAGGGAACCAGAGACTCCCCAGAGAGGCCAGAACCAGAATGCGGCTACCGCTAAGACGTCCAGCGCCCCCAAGACACAAGCGCTCTCCGCACAAGACGCGGCCGAAATGGAAGATCTTGACACACTCTTCATGGACGAATAGCAGTTCTGTTAGAGTAATGGCCTTGTTGGGAAAGAGTTATTGTCAGGGCTCTGTAAACTTTCAAGTGTCTCTCTTGTCTCTGAACAGTTTTTTCGCAGATTGTTTCTAGAGGGGCATCAAGCATCTAGACCCTGTAATCTCTTACCCATCAAGCTTTTAACTGTATGGTTATACACAGCCTTTCTGATTTTTTTTTCATATTATTTTTTTTTTTTACATGTCCTTATAAAGACCTTTTTGCAACGTCAGTTTTCTATGACACATTAATTACTTTTTGATTGATGTATATCTTCATGGTGGCGGACTGTAAAAAAACAAATACTATTTTTGGCATTCCGAATAATAAATAAAATAAATGAGAAATGCAATTCTGTGAGTGGCATATCTCTGTTTTGTTAAGCCGTGCCCTATAAAAGAAATTGCCTAGTTATCTTTTGCTATCGCCTAGCCATCTGTCTTGCAACAGCCTGCTGGTTCTTTTGGGGTTGTGTTTTCCGTTCGCCAAGGTGTGTGAACAGTGGCGGCTTATCGCCAGTGTCCAACAGCAGACTGAGGATTTGCCTGCTTACTGGGCCGTGACCAGGATATTTCTCCACCGCCCTCAACCGAGCCTTCGCGGCGGCTGCGGCTGATTCTCCTGTCAGGCGAACGGCTCGGAGTAAACACTGTCTCCAATGTTGTGTGCATCTCATTGCTCGGTAGTGCTCAGCACTCCTTTAGTTAAAGCCAAACCCCATCTGGGTGTGTTTTGTATGGTTGTCGGAGGCTATTTGTTTGTCCTCGGGAGGTGAATTAAACCAAATCCAGATCTAGTTGGGGTTAAAAATACCCCCACCACTAGTATCACCAATCTGTAGGGAAACGTTAAGTGAAATTAATATAGAGCTATTTGTTTGATTTTCTGGGTGAGTGCTCGTATGGGTCACAGTGGGCCAGTTTGAATGTCTTTGTATTCATGCACGGGACAACATGGCATGTGCCGAATGCTAAGTATATCACCAGGCTCTCCTCGTCTTGAATACCTTCAGCTCTAATTGTATTCTGCTGGAGGAGGAGCTCACAGCCCCTTACATGGGGAACTATTGTAGGAATGGAGGAGATGCATGAGGAGTGAGGACAGGGCACTAATTTGAAATTACAGTTTTATTTTTACATATACTCCTCCACCAATGGCAATGTTAGGTCTATGCGTTTGACATGCCAAACTTAAGACTTTGCCTGCCCGTCATTCAAATGAGTGCCCCTAGGTGTGCTATTTATTCAACATTGTCTTAATGATTTACTCTAAAACCTTGCCTGTTTTACAAAGCCCTCCGAAGCATCTAAGAGTGTCTAGGGCTTTGCCTCGAAGAAATTAAAAGTCTTTTCGTTTTAAGTCCTGTTGATATCTCAGACCTTTTTTCTACATCGCGATAAAGCTTGATGAATAAATTAGCGCTAATTAGATGCATTCCCCTCACACTCACCCAGCCTTCACACAAAATTCACACCGACATCCCTCGCCTTCGGTAAACATCCCATGGACCGATAAAACTACAAAAAACTCACATTTAGATTTCTCTGTGCAAAAGAGATGACCTTGCCCATTTAAATTTGTCCTTAACATCCACAGTCACCTCTACTCTAGTTAGCTGTCTGCATACATTTGTCTATAATGGCTCTATGCAGCCATCTTTCCTTGTACACTCTCTAGCTCCTGAACAAGCTTGGGCTGCTAAATTTAGAGGCAATTAGGAGCACAGTGGAGTTGGGACCTGCATCGTGAATGCAAATAGGTCCCCTGGTAAGGGAAAGCCAAGTAATGGTGCCATTATAGAACAAATTGAATGAGCGTTCTCACCCCCAGAGTGGGTATTTTGATGCCGTTCTTTAAGACCTAGCGTTGTGTCCACCGTTTCAAACACCGCTATCAGTGATTAAATGTCTAATCTGGAACATAGGACCACAGATGAGGTCTCTTGAGGTCTTAACGCGGTAGTTGTTTTTAATCGATGCGATTTTGTAGGTTTCTAAATATGAACTCGATAGAAAGTTTTACCTGACCGACAAATGAACTCCATAGAGACGGTAAGCCTCGGGGAGTGTCAAGTGAACACCAAAATACACTTTTTTTTTACCTAAATGATCTCTAAAATAATTCCCACGGGCCCGAAGGCAGGTCAAATAGTACTTCATTGATAATATGACCGACATAGGATGGTGCAGTTTGTTTCACTTGTAAACTAATAGTCTGAACCAGTGGACTCCTCCTGACCCATAACCTTTTATTTTCTTCAGCACAGAGAAGCTGTGTGTCTGCGGGATTGCTCTAGCTGCACCTCATGCCATGTTGATTTATTAACTCTAGGAAAGGGAGTGGAGAACAGTGGCTGGGTTTTAAACAGAACTGGAGGACCTCAACTCCTCCACCACCACCACCACCACCACCCAACCCACATACACACAGCAAGAGGAATATCTAGTCCTGGTTCAGGTATTCTAGTGCTTTTCCCAATAGGATCGGACCTGAATAATCGTTTACCTCAGTTTCTCTGGTCCACTATTTGGATTATCCAAATGGACACACGTGAATCAGGTTAAACCCGTCAAGTGTGGTCCGTCCACACAATGAATGATGTCAACACACTGTACTTCCCTTGAACATTTAAACATGTCTACAGTATCTCTGCATTGCAGTATTTTGTCAAACTCTACACAAGTAGCTCCAGCCATGTGCAGTCTCCCCACACCTTCTCCTATGGCGACTGTCCCCATTAAAATCCCTATTTACCGTCCGGTCAACAGATGCTTCCTAATTAAAACTCTCCGTGACCCACAGGCTTTGTCATCTGCTCCCTTTTGTTGGCCATTTAAAGTGACACAGAGGCGAGCCATAACATTGGAGGCCAAGGCTAACCGAAGCCCCATGCCTTGCCCACACTGCCAGAAAGAAATTACTTTTTAAAATTGAACTTGTGGAGCCTAACTCGGTGGGGAATTTGCTCCAAGTAATAACTTAGGTAGTCGCATTGCCAATACGCTTACCAGTAAGAGAGACCTTGATGTGTAATGTCTAACATTCCTCGCCTTTGTTTGACAAAAGCCTTTTTCTCTTACTTCCATGGTGTCAGTTCAGCAAACTAGCATTCACCTTGACAAATAGATTCACAATTATAAATCCCATTTTAGTGCCTTGTGCCAATACAAAAGGATGTTTTTCCCCTTTCCTCATGATTACTCAGGTTCAGGGCTTGTTTGGGAAGGAACATCTCATAGGGGGGAAATGTGTAATGAATTCTGAGCTGAGCCATGGTGCTGGAGAGGCATAGAGTGCCTCTTTGTTTTCCCAGACTACCTCCTCACGTGTGATGGTATTGTTTTTCCATTTATCTTGAGGGGAGAACAATGGCGGGCCGTGAATCATTTACATGTGTTTACCGTGCGCCGTGGTGTACGAAATGAAAATTTCTTTAACGCCCCGCCGCCCTCGTATCGCCTACCGCTCGTGTATTTATTATTTAGGTGCTGGCACCGGTGCCAAATTTTACAGTTGGAGAACTGCCATTCATCATGCGCTTCTTGTAGATTCCCCGCGCGTGAGGAATACTCTGCGCGCGATCAATGCATTCCGACTTGTCTCCGATTTCAGGATCGCGCCCTACGGCTTCATAAGAACGGTGATGGGTGAGGCATAAATGACCTTGATGAAATGCCGCGTGCTGAATGAATTTACCGCCTCTCGGCACCATGTGCGTATACACTAACACACACACACACACACACACACACACACACACACACTCAAGTCTCTAGCCTCCAGTCGGTAATTAGGTCCATTTGTCAGACTTCCTTGAGGTTAATATGGCCGCACAGACGTGTATGCAAGAAAGGTAGGCTACGGAACACAAGGTAATGTGTACTCTTTTTAGCAGCCATTACGCGCCCTTGACAACTCATTTTAGCCGCAGACGGCCATCCCATAATTTACTGCGAGCGCTGTGTTTTTTATTTTTTGGGCTTTTTATGCCTTTAATTGGACAGGACAGTAGAGAGAATGACAGGAAGCGAGTGGGAGAGAGAGCAGGGGTGGGATCCGGAAAGGACCACGGGGCGGGAATCGAACCCGGGTCGCCGGCGTGCGGTGCAGGTGCCCCAGCCAGTTGCGCCACGACTGGGGCCGCAAGTGCTGTGTTGATCCACACATGGCTGGTTGGCATACAGTACCAGGGGTTGAAAAGAGTTTGCGTCGCCTCTGGGATTGTGTGAGAAGATGCACATGTGTGTGTGTGAGTCCTGTTCAGCTTTGTTTATGGTGCAAGTTGTTCTTGTTTTGGTCAATGGCATGCTTTCTAAGCTTATTTCATGAATTTGAATACTGTTTTTTACCGCCACCCTGACTTTACTGGAAGATTAAAAACCTCCTATCTCTTGAGTCAAGGTAGGGCTATAGAGAGCCGCCATTATCTTGATGTAGTGCTCCCATGTGCAGCCTTTTATTCACTAGCGGTATAATTTTCCCCCAATCTTGCAGAAACTACAGAAGAAATGTCAGAAATAAGCACTTTTTGGCTGCTGCACAGGCTCCTCAGGGAATAATTTGGAGCTCCCGGGTTCTCCACCTTTGTGAAAGGAGCACAAGCATTGGAAATATAAGGCAGGCATTCATCTTTAAGAAGTGTTTTGATTAGCTGTAATTTAAAGTCTAGGACAAAGGCACCTTTCTAAGGTCTCCTGTAAAGGTTTGCGTTGACAAAGTGAGACGTATTGAATAAAACAAACGCTCTTATAAACGTTTGTTACTTTCAACAATTTTGCTTTCTGCAACCAAAAGGAGTAAACAAACACTCAGTTAGTTTTTATAGAGAGGTGGCCGTAAAAGGCAATGGAAGTTTAATTTCACCACACATTTCAAAAAGAAAAACGGCAAGTTGTTGGCTTCTCCAATTTTGTATTGTTACATTTGTTATACCTCAAAGTTATTCGCCGTCACAGTTCTTGCTATGAGGATTTCTCTTGCTCTTGGCTCTTGACAATAGAATTTCAAAATGCTTAGATGTACATATTTAGCCATTATGCATTTGGTGAATCAATCATGTAATCCTTTAAATTCATGCATGAATGTCTAGTGCTGCATTGCTGTCATGCAGTGATGAATAACTTTGACTGTTTGATTAGAGTAAAGGTGTTCAGGTTTTAGAGTGCCTCTGCCTGGCTCATTCAAGCCCGGCTCATTCAAGCCTGGCCTCGGGACAATCAGCCATACTTCTCTCATGCACTAAATCACTCCTGCATTTGAATAATTACCGTAGACAAGTTCTGTGTATGTGTGCGTCTGTATGTAGGCCTCTCTCTTTCCTTCTCTCTTTCTCTCTCTCTCTCTCTCTCTCTCTGCGTGTGTGTGTGTGTGTATGCCTGTGGAGTCACAGTTGTCTCACACAGCCTGTTTATTTTACACCTCTTTTCCTCCACCATTTTCCTTTCTTCCGTTCCAGCATCCCACTGCAGCCACGCTTCTGAATCTGAATCTGGCGTCCGTGCATTCCACGACACGAGGGCGGGCGGGCGGGCGGGCGACATCACGGCGACGGCGGCAACGGCGGCAGAAGCAGCAGTACTGGAAGTCGTCGCCTCCGCACTCTCACACAGACTCGTCTCTCACGACGTCTGCAGTATTAGGGGCGCCAGCAGGGGGGCGGAGGCATGCGAGGCGACGCGAGGCAGAGCGGGCCCGGCGCAGGCCCGGCGCGTCACAACGTATTCAATCACTCTGCGGCGACAGCGGCAAAGGTGGTGGAGGTGGCAGCAGCCAACGTCGCGTCTCTTTCGCGATCGCAGTGCCGGTGCCGGCGGCCTGCGGGAGCGAGAAAGCAGACTTGTTAGGAGGGCGCGAGTGGTGGTCCTGCTAATTTCAGCTGGCAAGCATGAGGTCTTCATCTCCGCTCGAGTGCCTCGGAGGGCGGGCGAGGGCGGGCGAGGGCGGGGGTGGCAGCCTGGTGCCTGGCACTGAACAGCCACGCGCCGGAGAGTTCGGCTCATCTCAGTAGGGAAGGCTTGGCCTGTCACGCTGTGGCGAGACAGCAGCTGACATGAGGCAGCGTGCTCTTCAATGCCTTACTGCACGTCTTCATGACCGCCAGTAGAATATATGTGACCCTGCGAAGCGAAATCACAAGCGAGTCGCACAATACTACTTATATATAATGCACAAATCCACAATAAACAAACTTTCGGGTTAAAATGTCGAATTTCACGTTTTCGCATAATTCAACAGTATACAGTATACAGTTCGTACAGATCGTACGATCGTACATATAGTAGGTACTGTACATGGTAGGTGCTCTGTCTCTCATCCACCTCTTTATGTCTGCTCACGTGGTCCACTCTACAACTGAGGGAGTGTTGTGTATTTTATTTTAGCATGTATAGGTTTAGCAGAGATTTAGCCCTTGGCTTGAATGTGGCTGTACTAACAGTTGAAGCTGACTGATATCTAGCAGATAGATGCTTTCATCCAAAGCGACACGGACTCGCAACAGCGGGAATCAAACCCGAGTTGACCGATGGTCAGTCAGTGGTGCCACCCCTGCTCCACCTCGGCTGCTTTAGTAGCTACACGTTCTCTCACCTCTACTCAGGTTTCTTTGTGGAATGTGGATACCGGCCATGACACCTGCTTCACGCCCATCACTTCACTGCGTGTTTTCCCCTCCTCTTACAACGCCCCACCTACCCCAACCCCCCCCACACCTACACCCTAACTGACACCGGGCCCCACCCAATCTCTGTTAGATGTTCGAGGCAAAATGTGACTGGACAAGGCATCACTTCATCCACGCGTCAGCGTAAGCTGCCGTTGGACAGGGATGGAGACGAGGATAACAAGCTCCGTGCTCCACGCTCCACGCTGGCACTAATCTTCTCCTCGCCCGCTCCTGGATGACTGCTCCTCTCCTCTGCGCGCGCCGGCAATCTCCAAGCCCCAGTGCACGTAATGGAGGGAAACAAATGCGTGCCGACAGAACATCCATTACTTTGATGAAGCATTGCTGCACGCTGTATCCGAATCATGGACATTTCTTTAGTGGGTAATAGGAGTGTGGCGCTGTTTGATATCATCATTGTGGAAGGAACCACTTACCGTTTTTATGCGGCCCAATCTTTTCTTGTTCCTCGGCCGCCGGCCTGCCCCCATCTTGTCGGCGCACGACTGTGTCAGAGCAATTTTTATGATACAGAAATCCTCTTACAAGCTCACTCAAATAATGGCAGGCATTAACAAAGACCATATGATAATGGAGCAGATCGGGCCTGGATTGGCCTTTCCTGCAGTGACCGATACGATATGGCTGCAGGTCTCTAATCTAGCCAAGCAGAAGCCCACCTGATATGGCCAATCATTTGATGCCTGAGATAAGATGCTGAAGGACAGCAAATCAGGAGGGCCTGTTCTCGAGTCGAATGACAAAAACCTTCAGTTGCAACGTTTTTTTTTTTAGCCCACCCCTGGCCATGCTTTATCATCATGGTAGGTATCATATCAGGGCAGGTTTGTGAGGTATATAGAACAGAATATTAAACAGTTTTTCTGTCATTTTCAAAAGGCAAAGAACATCAGACAGCAAAACATGATCTAGGAAATGGCCTTATTTATAAAGAATTTCAGGATTCAATCTTGCCCCCGCGGAGACATTTTACACAATCTACTTTATACAGCCCCCCTCGTGGACAAGGGAGGGCAGTAGGAGTATGCTAATATATTCAGACATTTTCATGTGCCGTTTTTATCATCAGTTTCACTTGTTTTTGCATAGAGAACCATAGAATGGTAGATTTGGATCCCATATCTATGTGAGCAGGTGAAGGAGACTTCAAACTGAGGCCACTCATATCATAGCAGAGATGTTTTTGTGTCAGCACATTTTGTTCTGTGCTGTTTCTTTATTAGACAAGAGCTGACCGAAGTGAGTGCACTGGTTTGTTTTAAAAATATATATTAATAATACTATATAGACAGACTAGAGCCATGGCTGATTGAACATACAAGGGCTTGCACCCAATTCAAACATCTCTCTATCGTCAAGCCTGGACACCTCAGTAGTACTCTCTCTCCTTCAGACAATGTTGACTTTCCTTGTCTTAATTACCATGGCTCTGGGACATGGTGTTTTAAAACGGTTCAAAGTGTCCACACGGAGTGATCGGGCCTCTCAGAAGCATAGCGCTCGAGTCATCCTCGCTTCATAAATCATCCGCTCTTGTGCTAATGTGACCACGTCCCCCTGGACTCTCACAGGAAGTTCTCTTGTGAGTTGCGGGGTGGGGAGCTGAAATGCTCTGTCGCCCCAATTAATTATTTTAGGAAAGACTTCAGCCATTCACTTGACACTGCACTCCTCCCCCAAATCCTAGTAGGACTCTGGGACAAAAAAAAAGTGGCCAATTTTTTTGTCATAGAGGAATTAGACACATATTTAGAGATCTGACCAGGGACTGGAAATAAGTTTCTGACCTTGTCAGAAATGTAACATGTCCTCCTCACTCTTAGAGCAGCAGGACTGATAGATTATCCCTGGGCTTGCCAAAACAGGGTTTCAATATTTTTTTTTTTCCTTTTTTGGAAGGGCACATGGGTTAGCAACAGCTCCAGTTTCCCCCTGACTCTTGTGGTCTTTGTACAAAATCACACAAAAGTTGAGAGAAGGATTTGGAGTTGGATTTTGCCACAGAGAAAGGGCTGGATGGGTCTCTCATGAAAGCGCTGGGTTTTTTGATAGCTTCTCACGTCGGTATTGTGTGTGTTTGTGCGAGTGTTGCCTCCACTCTCGAAGCACCCCTCCTTGGAGATTACATTCTGGTCATGGCGATAATTTGTTCAGGGGTTGATGCAGGGGCTTGCAGTGGTTTTAGAAAAAGAAAAAAAACCGGCTTTCCAAAAATATACGGCTTTACTTTGACCCGGCAGGAAGTATCCCCCTCTGTGGCTCGGCAAAGCCTAAGACAAAGCGCCACACAGGGGAGTGGTGCTCTGCTGGACGCTCTGTTGCAGCCTAATGGCGCATCATAAAATGTTTTCTTTAATTAAATATTCCCACTACCCTCCCCGCCAACAACAAGAGCGCGCAAAGCCAAATCAGCCTTGTGCGCGTATGTACACCATCACCCAATCCACACGCAGAATAGCAATGGAGGGGGAAAAAAGGAAAAAAGAGAAAGTCGGAGTCTGCACAGGAGAGCGAGTGATTCGCCCTGACTCCTGACCACACACCTGCTCCACAGACTTGACTTGGTGCCAGGTTTGGCCAACAGGAAGTAGGCCACAGTGGCGGGGAGCATATTTTCTGTGACAGTCGGAATAGCCGGTGGGAGTTGAGGGCCCCTTACTAACACTCCCCACCCATCCAATCCCCCCCCCCTCGCTGCCAGCGTTTGTACCTGCCCCCTGAAATGCTAATGAAGTGCCCTGAACAAAGGTGAGTGAGCAGAGAACTTATTAACACTCCACTTCCCCCTCCACTACTACTGCGCTGTCTTAAGGAGGAGAGGGTGTCCTCTGCTTGGGCTGTGTGTGTGTGTGTGTGTGTGTGTGTGTGTGTGTGTGTGTGTGTGTGTGTGTGTGTGTGTGTGTGTGTGTGTGTGTGTGTGTGTGTGTGTGTGTGTGTGTGTGTGTGTGTGTGTGTGTGTGTGTGAGAGAGAGAGAGAGAGAGAGAGAGAGACCCACCAGCCCTCACTTCTGAAAATGACTCCCTCAGATGTGTGCTGGGAGGCTCAGAGACAGTGCACACACACACATACACACACACACACCTGCCTTCAGCACTTTCCATCACATACACACCCACCTTCTTTATTCCTCCCACTGGTACTCCTCTTTGTCCCTCACATCCATGATATACACACACACACACACACACACCCTGGTGCTCCTGATTCTCCCTTGCATCCATGATAATCATATACACACACACACACACGCACACACACGCACACACACGCACACACACACCCTGTACTCATTCTCCCTCACACCCATGATAAACACACACACACACACACACACACACACTCCCCGGTACTCATTCTTCCTCACATCCATGACACACACACACACACACTCCTCCTGGTGCTCATTCTCCCTCACATCCATAATAATCATACACAAATGTTCCACAATACTCATGAGACAAGTATGAGGCCTTTTCTGTTTTGAACATTTTATTACTATCTTATATGCCTCCAAGGATATTTTCCATTACCATAATTTCTGGATTCAGTAAAACACGAATCCAAAAAATGAGTGTAATTTCATCTACAGTATGGCTTTTGATTTGTTCTTTTATTCTTAGAATGTTTTCCTTCTCTGTAACTTGTATGTGACTTTGGTAACAGTTAAGTCTGCAGTCATTAGCACAATATAATTTACGTAACCCTGGTAATTACTCAGCATTAAGCTTATTTTGCATATTATTGCAGTCTCATATTCATATTGCTTGTAGTCTCAGCCAAACGATCACAGATGTTCCATTATTCTCGTGGTTGTTGATGTTGTGTCTGTTCTCCATTCTCAAGTGCGGCTTGTCCTTAAGTCTGAGCACTCTTGCTGGCTGACTTTTACACGTCGTTGATGTTCTCCGGTAATGCCGGAATTAATCCCTAAATCGCTCGGACTGCCGTGTGGCACGTGGTCAGCCACCCCGAGAAAAATCAAATCAAACAGCTTGCCATCAAATAATGCAAATAATCGGTTGACAGCTAATTACATCTCCTATAAATAGATAGATCAGATCAGTGTCTTTTAGAGGCCCAGGAACAGATGGCTTCAGTTGGAATCTCCATGCAGAGAATACAGCTTGTAACGCTAAAATCTATATCCTTTATTGCAGCATTGACATTGATGTGCTGTGAGATTCTGTCTCACACTTTCCATGAATATACGTAGATGTTTAAATTGCTTGTGGAAATCACCATCCCTGTGTCCTATGAAAATGAGCATATTTACTGTCAGCCTTCAGTAGTGAGCTTCCGTGAGATGTGGTACTGTAGGTGAGGGTTATTTGGCTGATATGAAATCTCAGGTGGTGAAAGAACAGGTAGATTTTTAGAAATGCACAATGATAACAAATCTGGCATTTGTTGATGGGCCGTTTGTGACAAAAACACAATTAAAATGTGCTTGAAGTGCCTTGCTCATCGCTCATCTCTTCATATACCGTCTATGACAAATGCTTGCACACAACAGAAAGGCTCCTCTCAAAGTAACAAATTGACAGTGCTTTGCGCGTCCGTACACACAGTGGCTTACCATATGCATCATTTGTCTTCATTTGGTGAATGTCTGAAACAAAAGAGATGATGACAGAACTCTCTTAAAAGGCACCATACATTACAGCTGTCCGATAGCTATCATCGCCCAGCAGAGCTCTGCTCCTCTGGCTTTGCATTCAACTTGGCCAGAGGTGGTGATGTGCTTTGCTAGTTTTATGGGTCCCAGGGAGCATGATGTGGGTACTGGTTATATGGGTGCCAGGGGGCATGATTTGGGTTGCTGGTTATATGGGTGCCAGGGGGCATGATGTGGGTACTGGTTATATGGGTGCCAGGGGGCATGATTTGGGTACTGGTTATATGGATGCCAGGGGGGATGATGTGGGTGCCAGTTATATGAATGCCAGGGGCCATGATGTGGATACTCGTTATATGCCATTATACAGGCGAACCGCTACGTGCCTGTTTGGGAAAACAGTTTATCATGTACCCATGTTGGACTCCTCCTTCGCTCTTTCTCTCTTTCTCTCTTTCTCCTTTCTCTCACTTTTCCTTCACTCTTTCTCTCCCTTTCCTGTCCTCCCTCTATCCTTCACTCGTGTTTCTTTCCATTCTTCCAAATGCAGCCACCCACACGCTGTCCACAGCGCTGCATCAAGAGGAGTCTTGAGCAGGTGGCGGGGCTGACATCATTATCCGTGTTGTGAGCGCCACAAACAGCTCTAATAAGTTGGCGTGGTGGCGTGGTGGTGGCACCGGGTGAGCCCGCTGAGGGAGGACGGGAGCGCTGCAAGGCGGGCGAATCCCCCGCTGTGGCTGCCACGGCAACCAGGAGCCAGGAAACAAATGAGCTGCGCGGAGCTTCCTCATTCATCAGGAGCCGAGACGCGCCTCTCCCAGGCGGCCTGACTCCCCTCTCTCTCTTTCTCTCTCTCTCTCTGTTTCTCCTTCCTCTCTGTTGCACTTACACACACACACACACACACACACACACATACCGACCAGTGTAAAACAAGAGAAGAAATAACTTTTTTATCCTGTCAGAGGAGCAGAAAAAAAAAGAGAGGATGTTTCGCCGGCGTCCAAAAAAATGTCGTCTAAGTAGGCCTATACATTTCCCATCAGAGATATAGCCCTGCCCCTGCCAGAGGGGGAAAAAAAGTCAAGGAAAAATGTGTCCCCTTCAAAGTGATTTTCAAATTAGCCATTTAAAAGCCATTTTCTCTGAAGTGCATTGTGGCACAGAAAAGAGCATGTGTATTTGGAGGCAATGGAAGACTGATTGCCACAGTGAGTTTAAAATAAATTCCCACTGAGCACCTCCTTAGAGGTGGAGGGCGGCGCGGCGCTGGATCAGTGTACGGCCTGACGGTGTGAGTGGGTGTGTGTGCACGAGCAGCTTGATTAAAAAGTGGAAATCAAAACTGTGTGAGAAATCCTCTGCAGCCAGATTTTAATCAAATCTGCTTCCACAAATCACTTACTGCTGTGGATGGCTTGCCGCCTCAGGAAAAAAAAAGGTTAATTATCTATGCCCCCAGTTTGATGCTTAAAAATACACTCCTTTGTGAAGATTGATTTGGGGATGATTTTATCTTCCGATAATCATCTCTGTGCAACTCTTATTTTAGATACGGTGAGCGATTCTGTGATTGGGAAGTGGGCCACAACAGTAGAAGAACATCCTGTCACCTCTCAACCAGAGACAGACTTAACATGAAACTCGGCTGAAATTAATACGTAGTGCCCTGTGAAAATAATTGAAAACACAAACAAGCCTTCTGCAACAACTGGAATAAGTACTTGTGTGCAAATCTAACCTAAATGAGGAAACTAAAGGCATTGCAAAAAAAGAATGAGCTTTTGCAATGATACCAGTCAACTCTGAGAGAGTGTAAGTGGATGTCACTACCCTGAAAAGCCACAACCACAGTTCTGTCATTACTTATTTTCCTCTGTCCTAGTTACAGTACAAGCAGAGGGATTGTAGCTGAAGCTCAAGCCTTTGTGAAAGAGGATCTGTTTTCTCCCCTGCCTTGTCATCAGGTCAGGGCTCCAACAGGCCTGTCTAATAATGATTCGCTAGGTTTGATTGAGTCGGAAGGAAAGCTCTTACAAGACGTTTCTCAAGAAGAAACTTAACAGCTCAGTATTCTAGAGTTTCTCAAGAAGAAACTAAGAGCACAATGTTCTAGAGTTTCTCAAGAAGAAACTAACAGCACAATGTTCTAGAGTTTCTCAAGAAGAAGCTAGAGTTTGACGATTTCCTCAGTTCTGCATGTTGTCAGTTTTTTTCCTGTTTACCAAATCATATTTATTTACGGTAAAAAAAAGTCCAATTTTAATACATGTGCAGTGTGTTATTCTCTCTATGAAGTTTGTGCGAGGTTACCAGAGCAGACAACATTCAGAAACAATAAACAACAAAAGAAAATATTTTTAGACTTGGCAGAAAAAGGTGGGAAGCTGAAATAAATGTAAGACTCACCAGGGGGAAAAAAAAAGTAATTCCTTTCTGCGCCATAAAATGAATCCGGCTTCAGAAGTGACCCCAATATTTCACCTGAGGTGATGCGTCTCAATGGTCCAGAATAAGTAGTAGGGTAGGCCTCATAAAATACAGGTTTGGGCAACAATCACAGCGAGCTCCAGGAGGGATTTACAATGTCTTCTCCTCCTCTGCTCACATCTAGACACCATTCTAGGTCACCAGGGAAGGCCGTAGCAATCGCAGGAAGTGATTTAGGACATCAGCTCAGAGCGAATGATTAAAGCTCATAATTCAGCAGTGTTTATGGTAAAATGGGGAGATAAAGCCTTCCTGGTCCTCTCGGCTGAGTATGGACCAAGGAAATGTCCAGAGACCACACTGATGGGTTTGGACTGAACTAGGAAGGGCTCATTAGTTATAGGCTTCTGAGGACACGCTACAGTATACTGTGTTTGAACGAAACATGTTACCAACAGTACTGCAGAGTGCCCTAGTTTGCTTATTACATTAACAAATAAACAGTGTGATGTTTGGGAAAGATACCAAGTAGACAAAATAAGAATCACACATGGTAATGCTTTACAGAGATGCTTTCAATGGATGAAAACCACCAAACTATGACCCAGTCTAATATACATCTTAAGTAAGGTTAAATAGTGAGAGATTGTTTGTTTACATTAATTAAATGATTGAACATGCATCATTTCATTTCATCTCATAACAACATAACTCAGTTCATTGTTTTACATAATTAAATCAACGACTTGAACATTAGCAGCCATTCTGTTATAAGGCTAGTGTTATATAAGTGTTGCAAGTAACAGAGTTTCTATTTGCACCCCTAGTACAAATAGCCTTAGTCACACTGCTGGGCTATCCAGACCCTGGGTGATGTCTGACAACACATGTGTTGTGCACACGCAAAAAACATGACTGACATTTGTTTTTTCGTCCGCAGAAAGTGAAGAATTCTGATTCTGGCCCGGCACTAATATCTGTTCAAATTCATTTCTGAGGTAAGTTGTGTTTTATTTTCATACTTTTTGTTCAGTGAATACATCCACCTCTAATTATACAGTGATGCAGAGTGTCTATTTGCACCCCCGATACAAATAGCTTAGGCTACAAGTTATTCAGGCCTTGTAACATCATGTAACAGCAAAAGCACATTGCTAGGGCTTTTAATCATTTTTAAAATGTTTTAAATTATTGTGTGATCAATATGCCATGGTAAATGCACAGCATGCATTGATATTTGTACCAGGCGGCATATTAATGGGACACATTGTTGTGTGCACTGGGGTACCAATAGCATTCACTTCTAATTGCACCAGGGTACCAATGGCATGCACTGACCATTGCACTAGGGGTAAGTGTAAGGGAAGGTAGCCTATGAGGGGAGAATGAAAGTTCTTGGGTATTTTGAATCTGACAGTTAAGACAAATACTGCAAAAACATTTAATACTGCAAAAACATCACACATTTCTCGACCCCTGGAAGGAAAACACTGTTTTTGCTATTGATTCATTGTCACGGAATATCTATATAGCAATAATTCAATATCAACACTTCAATGGTGTTTTCAGGATATATAGCCTACTGTAGATAACGCACAACAAACAACAACAGCAACAACAACAACTTGTTGTTTAAAGCGCCCCTTCTTAGCTCGATTAGCCTGTGGTGCAGAAGTAAAGAAGGAGAGGTCTGATTGTTGTATTATTTTATTATTGGTGGATGGAAGGAGACCCTAAGGCTCTAATAGTTAGCGTGACGTTACCCACCCCCCTTTTCCTGTGAGAATGATTCACTTGCTTCTGTGCCCTGTAGCTTGCCATTATAACAGCATCATTAATCTTTTTGCTGTTTTTTTGGGCTATTTTTCAGAGGCGAGCGAGTAAGTGTTTTATTTGGTTTGTAATTAGCTTCATTGTGCTATTCCTTTTATACTTATTGATTAATTTAGATTACTGCATTCTTAGTCAATCACCATGTTCGCAATGTGCGAGGACGGCTAAAGCGTGTTTTCATTCAGGTGCACGAATCAATTATGCCTTTAATGTGTACCTTCAACCTCCCTGTGAGCTCCAAACATCAAGCATCCCCTAACTTCAATCACTTTTATATTCCAGCTTAATTTGAGTTGCCCCGGCAGCTGCGTTGTTCTGCTCCCAGTGGCATCCACATGTCCCACGGCTTTGAATGGCACCTGGCGGGCTGTTTTTTTTTTGGAACTGACACCGTAATTGCCGCACCGCACAGGTGACCACACCTTAACCCGTCTTAACGCTGTTGTCGTTAGCTGCAATCTATATGGAATACTCCACGGGGAGGCACCTTCCAGAGTCTACATCAAAGGAGAACAAAATGGCATTTAGCATCAAAGTCCCGTCTCTGTGATGAAATTAGCTCGGGCTGCGCAACATGCTCAAAACCCCGCTGCTTGCAAAATTGGAAACGGGCTTCCTGGGGCCGCGTGTAAACCTCTCATTATTCTGTTGATGTTTAGTTCATTAACCTCCCAGACACGTGACCTCTGTCTGCATATCTGATTAATGCCAGGTCCTTATCTCTCCCTCCGTCTGTCGCTCTGTTTCACACTTTCACTCTCTTCGTCTGTCTCTCTTGCTCTCTCTCTCTCTTCGTCTGTCTCTTTATCTCTATCTCTCTCAATCTGTCTCTATTTCCCTCTCTCTCTCTCTCTCTCTCTCTCTATCTCTCTCAATCTGTCTCTTTTTCCCTCTCTCTTTCTCTCTCTCTCTGTCTGGCTCTGTTTTCCTCTCTTTCTCTCTCTGTCTTTCTCTTTGTAAGCCCCACCTGCGGCCATACTGTCACCACTGATTAAATGTTGAGTTGGAGACAACCTCTGGAAAAAAAAAGAGTTTGATTTTGCACGCAGCAGATGTTGTAAAATAGATCATGCATCAGCATGTCACAGATCAGCATGTCTCTTTGGAGCCTCTCTGGCCTAGCCTGACTGATTAATGAAGCTAGCTGGATATCCTAACTAAATGTCCAACCTGTCTCCTGATCATTTGGGAGTCTTTGAAAGCCTCCTGTGATCTAAGGTACTATCTCGGAGAGACGAACATGCAATGAAGGAGAGGTTGACACGGTAACTATGAAAAGATTAAAGGTTTACTTTTTTCTACATGCATAAGAGGAATTGTAGACACAAGAAACTTCTCAAATTACAAAGTTGTAAGAGGGCATTTGGAAGATGATCTGAATATTACTCATTATAATGTGAATGGGGATATGGGCTTGTCATTAATTTTAATTGGATATTAAGTGACAAAGGCAGACAGAAATAGCAATGAAAGAGCTGAAACTGTGGCTCGCTCGATTGGCTCAAACACCCAAGTTTCACCCCATGCACACGATCACAGATCATGGCTTTCTTTTTTTGTGTGTTAATCCTGAAATGGATGCCCCTGAATTCTGACGTAGTGTCTCCTCTCTGGAAAGTGGTCATCGGTGGGTTCTCACAGCTCGAGGAAAATAAGTCTCTCCTCCTCCTCCTCCTCTTCCTCGTCCTCGTCCTCCTCATGCCGCTAAGTGGATCCTGTCACACGTATTAAAAAACAAGTCCATATTAGAGCATGACACATCAAAGGGAGAATGGAAATCCACAAACCCCCTTGTTAATGGAATGAATTGCGAGCGACTGGAGTCCTTGGAGAGTGTTGGGAGGACATAATGGCGCAGGCAATCAACTGGCTGAGTGCCTCTTTTTGTGTCTGTCTGTGTGTGTGTGTGTGTGTGTGTGTGTGTGTGTGTGTCTGTCTGTGTGTGTGTG
This sequence comes from Sardina pilchardus, assembly GCF_963854185.1. Lineage (NCBI taxonomy): Eukaryota > Metazoa > Chordata > Actinopteri > Clupeiformes > Clupeidae > Sardina > Sardina pilchardus. The sequence continues at coordinate 16,326,290 of NC_085011.1, forward strand.
TGTGTGTGTGGTTATTTTACATTTTTTACCCGTCTGCTTTTGTCAGTGGGCTGAACCCGCTGGGCCGTCAGCACTTGCTCCAGGAGAGTCGAAATGAGAGTTTTCCACTCTCCTACAGCAAGAGAGTTGTGATGAGCAGTTCCGTTCCTATGGTGAACCTGTGGCCACTGAGAGCCTAAAAATACATACTCGGGATAATAACAAGAGCATATATTTCAGTGCTTGGTGTTGACAAGGCTCCCTTTCTCAAATGAACACATCAAGATAAGCCTCTGATGGCTGGACGACTTTGAAAAAGAAATCAATCTCGTTGCAAGAGGATACTTTTCACAGAGGTCTGCAGGGTGAAAGTGATAAAAAAAAAAAAAAAAAAGTCAGTTCCAGATAGCATTTAGTTTGTGTGCATCTTAGTCACTACAACAGAGTTATTTATTCCAAACAGATTCTTACAAAAAAGAAAGAAATGTTCCAGCAGATTAGCAGAGAACTGAACAACATATTCAATGTTTGTCTAAAAGCACGTTCATTACCTCCTAGCAAGAGATTCTGTGGCCTTGGTTAGTATGCTTTTGATGTGCTTTTCACCACGAGCGGCTGGGGCCATTTTCTCTGTTAATTATTGTAATCAAAGCAAATTAAAAAAAAAAATGCATGAAATGATTTAGTCACACTTGGAGCGCACACTGTACATTCCAGTCCAAATATTCTTTTCACATAACGTCTGTCTGCAGAATCATAAAATGGGTCGTGAAGGCTGTTGTCAGGCTTATAATTGATATCCTATTCATTCAAATTCTCCTCAAAAAGACAAAACCACAAGGCTGTAAAGCTGAAAGAAACGTTACAATAATTGTACCCAGGAAGGAGTTCAATGTCATCTTGCAGTACTGTATGCTCTCAAGTCTTTGTAGATAGTGAGGAGGGCCTCAACAGATTTGCATGGCAGAATGTGTGCAAAAGCGGCGAGAATGAACATGCTAAAAATACCTTCTGGTTCCCGAGCACCGCTGCTACTGCTGCTGAAAGGTGGTGTGGTGAACAACCTCCACCCCAGTTAGACTGGCAGAGAAGCGGACTGAATAAAAACGGCTACGGCACAGAGAGATTCAGAGTCAGAGTCAGCACCCCTCTTTGACATTCATGTCTGCAATACATCACCAGGTGTGGTCCTTACGCCTAGTGATTTACTGAACTGACCTTCAAGTGTATTAAATAAATCTATATTTATCTAAATGTTGTTCAAGCATAATAGTGTAACCATTCAAGTTGTCTCTCTGATAGTGCAGTTATGTTCTACATTGTAGGTCAGTTGGTGAACCCAATCCATAAAGGCTTGGCAGATGTGGAGGCCTGCAAAGGCTGACTCTAGTTTCAGTACCATGGACAGCGCAGAGAGCAGCAGCAGCAGCTGGTCTCAGGACCAAGGACAGGTCCCTAGACTCCAGAATGCAGCTCCCTCTGAGGTGAGGTAGAATGGACTGTGAACTATTCTCACCTGCTTTCACTCAGTGTCTCTGTCACTTAACTCACATGAACTGCAATCCTTTCACAGCCAAGGCCGTGGAAATCTCAATTCTTTCTATTAGGAGTCTGCGTAGTCACTGGTATGTCACGGAAGCACAAAGCATTCGAGCATGTCTCTCCTCTTTGAAACCTGCTCTCAGTTTCCAGAGTTGATTTGCACAGGTTTTGCCAGAGATTAATAGCCTGACGATCTGGCGAGAGTCAGGTTAAGAGATTAATGGCTTAAGTATAAAACTGGCATGCTAATCTATTGTGTACCTTTGCGAACACAACATTCCTTGTAAAATGTAAATTTGTGTACAATCTATCCGTGAAACTACATACAGAATTACTACATGTCTCAGCAACAGTGTAAGAAAACAGCAGGCTGGGTGAACCTGCCTGAACTTTCGGGGAATTTGAATTTCGCCAGGCAGCTCAGGCTGGATACCAGCAGATCTACTTTCGCTGTTTCATTGCCAGAATCTTTGGCTCCAATCAGAAACGGCCATACTCTAGTCCTGGCACGCTATTGGCCGGTGACGTGACGATAACGAAACTTAACTTAAGCTGCAACGAAACGAAAGCAGCAGCCGCTGTCGCTTCTGTTTTGGAAGATGTTAAAGGCAAGTTTTCTTTGAAAACAGAACAAAAACTTGCCCTGGAACAGTTCATACAGCAGAAGGACGTGTTTGCGATTCTACCGACTGGCTTTGGTAGGCTAAAAGTTGAATTTACCAACTAGCCCCACTCGTGGCAATTGCGTACGGAGTCATTTGAACGATGCACATTGATCACGCCTCTCTTGCAGTAGAATCAAAGCGCATCTTCCCCAGGCTAATGTTCAATCTTAAAAGATTGAGCTTAGTATGGTGAAAACCAGACTAAGAAAACGGATGATGTTGGCGAGAATATGAATATGCGATAGTCTCTGCACTAACTCTGTTTACGTGTTTGCTGCGAGCAGCAAAGTGCTCATCGGGCTGTAAACATGGCTGGCAGGGCAGCTATTTGAGGCTAGCTCTCTGACCCTGCCTATGCCCCATGAACACAGTTAATTCATGCTCGCAATGCTAAGAGTCCTCCACCGAAGCCAATTAAAAGGGCCCTTTTTAGATGGCGCACTTGAGTGCAAAACGCTTCAGTTAGCTCAACAGATAACAGCTGCCCTCCCCCCCTCCCCCACTGCACCCTGGTGCTGAGTCTGTGTTCATCTTCCAAACAGGGTTACACACAGAGGCTGCCTGGTGTTGGGTTGTCAGGGCTGTGAGAAGTGGATCAAGGGGCTGTATTTCTTGCTCTGCCATCCTGAGGGAATCTGTACGAATGAGCAATGGTTAAGGAGCTTATCTGCTAGACAGTTATAAGGTTAAAATTCTTGATAAATATCATTTTACCCTTGTTCATTTCAAGAATAGAATTCTAAATCCATTCTTTTCGGTTGTTTACTAGTCGGGTTAGATCTAGATCTGCTGTGTCAGTTAACAAGGGAGGCACCAAGGGTTTTAAAGGGGTTTGAAAAAACGTCCGCTTTGTAACAAAGAATTGCTGCATCTATAATCTGTGCCCTATGAGATCAAATATTGATTGTGCAAGGTGTAACTCTGCAGTGGCTCTGCATCAATAACCCTCACAAGATTTCCTTTGTGTGTGTGTGTGTGTGTGTGTGTGTGTGTGTGTGTGTGTGTGTGTGTGTGTGTGTGTGTGTGTGTACAGTGTGCAGAAAGGTCCACATGCCAAGTTACCATGGGAACCTCCGTGCTGCTGGTATAGTTTTTTATGGGGGTTTTTTGGTTATTCATTATTGGTTTTAACTAAAATAAATATATGACACAGCCAAGTTCAGCCTGTTATTTCATAAGCCATGTTCATAAGCCAGGCCCCAACATTGAAATTGACCCAGATAATCAATGCATCAACATGACCCTCATGGCTGTGTTCTGAATGTAATTAGGCCTAACACAGTTGAAACATTTCTCATAGCCGGAATTTCATCTTTCCATCTGAAGAAAGCCACATAAACAGTAAAAAAATCTCTGTGAAATGACCCCCTCTATCTGAGTCAGACCTTTTCTATTTGAGCCCATCAGACCGTTCTCCTACGCCCGTGTGTTTTGTGTGGACCAGGACTCCTGGGTCTCTCTCGGAATGCTCGGAGCTTTGCGGCCATCCACTCGGGTGAGTCCTTGATGCCACGAATCACAATGAGGAGCTTCCACAGCTCAGGAGCAAGCCGAGTCCCTCACAGTTACACACACACACACACACACACACACACACACACACACACTCTCTCTCTCTCTCTCTCTCTCTCTCTCTCTCTCTCTCTCTCTCTCACACACACACACACAGAGAGTGAGAGCGAGAGAGAGCGAGAGCTCCCGCTGTTGTCTAGAATTTGATGCCTCTACCACGCGGGTCTCCAACACGTGTACAGCGTTTGGACACATCCCCTGCTGCGAGGGCAGAGAACAATTGAATGATCAGGCGGAATACAAATCCCAGCTCCTCCTCCTCCTCCGTCCTACGTTTTCCTCCGCCTCGTTCGAGCGCAGGAGTGGGAGCGTTATCTCTACAGCCAGGCACAAGATCAGGTCAGCTGACCAGCGGCGTTTGCCATGATATTTAATTAGCACAACATTGTACTCTGGGCCCTTCTGGCGTGGTCCCAATATATCACTGCCTCAAGCAAAGAGAAGAGAGGAAATCCATGTTGGCTGTTGTCTCCGCAAAGATGTATAAAGAAATAGCTGCAGAGTAGCTCCTAATATGATGAGAATCATGGAATCAGCTGTCGGCCTAGTCCGTATAAGCCTGGTCATACCGAATGCTCGTACTAATATCGTACAGAGGGTCTGGACCTACTCCATTCAGAATCGATTTCAGGCAGGAGGCCTGAAGTTTGAAACGATTGGGCCTGATTTTACCCAATAGCTAACGTTTGGTCGTGACAGCTATAAAGACTAACGCACATAATTATGCTCGACGTCATCGTTAACACCCGCCTCCCCCATCCCCCTTGTTCGCCGATAAGTCCGGTCGGAATGCATCCTGAGAAAGCGAGTTCCATGGGATCAGACCCAGACGTAATGGTGAAGGGAAATGAAAATTGAGCCGAAGCTTAATAGGGCTATGCCAGGCTAAGTCCGTACACACCACATGGTATTATGAGCGATAGGGACTGTTAATGACACTGTGTTGAGAAGACAGACTTCAGGAGGTGTCGCTGATACAGATCATTCTTCAGTTAATTCAGTATAAGTTTCACGAGTTCCATGAGGTCCGGGTCAGTTGTTCTGCACTTTTTTCCCCATTTGCAGAGCAGAGAGGCAGACAATTAGTATAACCTTTCACAGCGCTCAGTTTGTCTCAGGGTAGTAATTGTCTCCTTGACATTGGGGAACAAGAGGGGAAAAAATCATTTAGGGCACTCACAACACTGTGTGAATAGCTTAGCGATCTTTTGAAATTCAACGCCGTCCGGTGAATCAAATGTGTTAGTCGTCCTCCATGGTCAAGTCCCACACTGCTGTGGGAATTATTGCGCCGCTTGAAGGTCCCCCAATGGGACTCATTGTCCAGCTTAGTTGGTAGCTATGCTTCCCTTCAAGAAGAGAACAAAACACTCAGGTCATATATTCAATTTTCTGGGACAATAATGAGGACTGGAGATTGTCACACAAGAGGAGGGGAGATTCTGTGTTGATCGAGGAGACACGTTTTGCCGGTTAATTCTTTGGCTGGGACAAAGGCACTTGCCTCCAGAATATTGAATATATGGGGTATTGATGTGCCGGGCTTCCAGAGACTCAGCAAGAGAAGCACTCCGAGTTGCGGCTTTGTGGTGCTGACCACCAGCAAATGAGGTCCTCTGGAGATCCAGCAGCATGTTGTTGAATGTGGTGCTTTTGAACACCATGCTGTGGCCTTGTGCGCACACCTACTCCACTCTCTCGCTCTCTCTCACACACACAGTCACACACACACACACACACACACACTCCTTCTTACCTCCATTTCACTCAAACCTTCTCACCTCTTCTTACACATGGAGGGAGGGAGAGAGAGAGAGAGAGAGAGAGAGAGAGAGGATGATTGTGTAAAAAAGTATTTCCATACTGTATGTTTCTCTGTCTGAAGGTGCTGTTGAAAGTGATGGTATGAGTCTGTCATTTCAAACACTAGCCATCCACTGCATCTCATTAGCTACAGTATGCTATTAAAATAAATCCACACCATATCAATCAATCAATCGGAAGGCTTTCCTAATATCCTGACGGTGTGTGTGTGTGTGTGTGCGTCCGTGCGGGCGTGCGTGTGTGCGTGCAGGGGCTCTGATGTAAGTCTGCAGACATTGCAGATGGAAAGGAAGACTGATGATGACATGATTAAGTCCATAGTTAGTAAGTCCACCTACTACTGTATCTCTCAGACCAGTTTTTGCAAATTCCTTCAGAGGAGTATTTGTGTCGTTACACATTGATCTTGGACAAGACGTCCAGGCTTGACATGTCTCTTCTTATTCATCCCAGGGGTGCTTAATGATCTAGAGAACCCTGTTGTCTGCATGCCAGTCAAGCTCTTTCATACCAAACATCACTTTATGGGCCTTGCTTTGCACACTTTGCACAGTCACGCTAATGGAGGGATGATGGCATAATGATCATAACGGTTAAGTTTGGGTTAGTGAAGGGATCAAGAGGATGCGCAAGACATTTTATGCCTCAAACTTTTTGAAACCATGGCTGTGGCTCTGCTTACGTAAAAGGACAATTTTCACGTCGACCATTTATTCTCATGCGCTAAGGAGAGCAGCTATTTGCAAACATTCATCTACCTGCTCATCAATCATTTTGGCATGTGCAGCACAGTGTATAATAGGTGCTTAGTGAGAGAGGAGAGGGACGCGGGGGATTTGGGCGGTGAGATCTGACGGTGAGAGGGTATAAGTCCTTTTAGCTTCTTAGCTAAATAGCATCAGAATAGCACTCTGCAGCTTTAAGAGCAAAGCAGCAGACTTTCTGCAAAAATAATTCCTAAACTGAGATAGTCTTATCAGTTATGAAAAGCACCAGCAGTATTGTGATTACCCTTGCACAACTTTTTTTGGCCTTTCGTCCCCTCAGATTCTTTTTTTCTGTCAAATGATGTCTTTGTGGCGTATCGTAACCCGCCTGAGTGTCCTTGTACTTGTGAACTGTGAGGATTATGTTCTTTCCATTTTTTATATGTCTGGATCTTTTCAAAACCAGCCTCAGTATGTGTGTGTGTGTATGGACTCCAGAGCCTGACAGAGAGATACGAGGAGGAGTCAAAGGGTGATTCTGCAGCAGAACTGGTAGGGGAAAAAACACAAGGGCATGGACCTCACGCTGTAGGCACACACATCAACCTTGTCTACTGAGAATTAAGAAGGTCCAAAAAGTGCACTTTTGAGAAAGAGATTGCGCACAATCAAATACAATTTTAAATCAAGTCAAATGCAATTTACTCAATGTTCAATGTTTCTTTTTAAAATAACATCTATACTGTATAAATAATATAATATAAGGCTATTATTTTTCATCAAAGCATTATTTTACATTATTCAAGGTAGTAATCTCAGACAGACCTTGTACATTAATAATAGATGATATGCTAAGAACATTTGAGGTGCAAATCAGTTTGAATACGTGCATCTACCAAATGGAAACATATCATCCCAATCAATATTTTTCTTTCCAAACGGACTCCAAGGAAACAGGTTGAATTGAATGACTAATTTTCCCAAAATGTCCCTTGGAATTTTCCACAAAAAAATGTCAGTGGGCAGGAAAGTCCCCAAAGCAGACCATGTTCTTCAACAATCAAAGAGACAGTCCAAATGTCACCGGTGTTCTGTCTGCAGTACCCAGAGATCCTCTCTTTTGTTTTCAGGAGAGAATGAGATGCGGAGGTTTTCAGTAAAACTGTGCAAACATAGCTTAGGGGCTTGCCACATTGATAAGGAGAGGTCAGCGCAAGCTCGTAATCTACTTCAGCAGCTTACAGCTTCTACCCTGAGGGAACCTCCACATACAAACGCTGCGACACCCAGAAAGCAATAATCTACTGCTGTGTCTCTGGCTGAGGCCATAGGTTTCAAATGTGCTAACTTGTGGCAGGAAACTGCCAGAAAGAAAGCGAAAGAGACAAGCGGAGAGTTTAAGGGTGAATTATCGCGCTGCATTGCATGAATGTGTGGAACTTGTGAGAAATCCAAAAGGATTCTTAGAGCACACACTATTGTCTCTCCCCCCAAGCCATTTTCAACTCTGGCTATCGAGTTGCTTGCGTTGAAAATTAGCCTTCATAGAAGTCATTCCCATTGCTGAAAACCCCGTGGATTACTGGTCGCATGATTTCTGGCCTGTGCATTTTCTGTCTGAATGATTAGAGGCAACATTGCTTGAAAGTCATGCATCAAAGGCATCCGTTTTTGATGGTGCTTCCACATCCACAAGGAGAGGACCTCAAATGGAAATGGGTCACTCACCAGACTAATGATGTCCTCATATGATGATGTCCACTGTACTGTAGGGAGTGAGGACAGCTGAAAATGACTAATATATGCTCCACTTGAGTTGAACAAACTGCTGCAAACCCTTTAAACATTGCACTATGTATTTCACTCAGGTGTACTTCTGTTCAGGAACATTATGAGGTTTTAAATTATTGTTTTGATATATGATTCAATTGCATATTTAGCATGGTTTGCGGGTTTAGCATGGACTAGGAGTGATGCCAGCTATGTGTGTGTCTTCATACTCGACTCAACTTTTTTTTGGTTTGTTTTGAATTATATATGCTGTATACAGACGTAAGTATTGGACAGTTATATTTGATGTTGTTGTTTTTTCTGTAGAGACTGAATCAATACGACTGAGCCGGTTTATTCTGATTATAACCCAGGGGCATGGAACACTGCGCAGACACACAGACTACATCAATTTTTTATGTTCCTATAAAAGCAACACATTCACATTTTCTTAAGTCCTGAGATAAGGTTACTTTTTTCGCGAGACCAGTGCCCTGAACAGAGTTTTATTCATTCGTCAATGTAAAAATTACAAAAACAAAAGAAATAATAAACAACACCCCCCCTCCCCCCCATAAACTTGGTCTGAAAAGGCTCCAAGGTCTCTTTTTCATTAACATTTCACAATCTCCAGTGATTCCAAACATCAAACAAAGGTTTTGACAACCAAGCATTATCCAATACATTCAATAAATGTCCTGATCCTCATTTTTCCTTTTTAAATAAATGACATGGCATAGAATACAAAGCCTTCACTGAGCCACACAGCATCTTACCAGGACAATGAAGATTTCACACCTGACACAATAGAATACAGAGACACAAATCATCACCTAACAGAAAGAAAATAACACACCGTGAACAGCTGTGTGTGTGAGAGACAGACAGATAGACACACACACACACACACACACACACACACACAAACACCACTAAGCAGTCTGACAGCTCAAAGAAGAGGTTACAGTTGAGGCGAGAATAGCAAAACAAGAGGAATTTAAGCACTTTGAAGTTATAGAGGTGCATTAAAGTTCAAGAGACAAGTTGGAAATATCTTCAACTTGAACTATACTTACCTGTGTTGGCATGTTGGCCATCAATACGAATATACAGGCCTTACTGCACCTTTGTCTCAATTCCATGCTTACAGCCTCTGCGCTCTTAAATTGCATTGTGGTACATCTAGTTTTTAACGTTTTGGTTAAAAAGACCTTGAGAAAGTTTATGTGATGTCAGAAACACCTACAGTATGCAGTGCACTACTATCAAAATCCTTAGGAACTCAAGATAAAGCAGCTCAGGCTTCTACAGTGGGATGGAATTGTACAGTTCCTGTCTTATCTCCTAAAAAGGTTATTAAGGATCTTGATTAAAAGAATGTTCTGATACATCACAGAACAAGCTGATAGATTTCCAATACAACCATCAACGTCAATGATTGTTTGCTTGAAAGGCAAATGTCTTATGCACTAACAGTAGAAAAGGAAGACGCAGAGGGCGAGAAAGTAGCAAACTGTACTCTGATAGAAGAGAGATAACAGAGACAATTGAGTTTAAACAAGGAATAGTGGTGAAGCAAAAGTAGTCTAAAATTCTCCTAATATTGTTTTTTGTTTTGTTTTGTTTTTATCACAAAAGGGCGACTATCCAGACGACCTTGAAGCCTCATTCGTTGCATTGTTCAGTGAGAAGGACAGCAGTAAGTACAACGTATTTAGATGACAGGATATCCGACAGGAATTGAAGTGGGCACTTGCTTGTTTTCATTTTTTTTTCTGTTCATAAATCCAATCATCATTTTATCTCTTTCTACAGACAAACAACAGTCAACACCTCAGCTGGCCAAAGAGGACGGTGCTGGAGACCAAGCCTTGGCTGTGGTCCGTCCTAAATTGGACGCAGAAAATGACTCTTTAATTTCAGCATTAGTTCATCATTCAACAGCTACAGAAGAAGGAAGACATGAGGAGACAGACCCCTACCTGGACGCTGGACACTCCCAAAGCAAACCCCCAAGAGACAGCTCAAGGTGATGGAAGCACATATTGTGGCTTTGCTGTGAGGGCTGAACTGTTGCGTGTTTCAGAGTGCGCTATACTGTACCTCTTAATGTCAATGTTACTTGCATGAGGCATTTGAAAATTGTTTACTGGAGAAGAGGATTGTGAAACAGTCATGCTTCTCTTTGAACAGAGGCATCACTTTGATTTATGATGTTCTGACCCCAGCTTGGCACAAGCAATAGACCAGTTCATCATGTAGACGTGTGTTGTTCTGTCCTCGTTGTACATCTAACACATGTGTCTTGGAAGCTTAGGACAAGACTCCAGGGCTCAAATGCACAACCTTGATCACGGAGACATGTTCAAATCAATATTTGGCCGTGTCAGAGAGCCATGCCACGGAGCTAATCGCTAGCCCTGTCTCACTGCAGCGGTTTTAGGATCAACACCAAACGCACACGTCTATCCATCTTCTCTAAACCCGTGTCGTCGCTCAGGTGAAACCCACTCTGTCGCCGTACGTTTCTGTCTAAGCGGCGTTTTGTCTCGGGCGAAGCTCACACCCATCTGCTGAAACCTCCAGTCATCCATCTATGACAGGCTCCTTGGTGCTGTGTGTCAAACACCCAACAGGCTCTCCCTGTGACGGCACCATCTGAATACACTCACATGTATAGAGAGACCCCACCATGAGCAATTACTGGCTTTGTCTAATGTGTTTCACTGGCACCCATGTTGTAGGCCTATTTATTTGGACGAGGTGCTTAGAATAAGGTGGCGGAGTGGTGAGATGTCGAGGAACAACGCTAGGCCCGGGCGCGTCTGAGCGGAGTGTGTGCTGGTGCGTGGGGGTGTAAACAGCCGATATGAGAGAGAGAGACTCCATAATGATGAGCCGAGCTGAGCTGCGAGAGATGAGGGAAGGCACGAGCAATTCCATTAAAGCGCCGCCGCTCTCTTCGCCTCTGACAGGGCGTGTGTTCAGACACACACACACACTCACCCATACACACATACACACACACACACACACACACACACACACACATGTGCACACACACACATACACACACACACACACACACACACACACACACACACTCACTCACCCATACACTCACAAGGCAGAAACATACATTTTTACTCCATCTCGTACAAAGGCAAGCCTTGAACTCATGGCCGCATAAATGGTGAATGGAAACCAAATGAATATGCAGTATCTCCGATTCATAACATAAGTGCTGTATGGAGCATGATGACATTATAAAAGGCACACACACACACACACACACACACACACACACACACACACACACACACACACACACACACAGTTTCGTTAGGCCTTTGATTTTAACTTTCATAGTATTATAATGTCACCGCATGCTGTATGGACTCGGGAGCATGATGCGGTGACATTACAATACTGTGAAAGTGTGTGTGCGTGTGTGTGTGTGTGTGTGTGTGTGTGTGTGTGTGTGTGTGTGTGTGTGTGTGTGTGTGTGTGTGTGTGCCTTTTAAGAGTCACGTAGACGCGTAGAAGGTGGGTGCTACTGCAGATTTTCCGTAAGGAAGATATAGGAATTCTTCGTCACGGTTTGACGGTTTCAGCCATATTCTTGAAGCTTTTCAAAAATGCTTGGAAATAATGGAGCGGTGAGCAGAATGGGCCTGACCTTGGTGATGAATAGAGGGAATGGAATGCTTGCATTTTAATTATTTCCATGCAGGCAAGAAATTCAAAGCTCGCTCAAAATTCAAAGGGACCCATCAGGACTTCAGTACTGCACTGAGATCAGTTGGCTCCATCAGGGCTATAAATAGTCTCGCAGATCTTTGAAATCCTCCATCCCAATGGGATTGGAAAAATGAAGTGAGCATTGCCGAACCTGAGTAAATTTAAGCAACCTAACCCCCCCTGCCCCCCCCCCCCAACACTCCCTCCTCTCCTCTGTGATCAGCTGCTGTGCTGTGAGCCCAAAACTGTGCGGTGATTTTATGAGTGATAACTTATTCAGCGCGTGGCACATTAATGCCGCACTTTCTCCAGAACTGAACGGCTGCTCTAATTCTGAAACTCGCTGAATTATTTATCAAATGTAAATGTGTGTCAGCTCCTCCTGTGTCTATCAACAAGACGCCGCCCGGCCCACCGCTGTATCGGCACATTCAGATGGAGGCGCTGCTACAGGGTTGTAAACTCTCCTTTGTTCCCTGCCGTTTTCCTGCCGTAGTTTGAAGTCGGCGTCTGCTGTGCCAGTGCTAGTGGCCAGGCCAGTCCATGCCCCCGGTGGATCAACATGACCCTGTATATTTACAACGCAATCACCGAGGTTGTAGTGGAGAGGTCTGGGAGGCGAAGGTGCGGATGGCGAGGATCTATCACAGAAATTCATCAGCCACAGTGATGCCTGGATGGATCGACTGATAACGCTTCATGTGATAAACCATTTTGATGGCCAGTATGTCCACTAAGTCTCACCTGAGGTATTTATGGGTGTAGCGTAGGTGTGTTAGAGACACACTGAGGGGCTTTTTGAATACAACTGCACTCACTGCAGTCCTTAACTTCTTTAAGGCTAGACTCACTGTTATGTAACACTTAAGATTAGTCAATACACACTTATCTTAGTTGTAATAGTGAAGTCCACAGTAAACCAGATACTGTGTTGAAAGATTGTTGAAAGTACATGCATCTACTGTATAAACATTTAATTAATAATACCTCAAAAAACAGCTTACATACAGTACATTGTGAATATTGAAGTGATTTGATACTTAATAATAATCATTATTGAACCACTGGCCCTTCTGTTCTCCATAAGCCTGAGTGTGTCAGCGCTGATGAACAGTGGACCTTGTATGTGGACGAGGGTGGACGGGGGCAAGGGTGGACGGGGGGGAGTCGAGGAACAGACACGACGGTGGGCAATGAGTGACGTTTAAATGTGATCCTGAGAAAGCATGTGGAGGATACAGTAGGACTTCCTTGAGCTGTCAGGACACCATCACACACTGTCACCTGCTCTTGGCGCTCATCCAACGCCTTCAAGAAGACAGAGCAAAGGCAAAGAGGGAGGAAGAAACAAGGAGAAAGAAATCATCAGGAGCTGTCAAGGACTGGCGGCGTGCCGCATTTCATCAGAAATTCTCTGTGGGGTTGAGAGGGGGGGGTTGGGGGGGCCCTTTTGGAGTTCAGCGGTGATAACAGTTCCCTCTTCCATTTCTGCCTCATCACACACGGCTAACTGTTTAAACAGAGACGACTTTGCTCTGCTACCTGTCGCAGGTGGAAGGGAACGACTGTGTTTGAACTGTCACCCGGCACCTGTTTTGCATCGCAGAACAGCCACCCCAACGCAAGATAGGGCCCTCTGTCTAACCCCCCCCCCCCCCACACACACACACACACTCCTCTCGTGTGTTTCATTCCAGCTTTGTCAAGGTGGATGGGTTTCCAATTATTTTCCCATTTTCACGAGCGGGATTGAAAAGTGATAAGACACGTTGTAGGGGAGGGCAAACAAACAACTCCTCCTTCACCTCCATCAGAACCGGCATGTTCCCATATTCACCTATCTGCAGCCGCAGCGGCACAGGAACTGATTTTGGTCGTGACCTTGACTGGGCTTGCTGATGCAATGCTCACAGGTACAGGACAGGTAGGGTGCTCAGACAATGTGAGTTACATTGAATTTCCCAATATTTTTTTATGAGATTGTTTGTGATTGTTATCTTTTTATTACTATTAAAAAATGGCTTTTTTTGTTTTTTATCTATTATTATATACTGCATGGTTTTTAAATTGTCTTTGAAAGAGTACAAGGCCTTCAGTGAAATATTGGTCATACCATTCTCTGTCAACGCAGTCAGCTGTTCAGTGTTCACAGGTGTCCGCTAGACTCTGCGTCTCCAGTCCATCCATCAAAAACGCAGGTGAATCCCCAAAAGACTGCCGATGTCAGCTCACCTTTCCCAATAACCCTTGTGACTACCTGGTGTGCTAATTAATGCCTACCAGATGCACTACTCTAGACATCTTCCCTCACTGTCACAGTGCCCAGATCTACCAGCCCAGCCCCCCACCCCCCCACCCCTCCCGCACACACACACATCCTCACCGTCCACCTCCAACCCCCCTCCTGAAGCAGATTGAGTTACAGGCTTTGTCTGGCAGTCATTTATTCCGTGTCCGGTGACAGAGCTGGGCTATAAAGGGAGTGTGACATCTGGCCAGGGCTGCCAGCAGTAGACTCGACTGCCTAATGAACTAACATGCTCCGCCTTGGCACTGCTGAACGCGCCATTCATTAGTGCAGCGGTTCTGACACACACACACACGTGCACACGCACACACACACACACACACACACACACACACACACACACACACACACACACACACACACAGTCCTCCCCATCCCTCAGAGATGACATGCTCCTGCTGATAATGCGACGTGTCAGTTTGATCTTCGGTCCAGTGGTTGGAAGAGGCGGCCATCTTGTGAAAGAATCCCTTCCAGTGACATCTGAGCTTTACACTGAACAGACTTCAGGGATCACTATTCAGTGAGACATGCTGACAAATGGTTAAACAGAGGTGCATATACAAGTTTCAAAATACAAAAAGCGTTATTGTCTAATATGTTGCCATGTTAATTGTTTTTTTATTTTGATTGAAGGCAGAGTGTGTGTGATGTGTCAGACTGACATTTGTATATGTATTGCAGTGGGAATGAAGAGTTTTGTGGTATAATGACTCTTTAGCCAGAGGCACTCTGAACCTTCTTCCTGATGGTAATATCTCAAAGCTTTGGTGGAGGGAGGGGGTGGGAGGCATCCTGGATGATGAAGTTGGCTTTCCTTTTCACTGCTTTATATAAAAATCTGATGGCTGGGTTTGTGTTTGCATGCCTATGATCTTAACAGCTTGCCCGTCTATCCTAGCCAGCTTTCTCTTGTAATTGTTTGGTAGGAAGCTGTACCAAGATGTGACGTTGAAAGCGATGACAGACTGTATCAGTGACTGCTATACTGTGTCCTGTCTCACTTTAGATCCTTTAAACCTTCTGAGGAGACACGCTGAAGCGTTGGACCTTTTTGTCAATTGTGTCAACATGCAGAGTGAAGGTGAGATGGTGGTCAACCACCAAGGTACTTGAAACGTTCAACCTGTTCCGCTGCTTGCCCGTCCAGTCTCTATGGTGTGGATAGTGGATGAGGAGTGTCAAGCAGTCAGCCCCTACATGGCAGCACAGCTCATTGATCTTGGAACTACAGTATATCACTGTGTAGTGTGGACACTTTCATTGACGTCTTAAAGGGGGTTATACTGTTATGAAATTTCAGCGACTGTAACCTTTAAACCTGGGGCAGCCGTGGCCTACTGGTTAGGGCTTAGAGCTTGAAACCGGAGGATTGCCGGTTCTATCCCCGACCAGTCCAAGGCTGAAGTACCCTTGAGCAAGGCACCTACAGTAACCCCTCACTGCTCCACGAGCGCCGCTGTTGGGCAGGCAGCTCACTGCTCTGGGTTGGTGTGTGTGCTTCACCTCACTGTGTATACACTGCGTACTGTGTGTGTTCACTAATTCACAAATTATAAATAAGAATCATAAAAACAGTCAGTCACACAACCAAAGCAAGATAAATAAAACCCCTTTTTTTTATTGAATCACAGAATCTTCAGCAACATACAGTACTTCAATTGAAAGACATAAATCATTATTTAGCATTCCGTCTTCTTGACCAAACTGTAAACTGTTCATCCATGCTGGAGGCCTGATGTTATCCTCACGCCTGCCTATGTCTTTTCATCAATTGAGTCCATTTGACCTTTTGGGTACTCAAGTCTCATTGGCAGACATTTCCACTGGCTCGGCTTACAGACCGTTACAGATGGATACGTTGCATTTCGGCGAGTATTGAAAAATCCCTGAGCTGCTGCATTCACGTCTGACAGCCTGCAACACAGAGATGAACAACGATCCATAACAACTGTTCAGTCAATAATACCATCTCAAAAAAAAAGAAAGCATTGGATGGGTGACATTTTCCCTTAACTGTGGCGGCAACATGAACATTTATTGTGGTACGATGGGTCATCTTCTCTCAAAAAAAAAAAGCAAAACGATGGAGACAACATGAGTGGACAAATTAAAATGCAACGTTGAGATGAAGCCACGTTGGTGCTAATTTAGTTCACTTCAAGTGGTTTTCCCCCAGAACTGTGTGTTGATGAGTGCATATGGTTATTTGGCTCATGTGATGCGGCTTGGTAAATAGCTTGCCCTGTATTCAGTTTGAGCATTGTGCCTTCTCAGATATGTCACAACGTCTCATTCCCTTGTTATCGGTCTGCATGCATTAGCGCAAATCGGCATGCCCCCATTATCTGTTCAAAATCACACAGGCCTGTGTTGTATCAGCACATTCAGTAGGAGGGCTTTGCCTCTGCTTCTTCAATGACATATTTAATACTCTGCCAACTACTAGAGGCGTGCTGATTGAAGAACAGCCTCTTTGACTCGCGTCTTCTCTTCTGAGGTTTGGTGTGTGTTGAGTGAGCGTCTTCGCCCTTGCTCTGTGTGAGCTCGCTCCACCCCCGTATGTGTGTCTGTGTGTGTGTGTGTGTGTGTGTGTGTGTGTGCGTGTGTGTGTGTGTGTGAGAGCCCGCTCCACTCCCGTCCCGGGCGAGCGTTTGATCAGTGGGACTTTGACACCAGCTATGAAGTGTGCCAGCCTGCTGCTGGTTGTGCTTAAACCTTCTCTTGGGTGATCATCGGGATCCTGCCGCGGAGCCGGTAATGACCAGGTCCTTGGACCAGTTGAGTGAAACGCTTCACATTTGATGGATGTCTTTAAATTTCTATGTTAATGTTCTGCATTACTTATTTCTTGGCAGAGGGAACTGGCACAGCCCTTATGACAGAGAAGAGGGACCAAACGGGGGCAAAACTGAGGTCCAGCTCTCAAGATAAGAGAGATGGATTCTGAAATATTCAATTGATTTCTCCAATTGGCAAAGGTCCCTTTTAAAAAAACGGACTTGCCAAAGATGGCAAATGGCTTTTTAAATAATACACTTGCCTACACAGCCTGAGCACACCTGGCATTTTCAACAGCTGACACAAATAGGACTCCCAGCCACCCACGCCCCCCACAAGCCTTCATAAAAAGAGGAGAAAGGAGGAAAGTAAGGAGGAAAATAATTCCACTTGGCATGAAATTACAGCACAGTTAATGGTAATTGAGTAGATTTGTCATTATGTGACAGCATGTATTGCCACCGGCTTGTATTGATTGAGTGCAGGCCAATTCAATGGAGCGTTTATGTCCAAAGGAGGAATAAAAATCAAGTGAAAACAAATGACAATGACAATGAGAGACAATGCCAGACTGCTTAATGCTGTGTAAATGAACTCAAATTCGGTTAAGAATCCTTACCCTCTAAGGTGTATGTGTGATTGGTTGGCCAATAAGAGAGAGAGATGGTTGCTTGTGGATCCTGGGGCCACGTCAGTAAATCTGCGGAGAAGAAGAATATTAATTGCCCTCCGCACACCTACAGTAATCTGATTCATGTTTTCATCACATTTTGAATGTTGACTGGATCATGCAGACATTTTCATTTTGTGCCTATCAATAATGGATAGCATCTAACAAAATAACACTTTTTTTTAAAATGCCTGTCATTAATTATTAAAATCACAATATACAGAGTCTCAGATTGTTTCCAACCTTGCCCGCAGATCTCTCCATGGGCTCAGTAAACAAATGAACCAACACTCCTGCTGAAAATGACAACGTATATTGGGTTTGTATTACTTTATAATCCTCTATTGTGTGTGAAAAATGTCTGATTTTTGTTTACGGGGTGTTTACAGCTTGTAATGCAAGATGAAGCAGTTAAATCGTATGGGCATGAATACCAATAAGATGGCCAGCTATTTGCATGCTCTAAGCATTGTTGGATCTCGCTGTTTAACAGCGGGAGTTGGTTACGCACTACGACTGGCCCAAGAACCAAGACGCTTCTCCCGCTGTTGGGTCCACAGCCGTCTTCGTGCAGCCATCCAGGGCTGAGCTCCTCTGTGCGCTAAGCGTCGGGCGAGCGGAGCTCTTCAAGAGTTGGGGGCTATGCTTTCGCAGTCAGCCAAACAAGCTGACAGAATTAGTCAGCAACACAAGCGAAATCAATGGAATTCATTTTCTCGCTTCAAGTTAATAGTCTTCCTCGTTCCTCGACTCAACGTTGCTCTCCACGACGTGCTTCTTCTTCGAAGTGCTCGAGGACCAGATTAAATCTAAGAGCTTTCAAAAGCTGGCACAGAAGCTGTGGAAATCATCCTGTCAGATGTGTGTACAGAGCCTAGTCATTACACTTGTGTTCAGAACAAATCCCTTCCTTGACTTTGCCAAGAGCATTGTGTTGCCTTTGTTATTGGGAAGAGGCCACTGGCAACAAAAGCTCGCAGGCAGATGGTGTAATTGTCAAATGTTATGATGTCGAGTCAGCTTTCATTAATTAAGCTCTCCATCATACCATGCTCCTCTTTCCATCGGTCTAATGGGATAAGTTAGGCATTAAACACGGACTGACAGCAAGGCTTTTGCATTTCTGTGGAATTAAAAAGCCAACATTCTCATCTATGTGAATGTGAGTAATCCCCTTTTTTTGTTGTCATTTTTGGCCATTCCAAAATATCTGTTGATCTGTGTGCATTGTTATTTCATAACGATATTCAGACTATACAGCATCGTGAAGTCACAGGAAGGCAAATTGGACTCAGTGGCTATCTAAAGAGCGTCCAGCCGCTTGAGTCTAATTGTTCATTACTAATTATTACTTGAACGTCAGCTAAACCAACTCCTAACCCTAATGTGACTTCAACCATTACTGTAACTAACAGTGGAATGAATGGAACGCTCACACCCAAACAATTCGATGCAAAATGTGGATTGTCAACTAGCGGTGAGTCTGAGTTTGTAGATGTCCTGAGATATCACCTCTCATGGGATGCCTCTGGTCGGTCTTTGGTATTATTTGCCCTCAACGGTCTCTTCCAGGCAGCGCTGCCTTCAAGGCACTACTCCCCTCAGTTTAGGGGTAGGATGAGGGTTGAGGGGGTTAGGGTTAGGAATAGGGTAAAGGTAGTGCCTTTTAGGCTGTGCTGCCTGGAAGGAGCCGTTGGGGGCAAAAAAACACCATTGAGCCCTCTGGTCCAATCAGAAATGAATAAAACACACACACTTATCCAGACCTAACTGTTGCATGAAGGGAGCTGTCCAGATACAGTGTGACTAGAGTGCTCCTGTGTCAGCCTGTGTTGACCATGGCAACACTTAAGTCCCCTACAGTGGGCATGTGAGTCACTGGTAATCCCTGAATGAGAGAGAGCGGGGAACAATACCAGACAGCTACTGTATGGAAGTAGACAACAATGGACTCTGGCCCTTGCCCAGGCCTGGACACGCAGTGTTCCTAATGAAAACAGATCTGTTGGGGGTGTTTGGCACGTGCCACCACTGCCACATGAGTGACAGAAGACACTGATTACGCTGGCATTGAGTCTGACATACACATGCCTGATCAAACAGATGCTGGAGAGATAGATGCACTGTTGGGATGTAAGCTGTGGCGGCGGCGGTGGTGGTGGTGGTTAGATGTGCTCAGGGAGCAGGTGGGGGCGAACTCAGAGTATGGTATTGGCATGTCATGAAATGTCACTGGAGATATCTGTCTGCCAATGTCTGCACCGGGTGTATACAGTACGTGCAGAACAGGGTTTATTATCAATCTGTCATCTCCACAACAAAATGTGTGTGTGTGTGTGTGTGTGTGTGTGTGTGTATGGGGGTATGTTTCTCTATGCATGATTAATAAAGAGGCAATCTAATTTCAGATGCATGTGATTGTTTTATCAAGGTGCGGCCATATGCATGCTGTCAGACAGATCTGCTTTTGACAGACACTGATCTCTATCTGTCAGCACACACTTTCCCTCTTTGTATTAAGTCACGGCCGAATCCAATTATAACTACATGTCAGAACTGCCATTCAATGGTGAAGAAAGCAGTGAGAGGCTCTTAGAGAAAAAGCCTGCAATTTTCACTCCCCAGCTTCAATTGTTAATGGCATGATATGCAATACATCTTCTCAGCCCCATACTATCCGTGAGTGCCTTTTGACTTGTCGATTCAGAGTGTTTAAAAGTAGGTCTGTCACGGAAACTATTTTCTAGATTAACTGTTGGGCAATATTATCAGGATATTGAGGTCTGCAAAAAAGGTATTGTCGATTTTCTTTGTATATTGATTGATAAGTCTATAACGTGATTACTGTGATAGGCCAAGGTTCCATGCATGGCAATTACTGTACATATCTAGACTAATGATAGTAATGATGGAAAAAAATGACAAGAGGAAAACTCACAGTGAAGAAAACACATGTATAACTTATCCATACTTGGCGATGGTTTTCCATGCTGGAAGGAGAGGGACTGTCTCCCCGTGGCACCACCTCTGTCTCTGTTCCTTTCCCACATGAGTTCAACCTGAGGCTATCGGCACCTGGAACATGAAAAGAACTGTGGGTCAGGGAGGCCATAACACAGCGTCAGCATCCGACAGTACACCAGTGCCTACACTCTTCAAACGAATGTGTTGAAAACAACACAACTTGTTTTCAACACATCTCTGAGTCCAGATAGGGAAAACACATTTGTTCTAGGTGTGCAGTGGGGGCCTCGGGGACGCCAGGTTTGAGTCTGGCCTGAGGTCATTTCCTGAACCCACTCCAACATCTCCCACTGGCTTCTTGTCTACTCTGTAATGAATGTGGATAGAATGTAAAGCATCTCCCTTCATCACCCACTGAATGAGACTGTAAGTTGGGGGCGAGGGGCTTGGGAGGCCTCCTGCTGTTAGAGTTAGTGCCACTAGAATAGATGATGCAACATTCTGGTTCTGATGATGCAACATTCTGGTTCTGCATTCACATCAGACCTTCAATCTGAGCTTTGTGTCAACATGTCATTCCTTTCTGGTGGCCTTGTCACACCTGGAGCTCATCATGGAACAAACGGACTGGCTCCTGTGGAATGGCCGATGCAAGTAACATGCTAACCTGAATGTTTTGCATTACCACACTGCGCTGCTGATTTGCTCTCAACGATGTTTCTTTGCCCCCGTAAAAGAAACAAAACCTAAACAAAAAAATCCAATTATAAACCTGCGCGTATCATTCATCTGCAGTTACAGCCTTTCAGACTTCGCCTACTAGGTCAGCCTCCACCCATCCATCATCCTTCAGCCGACACCGTAATTAAATCATCTATTTTCCCTCTCATTCGGCCAGGATGACTCAGTGGATTGAAAGGTGGCTGTTGGCGACGACGCTGCATTGTTCCACGTCGCTACATCAGCGCGGCTAATCTGCGATAAGTGAGTGACAGAGGGGGAGAGGATTTACTCGACCGCGCTCTATGCGACCATCGACCAGGGGGGAGGATCCATAGACGTGTCGGGTAATAGTTGGTCAAGAAAGTGAGGACATAAAAGGTGAACGACCGCTCTAGAGATGCACCAGTTTTCCACAATTGAGAGAGAGGCTTGGTTAAGGACCGCAGTCACCACATGCCATTGGCATTTTGAAGTAACACATTGAAGAGATAAATTGTTTAGTCAAATCCAGTGCTTTGCAGCTAAGCATTGGATTCCCAGCTACAGATATTTCTGACTTAATTGACTATACTTTAAGTTTTTGAGGGATTAAAAGATTTTAAAAGATTAAGATTTTGTTCAGCTACTCTGTGGTTTAGAATAAGGTTCAGGAACTTGTTGCCTCGGAAGTGAAAACTCCTTTCACTATAATTGTGTGTTTGTTACCC
The DNA here is from genome assembly GCF_963854185.1 of Sardina pilchardus. Classification (NCBI taxonomy): domain Eukaryota; kingdom Metazoa; phylum Chordata; class Actinopteri; order Clupeiformes; family Clupeidae; genus Sardina; species Sardina pilchardus. Next base: position 16,348,243 of record NC_085011.1, read on the forward strand.
TGCAGAGAGAAGATCCATTTGAATTCAATTACAAGAGCAGCGAGTGGCATTGGTGGCTGCGTGCTGTTGGGCTAAATCATTTTAATACTGGTGCAGGCCATTTCCAATGCACAACGCCTTCTCCTCCCACCTCGGCCTGTGTCTTTTAATTGGTATTACAAGCTGTGACAAAATGCCTTGGCTACTATAGAATAGACTGTGCACAGCGTGAGGTCCAATGACAATCACTTTGATTTTATGGGACTGCAGGCATGCGAGTGCGTCGATGTTGGCGATGTACTGACTGATCTACTACCTACAGTACCTCTACTATCAAACCCTGGTCTACCTCTAGGGTTGGGCAGAAGGCTGCAATTGTGTATCTCTATCTCTTGCCATCTCCGGCTCTACCCTTCTAAATGAGCTACTTTTTACAGCAAACCATAACCCTCTACACTTCCAAGCTGAGGTGCACTGGTTTGTCATCCAGTCTATTTGCTATGAAGTGCTCCATCTCCATGTAATACACAAGAATGGCTGAATTTACATATCTGTGATGGAGTAGTGTGAACATGTTAAGTGATATTGGTCTGTGATTGAAGTGATGCACTTATCAATCAAAAAGCCTTAAGATGAATCTTTAACTGTCATCTGCTTTATAACATGAAATTACAATCTTTATTTGAATTAAAAAAAAAAAATTAACACAACTGTCTGTCAACACTGAATCTATGCAAATAAAGAACATATAATCAGAGCACTCCAATGTAACGTAAAAAACACAGTGTGAAAACATGGAAAACATGGAAAACCTCGGGGAATGCAATTTCCTTTCATTCGAAAGGCGTACAGTGACTTTTTTCCTATTCTATGAAAGAGGCACTTTATCAAACCGAAGGCTTGATAAATGCCTTTATTGTGCTTGCTGTCACCTTAAACAATGTGTCCAACCATAATAGCCATTCATCTTTTAAATACATGGCTCAAATAGGAGTTTACAGAAAGAGGCTGAGCTTTGTGTCTCCAGTGTAATTGATGCTAGGTTATTGGTAGGAAGAACATGCATTTTTTGCAGGATAAAAACATGAATGATCATTTCCTCTCATGGGCATGCCGTTCCCATTAAAGCACACCATTTCTGTGGAGCACATTACTGGTCCAATTGCCTGTGGGGGTTCTGGGTTCGATTAACAGTCATTACCCAATCCCACCCCATCTCTCTCTCTGAGGCAAAAGTCCCAAAAATATACTTCAAGAACACGACTTAGGTCACAGCAAAGTTTAAAAGGCCTCTAACAGAAACCTGCAGCAGGTGAGGGTCCCAAACCTATCTCATGTTATGTTCGTCCATGACCCCTTTCTGTCATCTTGGAGCCAGCCAAGTGCTCCATCTTCAAACCCCGAGGACAATTTAGCAGTTCGCCACAAAGCTCCCCACCCCCTGCCTCCCCACCCATGCCCCCCCCTTCGCCTGCCGATAAGCGGGGGAGGGGAGGAGAAGGGGGGAGATTCTTCACCGCCGAAGACAAATGAGATGCTAAGTATAAAGGCATCAACGTTTTTTTGCCGGGTGACACGAGGCTCGACACCGCGCCCGACTGGGAGATGACAAAAGTTACCACCTGGGTGCCACTGATTAGAGGAACGAGCCGGTTTTAATTAGCGGCCTCGGAGCCAATCAGACGTCAGAGCTGTCTGGCCACTGAGAGAGAGAGAGAGAGAGAGAGAGAGAGAGAGAGACCTCCTAGAGCTCAAAAGCAAGGCAGCCACAAACACTAATAAGCCACCGGCACATGTGCGAACGTCAAGGTCTGCAGAGACAGAGGGAGAGAGAGAGAGAGAGAGAGAGAGAGAGAGAGAGAGAGAGAGAGAGAGAGAAGAAGAGAGGGAATAGTCGAGGACACCCAGTTCATTGCGTGCTTGTGCTTTTGATACACATGCATTGCATTGTGTACTACTTGGAGAGTGAAAGTACTAATTAGTCTGATCTCATGATGATATTAATTGGTGGTGTGATTCGCATTTGAGGCATGCAGGTGTTTGGGGAATGGAGATACTGAAAGCAATGCTGAATTTGGCATTTAGCTATAACAGAAATAATCTAATCTCCCCTAATAATCTAATAATCTAACCTTAAACAACATACATCCAAGCCTGATTCAGGCTCTAGTTGTTGCAGCCTAATTGACTTCCATTGGGTTGTTTACTATATTTGCCACACAGTACATGTCTGTTTGTGTATGATGTTCCATAATGGTTAGTTATCTTTCAGATTCAAACAATGAATTAATGTCCCTCAGCTAAACTGTGCGAACATTAAAGACGTCCAATCTGCACACTCAAGACATAAACAACCCCCCTACTGAAGGGAAGTTGATCTCCATAAAAAAAAAAAAATGTTTCCGTCAACAGAAACATAACGTTGTCACATAAGTCTTAGTATGTGTACAGTGTACTGTATAACATGGGGCCTTTTGCTGAAATGACGAAAATGGCATTTTTTTCGAATGCAATTGGCTTACGACTACAGTAACAAAGAGCACCTGAACAAAAGGACGAGCTGACTTTAGCACGTGTGTAACAGAGTGAGTCCCTGTGATAATGTGACTTAAAGACTTATGGGGGATGTAGAGGAGGTCAGCCCCTGCTGTGCCGTACGTGTCATGTGAATTGATTGGGCGTGTTTTTAAAATCAATATCCCCCAAGCAGGGTGTACTGACCTCTGTGTGCGGTTCAGGGGCTCTCGCAGAACAGGAATTTATTAAGGTTTCCTCATCAGGACGAGCCGCTATCTGATCCTGGGTAATCCCGGCGCTGTTTAACAACAGTGGGGAAAAATAGCACACGCGTGCCGTGAGCGATACCATCTGACTGTTATCAACTCATCTCAGTTTAGCAAATTGGTCATAATGACCATCCTTGGGCCGCACATTGCAGACTATCGTACACAGACGTGGAAGTTTTGGAAGGCAAAGTTTTGTAAATATCTGGATTTCCGTAAATAAAGAGGGTTGGTGGTGCTTGCCAGTCAAGACACAGGGACAGCAGAACTCAAACAAGAGGTGGGGTGGGGGAGTGGGGGGGATAACAGACAGCAACATAGGCACAGCCAGCAAAAAGGAAAAGAGGGAGAAAAAAAGCATAGAGTGGGTCTTGTATGATTTCCATCTCTTGAAAGAATTTCACCTTCTCTTCATCCTTCTCCCCGTGACAAGGAGGGGTCGTGACGGTGGTACTGATGCTGGAGCTATTGTGCGGCGCGTGCTTCCTGTCTTTAGTTTTACTGGCAGCCTCTAAAGCAGACAGGATGCATACCAGGCCAGCTGTCTCCGATCCCCCACATAAAAACAGCACAGGTTGACTGCATGGAATTAATTAGGAAGTGAATGTCAGGAGTGATAATTACCTCTTCCCTCAAAGATAAACAATCCTGCTTCATCTCGTCTTCAGGTTTCAGACAACAACAGGGACTGTGTAGTGGTTCACAGTCAATCATCAGAGGCAGAAGAGACTTCTTCTGCAACTTTTCTGACATTTTTTGTACCCCGAGTTCTCGACTCCGCATAGTGCTGTAATGATATTCCAACGGAACAAACAAACGAACAAACAAACAAGTAAACAAAAAAAAGATTAGTCACAGACAAATGTCTTTTAATGATATGAATTCATTTGAATTACATTTTCTGTCCCCTGGCCTTGGTGATTCTGCGCGTGTCTCCTGCAGCTTAATTAAGAGAATGTTAATTACCCAAATGTTCAAAGCGTTGTCATACAGGGGCACAGTTCCACTCGAGCAGGCAGTCCCCTAAGACCATCAGTCATGTGTATAATTAATCTGTATACCCAATCTGACTGCTTCGCATTATTCCAAGCAGACCTCCGAGCTCCCGCATCGCCTCCACTCCCCTCCCCTCATCTGCTCTATACTCTGATGCTCCTATACATGGGTGAATATTATGACTGAATAGTATCACTCGTGTAAGACTACTGACTACCGAGTAATACTACTCACATAAGACTACTGACTACTGAACAATATCACTCACATAAGACTACTGACTACTGAACAATATCACTCACATAAGACTACTGACTACTGAAAAATATCACTCACATAAGACTTCTGACTACTGAGTAATACTACTCACATAAGACTACTGACTACTGAACAATATCACTTGTGCAAGACTACTGACTACTACACAATATCACTCACATAAGACTACAGACTAATACTGAACAATATTACTTACATAAGACTACTGACTAATACTGAACAATATGGTTATAATTATGGTTATGGTTATGGTTATAATTATTTAGCACACGCCTTTGTCCAAAGCGAATATCACTCACATAAGACCACTGACTAATACTGAACAATATCACTTGTATAAGATCAATATCAACAACTCCCCATTTCCAAATAAAGTGCCGTCAGTGGAAAAGCAATTGGTTTGTGATGGTGACTGAATAAACTGTTGTTGGTTTTTTTTATAACTGAAACTGCCGTCCTTGCATTGAGGGACAATTTCTTTTGTTCAACAGCAACGTATCACTTGTAGGAATTGTGTAGGACACACGCAAACACACGCACACACACACACACACACACACACACACACACACACACACACACACACACACACACACACACACACACACACACACACACACACACACACACACACACACACACACACACACACACACACCTGTTATTAAAACTATTTCATTATCCATTCACACAAGATGGGGCAGTCTGCTTTCAATAAACGACAGTGCTGTAACAAGTGAATGGGATACTGCTGACAACACCACAAATTGAAAATGGAAATATTCATGATTCGTCTTTTGTACCCATACCCAAACATGCAGATGCACAAACTGTTGAATTGTACTGTCAGCAGTACAACTTCCCCATCCCATATCACCATGAAATGAATCCCTTTCCGACTTTTCTAAGAGTCATTGTAGAAGCTTTTATCTTTCTTGATTTCTAACAGCTCCATTTTGAACCTCTCACACCATGAATAAAACACAAAAAAAGCAGAAATAAAAAACATTGCCTACATAATCGATAACTCATTGATGTCATGTCGCAGACGACTGAATGTAACTGTAGACCACTATACTATCTACAATTACATCATACTGTGTCCCAACTTGAATCAATCATATCTGTGAAGTCTTCTTTGAGCCTGGAGTTGCTTACAATTCCTCACACTAAGAGCATTTAAGAAGCCTTTTGTGTGAAAAAGATGGCAGGTGTCTAGGAAAAAATGTAAGGTCATTGTACACATGTCTTTGGTAATACTACTGCTATCTGAGTCCTGAGTCCCCCCCCCCTCCCCACACACACACACACAGAGACACCCACACACATACACGCAAACGCACATACACTGCACAAATACACACACACACACACACACACACACACACACACAAACACACACCTACACATGCACACAATGGCCTCAAGACCAAATGACTCACAACTGTTGCTTGCTTCCCTCTGACTGTGTTTCATGGCTGACCTTTTCAGTGCTTGCAAACAAGAGTGATCTGATTATTTGTGCCTGACTGAGACGGATGTGGCCGCTGTGTTGCACCAACAAGACTGTGGACGATATCGATATGTAGACTAGCTAGATTGCACGTAGTTCATTACCCGTCATTTCCCGACTATTAGCCGCGGCTTATACATTGATTTAGCAAAATATGGTCAGCTAGGAGGTTAATACAGGGGGGCAGTTAATATGGTGTTAATATGGTTTTGTTTATTTAAACTTGCATAAAACACTGTCCTGCGGCTTATACACAATGTGGCTTATATGCGGGAAATTACTGTAAATGTATAACATTACTGCTATGAGAACAGACATGGCAAGCTATTAGAACAGGTATTCTCTGTTCAAAGTACTCATGGTGGCAAGACTCAACTGAATAAACTCAACTCAAGGACTCAATAAACTACCGCAGTCATATCACAGCACTTGAGCTAATGTGTTGTGTGGAATGTAACACAATTAACAACTGACGTATAATCCCTCTAAAGGAAAAGTCTCAGACGTAACGTTATACCTAAGAATTATGAGATTCTGTCTATGTTCTAAGTAGTTCTGAGATATTGCGCTTCTCAAAGTTTTCTAATTCCATAGAGTTATACAGATAACCGAAATAAACCTCTTTGGATATAATGTCCAAAAATGCATACAGCTACAAGACACGCCTCGCCTCACCTTCTTAAGGTGTCACAGAATGAGAAAATGTCAGTAACTCAATTTTCACAAAAAAAAGTCAGATTGAACCTTAATTCTAAGGGGAGAACCATTTCCTGTTTGTCTTTCCAAAAAAAAAAATCATACACATAAAAAAGACACATGCATAAAATCTATACAGTAGATCTATATTTCAAATTAGTTCAACCACGCGTTACACATAGTCTGAAGGTGTAGTTTCCAATGTGCTGTTTGCATGCCCTACCAACCATCTGTATATGGACGGAGTGAAGTGCCTTGGGCGCCACGCACACTGCACTGTTTTTCAAGGTGTGAGCAACGGCACTTGAGCAGGATTAATGGCCGGCTGAAATGCTGGAGGATTGCTGTTGGTTACTGGGTGACAGTGGGACCCGTGTGGATTCAGTCTCTAAGACACACAAGGCCACTAGTGAGAGTATGTACTGTATGGATGGACCACTCTGGTTTCACCGCTAAAGGCACCAGCTCAATTTGTGAAATGTGAAATGAGTATTTCGACATGGATAGAGCTTGTCAAGGCAGTCAATGACTTCCTGTCTGTAAAAACACATGACTAGTATGGCATACCCACAGAAGGGGGGAAACATATTTCTGTGAACTAGAACATTCAAGAGGAGGTTTTGTGTGCGTAGCCCTGTGCAGGTATAAACCATTGGTGGTGGAAAATGTGCTCTAAAATACAGTGCTCTCAATACAGTTTCTAAATGAAATGGTAACCACTATGACATCTTACAGTAATTGACTGTGTTGTTGTAGCCTACATCAGTGTTTTTCAACCTTTTTTGAGCCAAGGCACACTTTTTTCATTGAAAAAATCCCAAGGCACACCACCAGCCGAAAATGTTAAATAAAATGAAATTTTATGGAAAATGGAATTAAATACAAATCTGTAGCCCGCATTAATGATATCAAGTCATTCTTGTCAAAGTGTCTTGAATAGGAATCAAATGAACACAAAGAAAATGATTTCTATTCACTCTTTTTTAGACCACTTAGGTGAAATTGGATAATTTCCCACGGCACACCTAACAATGTGTCACGGCACACTAGTGTGCCACGGCACAGTGGTTGAAAAACACTGGCCTACATTCATTTTGTTGTTGCAGACAAAAATATCTTGAGGTAAGGAAAATTCAAATTCAAGAACGAGGTTTTAGGCCATAATATTATTTATGCAACAGTCTGTCATCAGATCATGTGTCATCATGCAATAATCTAATATACTAGTGCTTGTAGAGGCTTTTAGAAACTCTAGAAATAAGAATCTTACCAAAGCTGTTTGCTAACATGCTGCTTGATTCTCATATATTCCCTCCTTTAGATTTCTTCAAGCTATTTCCATATGGAAAGTGTTGCTTGTCTTTACGGCAATATTGCAAGGTTATAAAACAAAAGGGAAAAAAGAGAATCTTACCTGCTTAGATGTGTTCCTAAGCTTTATAGTTCACCTGTTAAGAAAAACATAGTCAAATGTCAGAAAGTCTCTGATGCTCCTTAGACTTGCTCCAAATTGAAATCTGAACAAGGAATATGACATTACTGTATGTAAATGCATAACTCTAATACACTACCATGCAATGGGATCCCACAAATTGTTACTATCAAAAAAGTAAACCAACTTTCGGGAGGGACAAAAGCTGTCATGAACTTGAAAACAACCATTTCATCTTTTTTGATTTCAGGTTAAATGCTATTGTTTAGCATATCAGCCATTAACATTTGTTTTAGCTTCTTTTATTGATCGCATTGGCACGATTCTTCGTCTCTTACATAAATGGTATGTTACTGAGTCAGTTTTGGAGTTTTCTAGTTAACATTAATTAGCGGTTTTAGAGGGCCAAGGAACTTATTCGAGGTTAGACAGGACAGGTTTACTTTTTTAAGTATCAGTAACTTTATGTTTATGATTGGCATACGCAACATTCGAGTTATTATTGGGGGGTTACCTGCTTAAGTGTTTAGTGATCCTTTCAGTCTCTTAATTAGTGCGTCAGCCTTCAAGTCTAATAAGTCACAAAAGAGAGGTCACGTTTCTACCGGCCTTCAGGTGCAGTAGCAGAGGTATTGTTTATAAAGCACTTTATTACAGCACAAAGACTGGGCCGGACTCACAGTGATGGAGAGAAGAACAGAGATAGCAGAGACAGAAGATGGATATCTTAGTGTGCACCCCACTCCCCGTCTAGAAACAGATTGTGAATAGCGACAGTATGCACATATAACGTGGGCATACCGGCGGCCAACACTAAAGGTAAGAAGGCATTTAGACAGTCTTATTGTAGTATGGTTTTTTTCCTTACCTCTTTATCGCCATAACATTCTCAGAGACACTCTAGTGCAGGCTGGTCAATCAAAATTGGCGTTTAATGAGGCCAAGCTTAAAGAATATGTTAAAAATGAATTTATTGTTCTAAACAATTGATCTCCATTAACATGTTATACATTTATGATCTAATCAATAGTCAATGAACAATTTAGCTCTAACATTAAAATGGTGCCTCTTGAGTGGATTAATGTAGCTGGTCTGGACTTACACAAAATGACTTCAGAATTTTTGAAAATTTATTTCGGTATTTAAAAAAAGAAAACATTTTAGCCATTTCCTAAACCCAAGCAGGCATTTATTACTATAAACAGGTACTTGGAATGCATCTAATTTTACAAAAAAGAGAAAGATTTCAACATTATTGACAAATTATGGCAAACAATTTGACAATTAAATGGCCACCTATTTAGAGAAGCTTACACATTGTGCTTTATGTTCTTTTATTACATCTTTTATGTACAGATACATCTTAACACAGAACAGAGCACTTTTCGGTAGCTACATACATAGCTGACTGCTTTCTACCCCAATACCGAAATTGAAAATTAAATTTACAAACGCAATAGTTAACATAATTAAATTAACAAGTATTAAAAAAGAAGTTATATACAAGATGGTTATCTTCACTTATAATAATAATAATAATAATAATAATAAATCAATCTGGCCTTGATGAAAACAGGATCACGAAAAGGATCAGTAAGCGTAAGTTATGTGGCAAATTCATGCTTTTGTTTACGAATAACACACAGTTATGTACAACCAAAATGACAGCATTTCACGGCAGGGTCTGACGCTTGGACCCCGCCTTTCACATTTAGATCTCAGTGTTTGGCTTCCCCTCTCATTGTTCAACTAATGAGTCCATCTTATCAAAATATCAGTGGGTTGGATCAAGGCCTAGGTTTAAATGGATGGTTCCTGGGTCCTATATCAAGGTGGGGGGGGGGGGGTGGCGGTCGAGGGAGGGAAAGAGCAATGAACACGTTTTGAGGAGTCAGAGTAATTAATGTGATCATGTTGGAGAACACAATGTTTCGGAGCACCTTCAATATCTACCATATGGATGTTCTCTGTACCCCCGTCTTGCAGGCCTGGGCGCCGGGGCTTTCAAAGGCGCGGGGCGTGTTGTAGTCCAGTCCTCTTCTGCTACAAGTAGAGGACAAGTACAAGCTGCCACATCACACAAGCACAGGAACATGTAGAGTGCAAGCTGACACATCACAACAGCACAGGAACAAGGTAAGCAGCACTGACTGACACATCACATAAGACAATGAAGAGTGAACGTACAAATTGCCACATAACATGACTGTATACTCAATCAAATGTGTCAAAATGACTACACCTTCAATAATGCTTCACCTGAATGCACCAAACACACAGCTTGACTTTGATCAGTCAAACCCCTTAGCACAAAGCGCACATCATTAAATTCAGTACATGTATGCTACCATATTTTGTGACATTGAAACATATCTCCATGCATGTTGCACACACAAGCATCATGCCCTACCTCATCTACTGTATCTAAATATACTGTACATGAACAGTATATGGGGACTGCAGTGAAACACAAATGCCATCCAGGTAGCCTGTGCCCTGGACCTGTGCTGTCTTAAGCAGAGAATTTGCTGGGAATCCACTCACTATTAGGCTTTCAGAACATGCCCGGCCGGTTCCGTCAACAAAACAAACAGCCGACCGCCGGGGCAAAGAGGCCTTAACCTTCAAAGAGAGTGCTGGCCAGGTCGCTGGCTGGGGACACTAAATCACATCACCCTTTTTGGGAAGGGATGTGTGAGAGACTTTGGCAACTAGGCGGCTGAGGGATTGTGACATGAATTGGATTGCTGACTCCATAATAAGCTCTTGTGCCTTTGAATTGTACAGAGGTTTATGACTAAGATGGATTGGATTGAAACGGCACGTGCAAGCGAGACACACACACACACACACACACACACACACACACATACTCCTTTCTCTCGCTCACAGTTAACTTTACTCGAAAAATCGGAGCGTAATTAAGGTCGGCCAGGTTGTCACACCAGTGTAATCTAGCCCTGCTGCTGGAAATTAATTAGACCAACCCAGTGTAATAAGGCAATGTCCCAGTGCAAGCTGGCAGGACATGGCACCTTGTTAGTGCTTGAAATGACATGAAACAGCCACTCCTCAATCGGCTCCACACAGAGGTTTGGGGTTCCATGCTACAAAGTGTTTATGGGGCATGAAATCAAATCATTGCTCTCCGTTTTTTCCCTGCCGCTTCGCCCAGGCCTCCAGTGCGCCAGCCCTCAATTTCTACCGCACCGGGAAAATGAATGACCGGATTTCCGGTCCACATTGCCGAGTGGCCTCTGTGGAGGGGGGGGGGGGGGGGTGAAAAAAACAAACAAACAAAAACAACAGGAGCCTTGCCAAGTGCAGTGGGATGGTGGGTATCAAACATAATCCTACGAGGGGCACACTTTCAAAAAGCAAAAACGCCAGCCCGGCAGGCAGCCTCCAAAACACCCTCACAATAGGCATCAGCCCAAAGCCTCCAGGTCCCCCGCTGGCCCAGGGCCTGCTAGCTACCGCAGCCCAGCCAGGAGGCTACCTTTGCCAGGTGGGGAAGGGCATCGCTCGTGGCAGCCTCCTCCGTCCCAGGGGGTTCTAGTGGTCTGGCACCAGCCGACACAATGAGGCTTTTCACTTTATCTCTGGGCTGTGAAACATTAGCGTCGCTCTGGGAGGCGGTGGGAGCTGAGCCAGGATTGTCTGGTTAACGCGGCGACTGAGTCAGATAAAGAGGCGCCGTCACCTTCTGCGTAGGACACAGTGCCTCTTGACTGGGCCAGTTCACATACAGACAATTCCAAGAAAACAATAACGCGGCATTTGTATGTCTATTTTCTTGACAGCAAAATACAAAAATACAAACAAAGTTAGAGTCATACTGTACAGTGTGGCAAACATCCACGTCTCAAACACGGCAAGAACTGGATGGATTCGTTTCCTTCTGACAACATGTCTTCAGTAATGTTTAACCGTGTCTCAAAGAAGGCTAAAACTGAGCATTCTGCAAAAAACAGCTGGAGGAAAGTGCTGAGAATGTAAGAAGGTCTACTCTCGTTCAGCTTTATTTGAAAGGACCACTGCCACTCTGATTGACAATGCACAGACCAAAGCCAACTTACATCACTGTTAAACACAAGAAATCATATGGTGTAACACAGTTGAGTATACAGTATGAAACCTGCAAGCCAGGCTCTTACCATAGTTGTTGTAGGATTCTTCAGAGGTCCCATGGCCATATTCATAATATTCAGAAATGCTGAAAAGGAAAAGGTTCAGATCAGCACAGTTCAGTTCAGACAACTTTACTGATCCCTATGGAGGCCAATTAATTTGCTGCTAACCCAGTCAGTCCATACCCTCATTTCAAACTCACAGGCATATACGGTATGTCAGAGACAGGCCAGTAAGCAACATAAAGAATAAGAAATGTCAAAGTAAGGGTGAGGGTTTTTATTTATGAGATATACTGTATTTAAGCAAAGGAAATATTCCTGAGCACTGCATGTGTTATTTTACAGCACATGCTCAGGATCATTCTTATGCAACTACTAGGCAAGCTGCAGATCTACACTCTGCACCATGTCTAGTCGAGCCCAATTGTCTATACGCTACAGGGGTGCTAAACTATGGGATCATTTTCCCCATTTAGCATTGAAATGTTGCACTATGTTTTAAAAGATGTTAAAAGGCTCAAATAATTGCTGGCTTATATGGTTACCAATAGTTCTTCTACCTTTGTTGGCATACATGCTATATTTCTTTTCCTTTCATGACTTACAAGTGCACTATTTTTTTTAGAAAGTTTACCTGATTTGTTTTGCTTTGTTTAAACTTAATGCAGTGGTTTATTTTTAGGCGGAGGCTTCATATAAGCCTGTTTGAGCTTTTTTTCTCTCCTTGCACTGCTTTACTGTATTAGCCTGCCAGGTTACTGCTTTATGGTAATTTCTCTGTATTTATGATATCTTTTAAAATGTGCTAAATAAAAAAGAAAGAAAGAAAGAAAGAAAGAAAGAGAGAAAGAAAGTTATATAAAATATAAACATGTAAAAAATAATTATACAAAAGCAATACAATGGGCATTAAAAATGGCTACCCTCTGAATGTAGTGGCCTGATAAGAGAAGGGATAAAAGGTGGCTTGATCTTCTGAGATCATGAAAGGATGATTGACTGATTGACTTTCCAGAACCCAACTTTTATCAAAGAAGTAAAGATGCTTATAACAGCAGAGGATTGTGTTAGAGGATTTTTGTTCAAAGAAGGTAACCTGGAAATATCACCAGACTGAGAAGAAATAACCGCTTGCGATAATGTCCAAAATGCCTGTGCTTTCTGTTGCTGAAATATCCGCTGAAATTAGCATGCTAATCAGCTATTTTGGACTGTAAGCTACTCTCTCACGATACCACCAAAGATCCTTCATTACTGACTCCTTTAACCCTCTCTGATACCACTTATTATATCTCCAGAAGCTCTGTGCTGAATACTCGCAAATCAGTGGAAGAATACCACTGCTTAAAATAATGGTGAGTTCAAGCCAACTCAAATGCTACGCATAAAACCCTTTCAATTACAGTTAGCATTACATTAGCTTTTAATGTAATTTAATGTAATTCTGTGTTCTGTGTCTTTGTAAAGCGTCTTTGGGTACCCAGAAAAGCGCTATAAAAAACTGAGGTATTATTATTATTATTACACACACAATCAAAGGGGGACCCTAGATGTAGTCAGTGAACTTGTCTTATACTGTAGCTCAGTAGAAATGGACATACCTTTTTGACTGATTACTATAAGTGTCATCATAGGCATCATAACTCTGGTCATCATATTCGCCGTCGTAGCCATCATCGTAACTCTGAAAGAACAGAGAGAGGAAAAAACAGTTGTAATAAGTTTTGCAGGAAGCCATTGTTTATTGTTGTGTATATTTGATCTTCAATCACCAAACTCAGTCAGTCAGTCTGTGGACTGGGCTGCCTCAGATCAATTTAAAGTTTTCAGCGAATCCTCCCGCCCTAGCTTTCTCTCAGTCAAAGTTTCTGCTCTTGTATCGGTGGGAACAAGGGCCCAAGACAGCCAGTCAACTTAAGCCCAACTCAATTTGATCTTCACATCGAGGAGCCACTAATCACTTCAGCTTCAGAAATCAATGATTAATTATGTCGAGAAGGGAATTTCCCTCATAAATATACTCCCTAAGTGAGCCGAGTGACATGGGCGCTGAATGCTGTCCAACAGCAGGTATTGATTCATCCTCTGAGGAGCAGTGGTTCTATTGGTCATGTCCCAAAATAAAGTGGCTAACCTTTGGGACAGTTTCAGCAGCCATTTTCTGTTCTTTTTAATTCCCCTTTCACAGAACAAAAGGTGTTTTTTTCTGTGCTTGAATACTAACTAACCAGCCAATCATTCTCAGCACTGCACACCAAGATAATGAGATCTAGAATCATCTATTACATCAAACAAGTCAAACCTTACAAAAGAGAAAGAGAGAGAGAGAGAGAGAGAGAGAGAGAGAGAGAGAGAGAGAGAGAAACTCTGAAGTTCAAAAATGTCTTACTGTATGTCTGCTAAGGTAATTATGCCTAGGTACAAATCCTTAAGCAATCAATTATGTGAAACCGCACAGAGAAGGCGAGAGGAAACCTGATTGCAATTCAAAGGTTATATCAAGCTTAAGCTTCCAGTCACGCTGCAATGCTGTTTTGCATATGCTGTTAATCCTTTTGCTGTCACCGTCTCCATGTTTACCCTCCGCCCAGTTATCGCCTTCATCAAACATTTGGGAAGGTGAAGCCAGTCGTCGCTTATCACTGACTGGATCTAGTTTAAATCATTTTGGTGGTGTTCAAAGTGTGTCTGTGAGCCCATCACCATCATCTCCATCGTAATCTCTCAGGTTTTGATTCCCCTTTCTGTCAGTGTGTCTGCCACTGTCAGGCAATAAAACTTCTGACACACACAAAAAAGAAAAAGAATTTCAAAAGCTTTAGTAACAGCTTAGTAACACCAGCCCACCATCTCATTCTTGAAATCTAATTTTAAACACAGTTCTAGGAACACATACATACATCTATGGGCATGTTTACGTCAAAGCTTCCATGACAGCTGCAGTCAGTGGTGGAGGTTGAAAAGCAAAATGACAAATAAAACAAAATACATTGAAAAACATTCAGGATGAACCAAGTATTGTTCATCCAAAACAATAACAACAACATAATAATGGTTTAGCTGTCTAAGCCACTAGTGCCTCAAATTGTCTGCAATTTTACAAGACTGTCAGGAGCAACGCCTAACCCCCCCCCCCCAAAAAAAAAAATCCCCACACTGCCGTCCTTAACTGTCTCTCGAGTAAGTGGAACCGTCACAATCCTGATAGCAAATACCAATTTCAGTACAATAGTGTAATAGCTCCATGCCGATTAGGCTGAATTAAATACATGGTGCTAGTCTTTTACTGTCAGCGACTTATCAGAGAAAGGCCCACTCATTACGGTATTAAAGCTCTTTCTTCACCCCCCCCAAACGACATTCCAATTCTGCACAAGGTTTGCAGTGGTTCTGTAAGTATGAACACGGATTACACTAAATTAAAGTTGGGGGATTATGTCAGGGATTAAGTTGTTCCGCGGGATCTAACACCTCCAGCTTCTTCTATTAGTCTTCGTTCATAATGAAAGGGTCAAGACACCATCCCGTTTCTCTAATTGACCATTTTGTTAACGTGGGCATGCAGGGAGAAAAGGAAGATATCTACATATCCTGCGAGCACAAATCCCTATGGCAGATTCCCAAGGCATTTAAAGGAATCTGAATATATCGGAAAAATATGTAAAGTTGAGTCGCTTAAAATCGCACACTGTATTCACATTAACTTACTTTCATTGACTTTATTGACAGAGCTAGCTGCCTCGTTAAACAGGCTAAGGTGAAATATGTTATTTGAGGTTATTCCAATAAACATTCATACACATTCTGCTATACTCTATTAAACACACTCTCAAGAAAAGGGGGTAATTTATAGACATTAACAGAATTTTAAGTCTGAAATGTCAGTCTTCAGAGTTCCACTTAAAACTCTCTGAAGAGAAACTCTCTATAGTTCCATTCTGATGGTTCTTAGGCCACTTCTTGTACAGCAACTTCTCAACTGTAAAGCAGCAAAAACAAATTCTGTCTTTATGAAAGCTTTTACATGGAGCACATTCAAGAATGTGTCCTCTTGTTCCTGTAAGATTGTAAGTATTATCACTCATAGTACCTAACTGGCATCCAGTTACACCCCACATCTACAGTGTAGTTGCAGTTTGCTCAGTGTTGCCACAATTGATGGTTTCATGCCAAATTGGGTGGCCTTTCAGCCATTCCCGGAAAAAAGAAATCATTATAAAATAAGAGAAAAGCATTGTTAAACCTTCAAGTGACTTCATGTATTGACTGTTGTATCCCATCCAAAGGGAGACCTATTTCCTGGGAGGGAACAGAAGCTCTCCTAGCCTGATGGCCGGTTCTGTGGCTTGTTCAGCTCCGTGGGTGGCCTTTCCTTTTCTACGAAGAACCTGTTATTTGGACCGCTTCAATTGCTGTCATCGGACTGCTTTGGAGCTGCTTTTGTTAGCTTGTTTTGAGACTGTGTGACGGTCGGAAACCCTACAGCCTTGATGTGTGTGGAAGTGGTCAGCATGTGTTCTGCTCCTATGTCCTACTGTGCCTTACCCTCTCTTTGGTGTTCACGTGTGCGCACATGTGCCATTGGCATGTATGAGGAAGAGAGAAAGAGAGATGACAGAGAAGAGAAAGAGAGGGAGAGAAAGAGAAAGGAGCGATAAAAGAGTGAATGGAGAACCCTGGATTATTTTCATACAAATACATTATCCGTGCCATGCTATAGCATTAGCTGTAATTATTTGGACCTTACAACACAGTAACTCTGCCTTCTCTACGGAATCTATTCCAAACTGCCCCCCCCTCCACCCCCCCCCCCCCCCACCCACCCCACCCACCCCACCCCTGAAAGCCATAGTCCTGTTCCATGCAGATGCTGCTAATATAATATCTGACCCACTGCAGTGCTATTCACTATAGACCTTACCTCTGACCTTTGGTGACCTGAACACAGGCCTGACCAGCCGCCCACCACGCACGCATACATAACAAGTGCAGCTCTGAGTTAATGATGCCTGATTCTTACATTTCAACAGTCATTTGGAAAAAGCAATTAACTCCACTCCTATTGAGCGGGCCAAAGAGGAAATAAATCAAGTGTTAACACACGGGCGGGGAGCTGCGGCTTGGTGTAATTAGGACGGTAGGCGTCCGAAAAGCCCTCAATACGGTGCTTCATTATCAATTGACAGCCACAGACTCCCGTGACAGGCGGTGGTCTACATGCACTGCTCCCCACAGACGGCAGACAAGAGGGGGAGAGAAATTGGAGTCCCAGGCACCTTTTGTCTGGGCCTGTATTCAGCCGGGCGACTGGGGAGACGGAGCTCTTAGCTTTGTGTTATCGGAGTCGTCCTTCCCTCTCTACACCCTACAGAATGGGTCTGTCTAGCCCCCCGTGTTAGTGGCTAATGCGAAACCCTCCGCTGTGAGCTGAATCAAAAGGCTTTGACGGTCAATTGTTTGTCCGACTGGCCGTGTGTAGCGTTTGGCAATGCGGACCTCATTCTGGAGTACCAGAAGCATGTATAGACAGGTGTGTGTACATCCAAACCTAAATTGCGAACAGGTGCAGGACATGGCAAACGCGAGTAAGAAAAGAGATATCTGCACACTGTGTCTGATACATTTGGTGGCATTTATGAACTATGACATTTGCTCCATC
The DNA here is from genome assembly GCF_963854185.1 of Sardina pilchardus. Classification (NCBI taxonomy): domain Eukaryota; kingdom Metazoa; phylum Chordata; class Actinopteri; order Clupeiformes; family Clupeidae; genus Sardina; species Sardina pilchardus. The sequence continues at coordinate 16,365,713 of NC_085011.1, forward strand.
TGGCTGCTTATAATGATATAAAACACATGATGCTAAATAAACAGCAATGAAGGTGCTGTGAGAAACAGACGCACCTCATGGTTAAATTAAAAAACATTCCTTCCTGTGGTACTGTTGCTTCGGCAACCTCAGAGAGCAAACAAGGTGAGGCGTTTCTTTTGCACTCTGCAGAGGTTGCAGGTGTCTGGAGTCTCCCGAGTGGCAGGTGTTGATGGCACCTCTCGTTTGCCCAGTTAATATGCAGTGGCTGCCTCAGCGCCAAGGTGAATCAAGCCAACGGGCTTGAAAAAAAAATAAACAAATGAATAAATACATGTACCTCTTGGTGATGATCTCTAAATCTCACACATTTCTAAGGGTGTTTACTGTAATTAACACATAACTCTCTTGCGCCAAGGCCTATCTCAATGTTTTTAAATGTTGCGAACTCACTGTAAGAACTTCTAATGAGCACTAGAGTATTAACAAAAAAAGAAAAGTTACTACCTACAGTAACTGAGTCTTTGTAAGATGTCAATGTGAAATAAAACAGTGGCTTAAATTCATGAAGTTGGGCAGTAATCTTTGGTGGCATGACTTCCATTTTTCATATGTATGAGATGTGAAATGGTTCCTGTTAATAGAGGGGGGTGGGGGGGGGACATATTCGCCACAGAGACTTAATATGCTTTACTTGGCTCAGCTATGACACAAACATGTCCACAATGGAATTTAGCCTCTATATTGCCTGATTAAAAAACCCTCCCTCGTTCCCAGCGAGAAATTTGATATCCAAGCAAAGGAAGCAAAAGAAAACTCCATTAAGTTTCATTAATCTGCATGTTTCACATACAACTTGAAACTCTAAAAATGCAAAATAAAAGAAATTCAGCCATTGCATCTCCAGAGCCAATTTAATAATAACATTCAGTTCAGTGTCACACTGGCGTAATGGAAGATGGAAAATTGCCGACGTTTTTCATTCTCTTACTGCTCAGGGAAAAAAAAAATGACTACAGTTCACAAATCCTTGAAAGCAAGACATGAAGCTTTGGCCCTTGGGTATTCAATCGTTCTCTCTGTGTATGAAATTATTAAACAATCTACTTGAGGTGTGTGTCCTACATCTGTTTTATTAAAGAGTGCCGTTCTGCATGGAGCATTCCATTTCCATAATTAGTTCGGCTCAGAAATGTCAACTCAGCGATGTAACCAAGCCTATTGTTAAAAAGCAATTACTGTGCTCATGTGAATGGACCAGGTGAACCTGCAGTGCACCTCAAAACCACGCGGCTGTCTTCAATGGGATCGGGCTTTACGTGAAGAGTGTAGAGAGGCGGACAGCATACGGCTCGGTGTCATATCGATGGCTGATGAGATTTCTTTTTTCTTTTTTTTTCTCCATGTGTGTTGCGTAATGATTCTCTGAGCAGCGCAGCACCACTTGACTCCTCCGGAGGCGTTTTGAGAGCGACGCGGAGAAATGAGCTGAACGAGCTAAACGTATGACCTTTCACCCCATGCACTTATGGCGCAGATTCTGCCTCCTGCTCGTAACTCCATCGTCATAAGCAGCACAGCTCTGTGGGCACAACACTGTCTGTAGTAGCACACAGACACATACGGCTACACGAGGGAGCAAACACTAGCTCAGCGCCATGCCTTTTTATAGGACTCCCTTGTAAAAACGGCACCAGGGAGCACATTCTGTGACAGTAAGTGGCATGGGCTTTATGGCACTCTCCTGTAAAAATGGCTCTTCATATGGATGGAAGACCCTGGTGTATGCAACTCTCCTATGCATTGCCAGATGCTGCATTAAGCACAGAGCAGCATACACATTCACGGTTCACTTA
>NC_085011.1:16372547-16375047 GCF_963854185.1 Sardina pilchardus
ATTGGCCTGCCCTACTGTATTTTAATGCTGGTCATAATGGTGGTACTTGGAGAGTCAATTGTTCTCTGAGGTGGTACTCATTGTGAAAAGTTTGAGAACCATTGCTGTAGACCATTACATCTACATCTAGATTAGATTTAGCCTTATAATTATTCTTAATCATCTCGAGATACAGTACGGTTGAATATCACAGCTCTGATCAGCACTGTTACTCATAGAGAATGGGCATGAAGAGGAGAGGACCAACACCATCTACCAGCACTGTCATGCTCAAATCATCCACTGGATAGCCTACTACAGTATTCGGACTATTTCTTTGCTAAGCGAGCTTGTTAAAAATAAGCTTACATATTATAGTTTTTCTCAGTCGCTTCTCAAATTGCTCAGTCGCTTTTGAAATTCTCAAAAGTGTTTGTTCAAACTCCATATCATCTTGTCACTTGTGCACATCATTGAGGCAGTTTCTCCTCATCTTGAACACACAGCAGTGCTTTAGTACGTCCATGCAACTGATTTTGTACAAATGCCCAAAAGGACTAGTTTTGAAAATAGTGCAGCCTCGCACATTGTTCATTAGAAAATACTTACAGAGTAAACTGTCACATTGGCAACAAAAATTACTATCAAATTACTAATTTGGCATAAACAATGGCATAAGGACTTGTCATTTTGACTGCATTGACAGTTTTATTGGTATAAATATTTGCTTTTGAGACATAAACAACGCATTTTGAGCAAGATACGTGTTTTTGCACGTTAATCCACGATGCAGTGTAGTCTGCACTATTTGTTTAAAGAAATGCACTAACTGTTGTGCAAACGTTAATGATGATTCGAGAAAAGCACCAAAGCATAGAAAAACTGTATTATAACCAGTCCTTAGACATGTCTTGTGTTGTTGCAAGCAATTTTACACAGCTGGGGCGCTAATTTAAATGGTGAGTAAAGAGCAGTTTAAAGTCTACTACAGCTAATTAAATAATGAGGCTAAATCTCTCCGCTAATCAAACACCGTGAGCGAGATCCTAATCAGTGGTGCTGGTGGGTTAGCTTCCACATGCCATGAGATAGCTTCAGTTCACACACACACACACACACACACACACACACACACAAACACACACACACACATGCCATGAGATAGCTTCAGTTCATGCATGAGACACTTTGCATGCTGAGTAACTTTGTACTTTGCCCGTCATTTAAATGAGGGCTCTTGGTCTTTTTGTTTCATCCAAAGAAGCTGATTATACGGTCAACGCAGCATCCGTTTCAAATAGACATCTCCCACAGCACTAATGACTTGCCTTATGTGTGTGTGTGTGTGTGTGTGTGTGTGTGTGTGTGTGTGTGTGTGTGTGTGTGTGTGTGTGTGTGTGTGTGTGTGTGTGTGTATGTGTGTGTGTGCCTTATGCTTGTGCGAGGCTTTATCCACTCAGGACCTTCCACAAGCTAATATTTCTGACATACATAGGCTCACATGGGGAGTAAATGAAAGCAGTGAGGATTCAAGGGCACAAATGCAGGAATTAATGGCTCCGATGATTTACGCTGGTATAAAAATGCACACTTATATTCTCATGTGAATGCTGCTATACTTTTCTGATAGATGTTATGAGAGCACTGATTACACAGGGGAATGCTGAAAGTTCAGCACAGTCATTTGAAATGTGCTCACCTCCGTTGGGGATGGAGTTCCTCCCTTTAATAACGGGAGCCAGGGCTATTACAAAGGCTAGGGATCTCAGTGGCTCCTCTCCCTGGCTTTAACAGCCCAAATCTGGAAGGACTCCAGCTTTTTTTTTTTTTTAAAGCAAGACAATATGACAAAAGGCAGACTAAAAAAAAATGATGATACATTGTCATCTGGCAGATGCTCGAGCCTGTTGAAGTCGATTATATTCCCGAAAATAAATAGATGCTCGGCGCGGGAGTTATGGCCACATTAAGCGCGCATATTTCTCAGGGTCATTTACTGTAATCACTTCTCTTTGCAACATAAGGAGGAAGTTTAGTGGAAGGGAGGGGGGGGGTACGGGGGACGGGTGCTGAAGCTCAGGTTTGGAAAATTGGCAGCCTCACCGAGACGGAGGAAGAGGAGAAGAGGAGAAGAGGAGGAGGAAGAAGAAGCTCTCGAGTGCTCCATTGCCTCCTGAGGTACAGCAAGCTGTCACTTAGCGTGAGCAAGCCTGGAGAGACTATCATCTGAGACACCACCGACATGGCGGGGGCAAAGAGTATGAAATATAAATTATAGAACATCGGCCTGTTCGAGATATGAAAAAGGGCATCAATTATACATGCAATATGCACCGTATGTATTATGAAAAAGATTCAGAGAATAAGTGGGTACAAAAAATACTGAGCCCAGCAGAGACACAAGGGATTGATGTAAAAATATCTTAAGTTACTACATCTGTGCACACATGACGCTTTTTACCCATGAAATGACTTCTAGGAATAGGAGAGATAATGATCGGGAGGATCTTGGGCTTTTACA
>NC_085011.1:16385047-16540047 GCF_963854185.1 Sardina pilchardus
TTAAATGCAGCTATTCCTGTGTGCTTCCTCTTTCTCCAATAACGTATACCTGAGGGTCATGTGGGTGAAATATAGAATGGTAAAATATCAAACCATAAATGGATGGTATATGTGCACATATTTTCCAAAAAAGAAGCTGCATCATTATCTGAGGTCATAAATCACCCCTTTAACGTCTCATCACTCAGATGCAAAGTGGTGTGTGTATGTTTTTCTGACTCGAACATCTGTGCTCATTTCTGAGAGGCCTGATGAATAATGAGGAAGAGGGGAAAGCTCCAGGGACCGTGGTGTATTGTGAATGTGTAAAGGCTTCAGGTGTTGCTGGGACACTGACAAACAAAGTGCGTACCTCAACATCTGCATCAAGTTCAATGAAAAACAAAATCAGCTCAGTGAGAGAACCATTCCATATTGTTGGTATAAATCTTCTGTACATGCAATGAAATGATACCTTCACTGTACAATACAGTTAACAGTTATATTCTAAAACTGGCTATCTGTTCCAGATAGGACACAGTTACAGTATAGAAGTAAGGATGTAACTTTGAAAAATGCTATAATCCATACAATAGCAGTAGCATGCAGAGAGTGAGTTTATGGGAATTACAACATTGCTAAACGCAATGCATTACAATGGACAAATCCAATCAGGCATGTTATTAGGGCCAATAACTCTGCTACGCCCCATCAGCTTCTCATCTCTCGTCTCACACGCCGGCGCACAGAGAGCTTAATGTCTCTAAGAGAGACCTGTTCCTGATTCTCTAAACCCATACGCTGACCAAAGGCTCACTTCAGCTAACAGACTGACTGTTGACGATGGGTCAGAGTTGTTTTTAGGGCGTTAAATGCTGGAAAATATACTCAGTTTTGAGAGACACGTCATGAAGGAGATGCACTTGGACATCAAGTCAGAGCACTCTAAATAGCGCCCACTTCCTGTGATGCAGACTTCACAACAAATACTTATGAAACCTTTCAAGTGACATCTACCCTGTAATCAGATGTGAATATGTGCATATAGTCCATGGGCCAAAGACCCAAAATATAGCATACCGGTACCATCTGGGTGGGCAAATTCTAGTTGTGATTTTTTTATACCTACACATCCCTAGTTTATGTTTTGATGTGATAGACCTCTGAGATTGGTAGCTTTTCAGTGGTTATCACCTAATGAAGTACACCACCCTCTACAATAAATCGCATTTTAGACACCCGGTGCATGTCCTGGTTGAACCCATGGTTAAGATACTTATCAGTGTTGTATAATTATTTGATACAAAATACAAAATTGATACATATGGGGAGGAAACAGAAGGGGGCCAAGGAGTTCCATGTGCGGAATTTTGGCCCTGCTTCTTATTTCGGTCATCCTTTTTAGTTTGGCCCTGAAATTACATCCCTTAATGGAGTAGTATGGGCAAAGCATACATTTTTTGAATCCTTGGAGTCCTGAGAGTATTTTAGTTTCTGTCTTTTGTGTCTGTAATATTCTCTGATGCCACAGGACATAAAGAAAGTGTATAGTTTAGGCGGAAATGGATGAAAATGTTGTGTTTTTGTTGGCTCAAAGAGCTCCAGTGACCTCTGTGTTAATCAGAGGGCTCCACCAATGTGCTTGACTGAAAGCTTAGGATGTCCTCTTTAAAATGATACCACACTCAATATTATACAACACTGATAAGTATCTTAAAGGGATAGTTCGGATTTTAAGACACGAAGTTGTATGGGTTCCCTGTCAGCAACGTAGTGCATCAGCACTGACTTACCCCCGACAGCGTCCTGTGAGCCGAGATCCAGCCGGTTTTAGATCGTTTTTGATGCTGAAGAAAGTAGTCCGGCAAGTTTCTGGGGTCACGAAAGTAAAGTGTTTTTCTTCTCAAAACCATATGCGTTCAACAGAGTGATATATTTGCACCACAAAAACGTTGTCCAGGAAAAATTCAAACCTCGTTATCACTTACTTATTTTTCGCGATTCCTATCACTGCGCGCTACTGACAGCTGGACAACGTTTTTGTGGTGCAAATATATCACACTGTTGAACGCATATGGTTTTGAGAAGAAAAACACTTTACTTTCGTGACCCCAGAAACTTGCTGAAGAAAATAGTCCGGCATCAAAAACGATCAAAAACCGGCTGGATCTCGGCTCACAGGACGCTGTCGGGGGTAAGTCAGTGCTGATGCACTACGTTGCTGACAGGGAACCCATACAACTTCGTGTCTTAAAATCCGAACTATCCCTTTAACCATGGGTTCAACCAGGACATGCACCAGGTGTCTAAAATGCGATTTATTGTAGAGGGTGGTGTACTTCATTAGGTGATAACCACTGAAAAGCTACCAATCTCAGAGGTCTATCACATCAAAACATAAACTAGGGATGTGTAGGTATAAAAAAATCACAACTAGAATTTGCCCACCCAGATGGTACCGGTAGCCGGTCTGGCCCATGGACTAATAGGCTATAAGTGGCAATGCACTCAGACTACATAAGTACAAAACTGTGTTTTCACATACATGGTACCTTGAGAGTGTTTGTTGTCTAGACTAGCACTAGTACTTTTGCCCACCAAAAGTGAGGTTTGCTTCAACTCATAACAAGCATAAATTGAAGACTGTGGGGAACCCATGTGTTTGTCTGACATTCATTTTATCTGAGTCTCCAGTCATCTCTTCAATACGTTTTGAGTGCAGATAGTCACTCAGATGGCTTTTTCAGTAAAGTGGAAGTAAACCCAAGTGGTCGTAGCCAAGAAGACAGCCCCAAATGTACCCATAAAAGATGGAGTCTCTCCACTGGAAAGTCTATACGTATGTCTGGTTAAGATGTTTTCGGCCAGTCAACTCTTATGGGCAGCTTTGTATGATGATGGACAGATGAGCTACAGTGAAGCAGTCATCCACGTCACCTGAGCATACTTGACTTGATAGCTGCCGTTGGTGAAGGGAGATGTTTTCGATTCTGCTATCTTGTCTATTATACAATATATTGAAAATGTCAACAGAGAAAGAATAATGATTTAAATTATATTACTGCATGCATTTGTTATGTTATGTTATGCAAAGTTGTAGGAGCAACTTTCACTTGTATAGGAGTAATATTTCACATGGTGTATCTATACATTAAAGGTATTGTGTGCTTCATCCACCTCTGCATAAAGCCCTCCCACCTCCTCACATCTGGGACAGTGCAAGTGTGACAGGTAACAGGTGCAAGCATCACTGAACCTTGCACTGTATTTCACGGATACCATATGGTCGTGTTCACAAAACAAACATATTTATCTGAATTTTGACTTCAGATTAAACATAATATGTTTATCTGAATAATTTGTGAGCTCCAGAAAAACATATGTTGTTGTGTACAATCAAGACTCAATATTATCATGTCTGACATATAAACAAACCTTGCCATCCATTCCTGCAGCGATGAAAACATATAAAAAAAAGGAAAACTGAAAGGCTGAAGCTGTGTTATCCAAAACTAGGGCAGACTTTTAACTGTGCAACACTTTTATCTGCACCTTACATGAAAGCTTTAAATTCTTCTTGATGCCAGTCTGTTAGCATAACTCTCTTTGTTGACTATTGTCTATACACATCCACAGACTGACTGACTTTCCAAATGACTTCTAACACGGAGTTGAAGCAGTTCAGTTCAAGTGCAGAGGAGACGATGAAAATGTTTTCGTTGACATATGAGCTTCAAAAAGAATGGCCAGAAACAAGTCATTCTCCCGACAAGCTCATTTTCACTTGTACAAAACCACAGATGCTCTTACAAAAGGGACTGTATCAAAAGGACAGCAGAAAAAAATGTACACAAATAGAACACCAGTGTTTCTCAAACCTTTCGCTTAGCCAAGATCTACAGCTCACAACTGATCATTTGCCACAAAGTCACTATTTGTACCAATATTTCATACTGATCATCATACCGCAATTATTTAATTATTTTCGCAAAACAGAGGAGCACTTGCCATATTGAATAAGGTGTACTTTCATCTGAAGTTAGCTGGATCCTCCATATAGACAAGCATGGACCGGTAACAGAAGCTGCATTTCAGTAAATTGCAGAGAACTTTGGAGTGCATTACTTCAATTCCACCAGATCTTCTCGGTTTATTCGGAAATATTACACAAGGAAGCGACTAAGGAACTGTCCTGTCATGGTGTATTACAACTCAGGTGTGCCTGGACTGACTAAAAATGTGCTCTAAGCCCACTAGCTGTCACTGGTGGAAAAATTATCCTCAAGACTGCAGCATGGCTAACACTCCTAGCTGCTGGCAAAAATGTACAGATAGAACAGATGATGTATGCAGTGGTTAGATGGAGAAACATGGCCACCATAATCACTCATGACACAAATTTGTTCAGGGCAGGCAGCCTCTCTGACACAATAGTACTGTGCCCTGGTTCCTCGTGATTCTTTCCTTGGGACAACGTTTTTTCTCTAAAGGTCACTAAGGTGTCACATAACATATCTGAACCAGTCCCTCAATGAAACATGACACTCGCTCACCAATCCCAACTGAAGCTGTCAACATCCAATGCTCGCCACGCCAGACACACACCGCTCAGGCTGAGAAATGAAATAGGAGCCAAACTCCGCGAGATTCGGCTGCTTCTCGTCTCCCGAAACCCCAGAGCTTATTGCGCATGCAAATGTATGCACATTTACAATTCACTATGAACTGGCACAGCCGAGCGCGTCACAGTAAACAAGCAAATGTTAAGGTTTTCCAGTCCAATTCAATAGTGTCAGATTATACTCCACTGCCACAATCAACGCCTATATAATCAATGCAGCGGTACAATGGGCCTGCAACACGCAATCCAAGTGAAGATGCTTGAGAGGGAGCTAACAAGTGACAAGTCAACTCTGTCACCAACAGCCTGTGGCAAGCATTTTGCTGGCTGAGAAAGGATGCGAATTAATCATGCAAATACCTATTAAAGAGCCCTTGGTTTCGGTATATTCTGCCAAGTTCTATTAGTATGTGAGATTTTTGGCAGGTGTAGCAACTCCAAAAATTACAAGTCTAAATTAAAATAATTTTATATGTTCAACTCATTTTAGCATTATGACATTCTAGTAAAGGAAAATGCAATGCCCTTGAATATGAAAATGCATTGTTGTGGAAAACTTAATTTGGGGGAAAAACACAAACCACACACAGCACAATCAAAAGTTTACTACTAGATTCCAAGTGGGAATCCAGCTCTCAGATAGAGAGAGGTCCCAAATGGAAATCAAACATAGCTTTTATCTTATTTAGTGAATACAGGATTTTCAATGGAAAGTGACTGTTGGGTGGTGAGGCCTGCTGGCTTAACACAATGCCTGGTAGCCTGGGTGCCAGAGCTCATTACTGAAGTCACCAACAGAACCAGCTCCCACCAACCAAATGTTACTGCTGTATCCCCCACTGCTTAAACTAACCACATCAACATACACACTGCCTAATGAGAATCAACAAGGTCCAAGAGCCATCTTGAAGAACAATACAATTGAAAATCTCTGACGAGATAGCCACCACTCTATTCTATATCTCCAGTATATGTTTTTTTTAAAATATTATTTTTCACTAATGAATTCTATTGTATATTATCTAGTGCAATAAGACAGATACACCTTGCTAATTCTCTAAATATGAATTTCAATATGAATACATACTGAAATATGAAAACATACTACTACATAGAGGCCATCCCTATACAGTACCTGTTCACCAAGTACAATTCATTCAAGGACAGCAGTAGGCTATAAATAATAGTCAGACTCAGACATGCAATATGTCTGACACGGTTGCTGACACAGCAAAAACTAAGAAAGATATCTAAAAAGTGAAGACACACAAACACAAACAAACATATTCTGTCACTTTCATGAACCTCCCTCGGTGGAAGGCAAGCTGTGCATAGAAATGTTCTTCACCTAGTTTCTAAAACTCCCTCTCCTTTCCCACTGCCTCCCCACTGTGTCTGTGTTCAATCGGAAGTCCCATGCTGTCTAGATATTCTCTTGCTGTCTCACAAAATTACTCTCTCAAAGACATACATCTTGCAGTTGATGGTTCTCAAGTGTAGCCTTGTAGTTACAAACTATTTCCCTTGAATGCGCGGAGAATAGACTACATTTACTCTGTGGATGAGTTGTGCCTCTTGTGATAAGATAGGTTAAGATGGCTTTTACATTCTTAAAAAACACATCTACTTCGAATAAACCGTGGTTAAAATAAGGGTCTATTTTCACAATGCTATCAGTGGACAAAAAGCATGACACTCCTCACTGATTTCCATTGCTGACTGACCATCATCTGTCTACTAAAACTGGCCTTTGCACAAGGCCCATGCGCATGGTTTGAGCATGGTGCATATGGCTAGCGCCTACCACTTCCCAGAGACGTGGTCTGGGAACCAGATGTTCATTTTCTCATATTTGAAAAAAAAATGCCCAGATCCGTTCATTGGGTGCCACGGATGTCTATCAAATGCGTCTGTGCATAGCTCATCATCATCTTGCTTTCCCTCCTGTTCTGTGATTAGTCCCCTATCTCAGGCAAACATTAGGGCGGTAGTTTCCAGACTGCCTTGGCAGCGTGAATGAAATCACCGCGCAAGGCAGGATGGGAACACCCAGGCTAGTCCTCATGGGGTGCCTCTCATTTGGGCTTTTATACGTCCTCCCTCAATCCTCGGGCCTTGATCGACATAAAGAATGATGAGGCGAAAAACAATGGGATAGTCTATCCAGTGTTAGTTATAGATCAGTGGGAACGCCCCTCAAGGATCGAGCATCGAGGATCGAGGAGGCATGTTGAGAAGCACCTACTGTCCAGCACCAACATGTTTGTGTTCAGTCACATTGTCTCTCACTGATGAGCACACAACAGAGGAATAAAGAGTGTAGTGTATCTGAGTGACCCCAAATGCAGCTGCCAGCTGCCTCGCTGACTGCAAATGTCTAATGAGGCACTTCGCATAGCGGGCATCAAGGTACCAGCTATGAATTTTTGTTTTGTCCAGCCTAGCGAGATAACAACACAGGGCGCTGTTGCCAGCTACCAACAGCTGACTTAGGGTCTGTCAGAACAAGTGGAAAGCAGCTGCCAGCTGCCTCACTTTTCTTCAACTGTCTAACGAGTCACTTGCCGTAGCAGGCATCAAGGTAGCAGCTATGAACTTTGTTTCAGACGGCCTAGCAGGCATTAAGGTAGCAGCTATGAACTTTGTTTCAGACGGCCTAGCGAGATCGCAACAAAGAACACCGCTGCGCCAGGATCCCAACATCTGACTGAACCAGTGAAAGTTGAAGACGAGACCCTATAAAGGATCTACGATTGAAGATAGCATGAGGGAGACATGCTCGCGGTCTTCACAATTCTGCAAAATGAAGGTATCTCAGACGGTAGAATTTAAAACAGGTATTTTATCCAGATATTCCTCGATGTCTTGCTGTGTCTACATTTTGCCAAGCCACGTGCACAGAAGTAGCCTATGCTCCCCCCAGAGAAGCCAACTGGAGTCTATACAACAGCAGGCGCTAGCAATAGTTGTGTTAGATCACAGCTGTCTTTAATGAGCAGCGTCTCCTTGGGGCCCTGTTCTTTTGTCTTGGCCCAGTGTTGATCTAGTGTTTAGACCCTTACAGCATTTGCTACTGCGGGACCACCAGTCAAGAGGATGAATAGGTAGACTGAGTAATAAGCGTTGCCTGTGTGTGTGTGTGTGTGTGTGTGTGTGTGTGTGTGCCTGCGTGTGCATGTGTGTGTGTGTGAGTGTGTGTGTGAGTGTGTGTGTGTGTGTGTGTGTGTGTGTGTGTGTGTGTGTGTGTGTGTGTGTGTGTGTGTGTGTGTGTGTGTGTGTGTGTGTGTGTGTGTGCGTGCGTGCGTGCGTGCGTGCGTGCGTGCGTGCGTGCGTGTGTGTGTGTGTGTGCGTGCGTGCGTGTGCGTGCGTGTGTGTGTGTGACCATGTGTGTGTCTTTTCTCTGGAACATTTTTGCCCGATTCTCATATTCAGCCCTGGCCCATCCAGGGAACACTTCACATACAGTAATACAGTAATACAGTTATACCCATGGTGTGATAAAAACATACGCTCAAGCTGCTTCACTCTGAAATGTCATCCAAGGTAATCATCACTGAACGACATCTCTCAAGGCAGCCTTGGAGCCACACACCTTTTTTTCTCCATGACACCCCTTGCCTCTCACCATTCCCTTCCAAGTGAGCCGCACATTCCACAGTGTGAAGAAGATTGACATGCACCAACACGGATGCGAATGAAGAGAGTCAGAGAATTCTTAGAGTGAATGTCAGGTCGTGACCTGGTAAGTTTCTACTCTAATGTGAATTGATCCAAGATGTGCCTGCCTTGCTGGCCTTATTAGAATGTCAACATGTATTTCAACTGACGTGATCTCAGCATAAATATGGATCCAGTGCTACAGTTTGTGTTGAAGCATTCAGATCTTTTGAAGCAACAATACACTACTTGGCTGTACATTCATTCAGTGGCGCAACGGTAACTCTCTCGACTACGACGTAGGAGACCAGGGTTCGCAACCTGGCATGAGCGAAACTATGTAGCTTATATAGACTGATTTCTTCTTGAATTTCCCCTTGGGGATCAATAAAGTATCTATCTATCTATCTATCTATCTATCTATGTCTCCATGTTAATTAATGTGTTACACTAAACATACAAAAATAGCTTTGCTTCTCCTTCTCACCGTCTGACTGCTACGGTTACTGTGGTAACTAACAGTGGGATTAAGAGCAAAGGCAACATTAAGAAAGACACTGTGACAATCGTTTAGAGGGAATTTCACATTTTTAACTTGTGCAATCAAACCACTGAGGAGATATCGAGAGATTAAAGGGTTACCATCTTACAGTACCTTGAGGAGATATAGAGAGATTAAAGGGTGGCCATCTTACCTTGCCCTTGTCCCGCATCGAGCCCTTGCCCAGAATAGACATCTTTGCTCCTGTTTCTTCTTGTAATCTTTTCATGGAATTGCCTCTGGGCCCCAGTAGCTTCCCAACAAAATTAAACTGGAGGAGAAAAGAGAAAAAGCAATGTGGTTGGTTTGCCAGCCTGCTCACCCCCCTGACCATTCATTATTATTTACTTTCAAATAACAACAACAACAACAACAACAAAAAAACAAAAACAGCCTGATGTCTTGGTGAAGTGAAAAAAAAAAACAAGGGTTTGCGAATGAGATACAGGGTCAATGAACAGCAAATATCAACCCTATCATTTTCTCCACAGCAGTGCGATATGCAGCGCAATTCTTACACCTCCATTCAATGACCCTGTCTGTCCCTTTTTCTCTCTCAGTTTCTCTGCCTTGAAACAGTTTTCACTTTCTGCCTGAAATGGCTTAACCGGGAATCACTCATCTATATGTACTGTTGTAATTCCGAGCGGGTGCCCGAAATCAGTCGGGAATGTCATCCACTCCTCTTCTCCCTCTCTCTCTCGCTTATGATACAGCGGCTTTTCCGAAAGCCAGACAAGTTCTTGGGAACCATCCAGAGGTCAGCGTCTGGATGAAGTGTAGAATAATGACTCTGCCTCCCGTGGGAGCCCAAGTAATACTGTCCAGATGATGAGCAATCAAGCGCTCGCCCAAGGGCTTCCATTGACATTTGCAGGCTCGTTGTGGATGCGTGGCGGTGGAGATTAGAGGTGGCTTGACATCTTATTTATCAGGTCTTGTGTGTGTGTGTGTGTGTGTGTGTCGCGAGCCTCACTATTGCTTTGGGCCTCATCTGTTTTAGTGAGTGCGCTCTTAAAGAGTCAACGCTCGTCTTACTTTGCTCGACATCTTTCACCTCGGAAAGAAAACCTTCAGTGATTGCTTTCACATTTTTCATCGACACCCACAACAGACAAATGTCACTGCGGGGATATGAGATAAACAAAGCGGAGCTATAACCACCTTGTGATGACTGGACATTTTGGCTGGCTAGAAAAACGTATTTCTCGCTTTTTGTGAGTAGCAGATCATGTTTTTGGGTATCATGACTGCAAAAGCTCTGCCTGGCCTGCCTTCAATCAATCATATCACAGACTTCTCCATGTTTACAATGTATTTCACTCTCTTTCTGCAGAACTGGACAGTAACCACAGTCCTGCAAATGGTAGCATGTTAAAATGTGGCACTCAGCCTCCAAAAAGCAATAAGCTGTGGTAGCATGCCACTCAGGGTGCATCAAAAGATGTTCCTCGTGGGGAAGAAAACTAAATTAAAAGCCGCACAACAAACCACACTTAAACGGCCAGATGTCGTTCTGAACCAGCTATGGCCAGCCCAATCCTCTCTCTTTCTCTCCCTCTCTCTCTCTCTCTCTCCTCTCTGTCTCTCTTCTCCCTTGCTCTTTCCCCTTTTCCTACGGAGGTGCTGCCTCAGGGTTCCTGAGCCCAGTGGTGTTTGCCTTTGCTCCCGCCGGCTCCGTTTGACAGGAATATCCTGCAGCTGGCGGCGAGCCCTTGAGCAGATGGCGGTGGCGGAGCGAGCGAGCGAGCGAGCGCTCACCGGGGCGGCGGCAGGAGAGGCCCGTTTTCATTAAGCTAATGAATGTCTGGAGCCTCGCGGCACCTCGGCGGTGGCCAATTCAGCCTTTATTAGGGGCCCCGGTTCAGTGTTCAATGAGCGTTGAAATGATGCAAGCCAGCCCCTACAGTAGTGGACACGCCTAAGACCTGCGTCCAGCGCGGATGTGGATGTGTTTTGCGTCGAACGCACTGGGAAAGACCTGCTCGGCACAAAGTCACAACCTTAAGGTGGATTATTCAGGTGAACAACCTGAACATGTACTCTGTGAAAAAAGATGAACACCCTATACAGTACACATCCCTCACATCAGCCACACCATCTTGCTGCTTGGACTGAGTTACATCGTGTCCTAACCACATGTGATGCGAACATTAGCGGCAAAGTCAGTTTGATTACTTTGCTTGCAAATGGAATGTCCTGTCACACAACACAGTGCAACATATTGAGCATAAGTTTTGTCAGACACCCCATTTCTATTTCCTTTCTGTCGCTTGTGTCGCTTTGCTATTTTGATTTCAAATAGACCTCTGAAGTTCGCCTACAAAAAGGATCCAAAGCTGCCATCTTTGCCCATATAAGGAGATCCGGGAGTTAATTGAAGCTAACTGCCTATGGCAAGTTGCATGTAAGTTAGCTTTGGGGTAGCAAAAATCAAAGTGTGCCGTCTTCACCTGCCGAAGATCACAGTATCCACTAGACGGCAGTGGACAAAACTGTGTAGTGAAAAACGTCTGCATTTCAAATGTCATCATCCCCGCGAGAGTTTAACAGGTGTGATTATTGAAAATCCCCATGTTATTTTCCCATAGAAAAAATCTCAAGATACCGGATCTCCTTATTTGGGCAAAGATGGTGGCTTTTTTGTAGGCGAACTTCAGAGGTCTATAGACACAGTAGAATGGCATATTTAACGGATTCAGTGTGGACAGGGAGCATTCAATTCAATACGACAGAGAGATGCTTGCATGATGTTAGGACAAGTTGTGAGGGTTTGTGAACGTATCAAATTTTTGTGCAATAAGGCTGATTTATGTTGAGGGTGCCGACATTTCTTTTCAGTGCACACACTTAGTGGTGAGCTGTTAAAAGACACCTTGTCACAATGACGTCTTGTGGTGATGACATCTTGTCATGTAACGTGTTTTATCTTTTCTCTAATTAGTACAGGTATATTCAGCAAAAATACGAACATTAAAGAGAACGTGGAGCACAGATCTCACAATCAGTCTAAGAAGACCAGATCTGTTGGGGGGGGGGGGGGGGGGGGGGTAGTGATTTAATCCAGCGAGGTCTCCACTTTGGCTGTGGATTACCTGGAGAACCTGCAACTGGTCGAACAAATGACTTTTTCACGCGCGGCTGACCATGTGAGCGACTTAGCTCCCCCGTGAGCTGGCCGCCAATCCCAATCACATTGATTTGTCCGTCAATGCATTTCACCAGACGTGTGTGTGTGTGTGGGACCACTCCGGCCACTAAACACTCCATTTGAGCCCCGCTCAGGCACTGTGGCAGACACACTCGTGAAGGAATCCATTAGAAACCATTTGCTCATTGACGTGGTTAATTTGATTCAGGTCATTTCTGGGTCTCTAATACCCGCGCACTTCTGACAGATGGGCTTTGTCGACAGACCCCAGTGCATGGAAATCTTGTAATCACCACACTATCTGACAATCTAATAACGGCAAACATCTGTACTAAGGCTATTAGAGACCAGCAGTTATAGTGGATGGCAAATCATCTATTCATGCATGTACATGTAATAAATATGTAGTTTACTACCATGCCTGCCATTATGTGATGATTGTATATTATGAAAACATTTCCTGACATAACATATATTAGATCATGTAACTATAGAATAAATTGAACACAATATTTCCATGTATGTAGAATGAATAAAAACATAATGTGCCTGAAATGGGAAATAACTTGTTTTGCCTCATTATAGTCACTAAATTCTTCTTGAAGAGTTGTACTTTCGGAGCGAATATCCAGGGCAAGAGAAACCACATGGCTGAGTCCTATTCCCTTCTGACCCACAAATAGCTCACCTGATATTTTGTCTTCCCCAGAAAGCCACATCAGAGAGAATCTCCTCTAAATGATCTACCTGTCACAGACAAATGATGTTCCTGTCACAAGAGCTCAGCGTTCAGCACATTTTTTGATTGAACGGCACTCCTTTCAAATTGCCTTTACCCGCAATCTACATTTTAATGCGCCACTTCAGGTACAAAGAGGTGCGCGACAGAGAGAGGCGGGCTGCTGAGGCTGCGTCCCTCACCTGCTGTCTGCCTTTCCCAGGGGCATAGATACAAATGATACCCCTCCATTTGTGCTCCCGCTCGCTGTAGCAGTGTTCAACACAATCGAGAGCATTACACCCCGAACGTGACCTCTTTTGAGCGTAATACATGAATGCTCCCAATTTGAAGCGCTTCCTTAGCGAATTACAATTCATCTTGCTGCTCGGTAAATACGGAGACGTATAGGGCTGGGGCTGAGGTGAGGCAGGCTTGATGAAAGAGGAGCCCCGCGTGCAGCTTCAATACTTTATCATGAGAATCAGGAGAGTGTTCACTGCATGTGCAGTTCAGGCGCATTTTAAAGCAGTTTGTCATGGTTTCAGATGTGACAAAGAAAAACATCCACAGACGTTGAGCTGAATGAGAACGTGTTCTGTGGCGAACTGACACTAATCTCATTCAACTTGGTTGTTAATTGCTGATATTAAGTTAAACCGACTTATTTGTGCATCGATTAAAGGTGTGAATAAGCTGCACTGCTGAAATCCACTGGAGTTTCAAATGACAGGCAAGTATTGCAGCTTATTTAGTGTTCAGTTCTGTCTCTGAGAGGATGGCATTTGGAAAAGGGCATGAATGTTACCCCAACCTTCACAAACACCAGTCACTAATAAATGTGAAACGATCTGATGAGTTTAAGTGTTCGACGTGCCAAAGCCGCAGTTAACCTTTCCAGCAACTCACCTAGAGGAACATTATTAGTCTCACTAAATATCTCACCTGCAGAGTTCTTCTGGGGGATTTTGCCTTAAGTAAAAAAAAAAGGTGGTCATAAAACCTCCACCAAAACCTAGTGCTTTTTGGCATTATCTCTGAACCGAGGTCTGAGATGACATCGGCAGATGGAGAGCTAGGCTGGGCTAACGCTGCCCGTTCACTGGGGACAGTTCACTACACCAACACCCAGGATATGGCCTGATATGGGGATTACGTGGTGGCAAAGGTCTTTCCCCATGTAATGGCCCAGACAGAGGCAGCCTGGCTTGAAGAGTGTCAGAAGACAGACGCGTTTGTGTTCAGAGAGGCTTGGGCTGGCTCAGGTACAAGAGGATGAGCAAGAGATGCTTAGAGCAGCCTCTGACTAGCCCTCTCCCTGGGACCGCTGCAGGTGATGCATTATGGGGGGGGGTCCATACACATGAACAATATGCTCCTCAGCACAGAGTGAAGAGGCTACTATAACATATGCATTTGCTTGGGAATCCATTCCAACAGCTGTCTGGAAAATTGCTTCAAGACATATCTGAAAATGTATGAGAGATTCCACTTACATGGGAGATATCCATAATAATCTATATCTCGAGCAGTGAAAAGGCACACTGTGAGGGATAAAGATAGCAGTTTCTGAATCACACATCCTCATGAATGTGGATCTTAAAAAATCGAATTGCCTTCACAACCTGTGAATGGCAACTGTCACCCGCCTATGTGACTTCAACAAAACAAACCGGCAATTTATTTTCTCAGCGGTCAAACAGTCTTGTGTGTGTGTGTGTGTGTGTGTGTGTGGCGGTGGAGTGGGGGTGTGTACCGTACCCCCAGTGGTGTGGAAACCCACGGACATGTAGAAGCATGTGTGTGTGTGTGTGTGTGTGTGTGTGTGTGTGTGTGTGCGTGTGTGTGTGTGTGTGTGTCTGTGTGTGTGTGTGACGGAGAGCAATCAGAAGCAAGCGTTGGCGCTGGCGGCTCCAGCACCTTGCTGGCAGAGTAGAATGACGGGTGCCAGGCGGGCGCGTGAGCTTCTGATGAATCCTCTGCATTAATAAAGCCACATTAACCCAGGGCTCACGGGGGAGGGGGGACGGCACAGATGTTGGGTAAACAAACAGGACATTAAGACTACCTGCGGGCTGCAAAGCAAGCAGGTTAGCGGAGTTATTACACGCACAAATATAATCACCCCCTCCCCCGCCCCACACACACACAAACACACCCCCACACACCCTAACCCAGCTCCTGCTGAAGCCTGACATATATTATGGCTTGCTTCACCTAGCACTGTTTTCATTCAGGGCTGAGTCTCTATGGCGGCAGAAATGGCCGCCGTAATCTGATCAGCCAAAGCAATCCTTTTTATATTAACACAACGCTGTTAGTATATATCAATTTTCAATTGTATGGAAGCCTGTCAGGGACATAACGCTGCCACTCAAAGCCACCGCACCGAAACGCTACTCAGCTGAGTGTTTTCCAATGACTGGGCGGGAAAATGTGGAGTTTATTTGCCATGGACAGATGATCAGCTTTACTACTTCTGGATGGGCACTGGGGGGGGACGGGGGGTTCATATCCCTGTGACCATTCTCAAACTGCTTCAGCTGAACAGTTAGCTTCACTAAGCTTTATTTAGTTAATCTTGCGCACAGCACGAGGAGAAAAGCCCATTATCTACGCTTTTGTTTGGAGAGACATAAATAACCTCGTTGAAAATATAAGACGTTAACACACAAAATAGGAGGCAGGTATGTGGAGAGATAGTGTTGTACAAGCGCTTAACACTTAAAACTCTCCCTGTTTTTCATCAGTATGCAATAGGATTCTGTTTGGAATCTTATCAGTGAGCAGCACCTTTAACAAGGTTGGTGATCTTTGGGGACTGAGGATTTACTTGTCAAGGAAACAATAGGATTATTTTGTCCATTGGGATTGCCTAACCCTTCATGTAAAGTTCATGGCGGTAGGACGCTGATAAATAAAGACTTTGTTAAGAGCATAAGAGTTCAATCCACCTCATGGTTTCAAAGATATGTTGACAAGGGGACCGTCTTTTCTAAGACTTTGTAAATTATGAAGCGCTTAGCACTGTATGACAGATTTATAATTTTTTAATTTGTGTAAATTACCATAGTAATTCATTTCTTTCGTAAGTAAAATGAACTGATGATTTTTACATTAATTGCTGTAATATGCATCATTGCAATTAAAATAATTTTATCTCAACAAACTGTACTATAACATCTAAAGTTAAGTGACATTTCCATTACACCTGAATGAGCCTGTTTTGCGTTTCAATTCTAACGAGTCTAATTTATCTGGATGTTTTCCCTGCCCAATCACATATTTCCAAGGGAGCAAATCATTAATGTTCTGTCGATGCTTTATGACATTATGATAAATTAAACCCTGTTCCCGTACCACCAGGGTATATCTAATCCCTCAAAAAGAGAGAGAGAGAGCGGGAGAGCGAGAGAGAAAGAGATTGAGATTGATAGAGAGAGAGCGAAGTAAGAGAGAACGAGAGCAAGAGAGAGAGAGAGAGAGAGAGAGAGAGAGAGCGAGAGCGAGATTAGCACATTCATTATCCCACCCAGCTCCAGCCTGCATGAGGCCCCAGTGTAATGGCGTGTACCAGGGGCTGTTGGCTCAGAGCATCTTTATGCAGATGGCTGCGTCTCTCTCTGCATTAAGACAAGCTCACATCTGGGCAGGCTGTCACACAGCCCAACGCAGCCCAACCCAGCCCAGTGCACCTGCCAGAGGGGAGGCATAAAACAGAGGGAGGAGGCCACTAATGAAAACGCACAACCACAGGCTGGTCTGTAGGGGAGGGGGGGTGGGGGGGCTTTAAAAGATGAAAGATGACAATGACACGAGAGGTAAAAGGAAAGGATTGCTTTTGGAATGGAAGAAAATGAGCGCGTCGTTAATTTCATGGCTTGAGCCGGTGATCCTTGAGAACATATCGCAAACTGGACAATTCATTTGTGGACCTCGGGTGTAAATGTAGCAAATCAAAATCATTTCATCTGAACTCCTACACTGCAGGCCTGCAGGATGTCTTATCTCTTGCCAGTGGAGTCCGTCCTGAAAAAGACTCCAATTCCAATTCCTATGCTCAAATGGATCCCTAATTTTCCTTCATCTGGGAGATTACAGTCGTGCCAGACTATTTTACATCGTGTAGGCATGATTAATGATTCATGATTATTGCGCATGGTGGCCCTTTGTTTAGAGACGTTCACAGGTTGTGTTGTGCTTGGCTGGATTGAGCATGTTATTGTACAGCCTAGACTACTTCCAGGTGTTGCCCTTTCATGGCTACATGACATGATTATTTGGAAACACCTGCACATCAGTTTAATGCTCATGTCTGATGTGTGGGTTAGCATTTCTCTCCCGCTTATTATGGGGAAGGGGAATGGGAGGCACGCTAGTTTGAATATGGAACGCTCGCTCTCTCTATTTCTCTCTCTCTCTCTCTCTCTCTCTCTCTCTCTCTCTCTCTCTCTCCATGCCAGAAGCATCTGTAATCTGTTCCCATGCAGTTCAAATCTCGCACAGAAGCGTTCATTTTGTGCGCAGGTGTCTGACAGGGGAATTTGACGCCAATCAATCATACAGCCCTCTGTGTGAACAAAGCAAATGTGTGGCTGACACACAACAAGTGGATGAGGAAGGCAAGAAAGCTGAGATCCCTCTGCTATTCCCTGATGAGAAGGGTGGAAGTGGTGATTGATTAACAGAGCGATACTACGAGTACCACCACTGGCTATATTTTCTCTGAAATCGCTGTATACAGCAAGCATGGCCCCCTATTTCAAAATCACCCTTCTCCAAATGCAGGAAGAAAAAGAGAGGGGAAAAAAAACGGACTGAGGTTTCAACACTCAATTTGATATGGTCCTCGTCTCGCCGTTTTTTTCCAGTGCTGATGCTCATGATCAAAGGAGCTTTATCTCTGAGGAAGAGGGACCACCAGGACTCATGAAATAATTTTGCTAAAACACTGTGATGTGTAAAACCTCTGTGTGATTGATAGAGTACCCCCCCCCCCCCCCCGCCTCCCTCCCACCCCCCTCTCTGAAATCTCCCAAGTTACGCAGGGGGTTGCCATGACAACCACATCTTTGATGTTACCCCGATAGCCATGGTGGCTCTTCCACCCATTTCTTGGAGCGCTTTCATCTCATGTAAAAGACTCCAGCTGGACTTCAGTTTGTGTTATCTGGTGGCCAGTTTGAGCAGGACCGTTCTGTCTGTTTGTTTGTGTGTGTGGGTGTTGGAGGGATGCTAGACAGCTCATGCATTTGGACAGGAAATCAGGAATACACTGATTTCCATCCATGGTCAGAGAACCTTATGAACAGGCTGTATAGAACAACAGAGAAGTCAAATTCATATTTAATAACTGAACATGTGAGACAATATAGTGGCCCTCAATTATGAAATGAATATCACATGAAACAGGCGTGTGTGTGACGAGTGTGGAGGCCTATGCAAACCTTGGCATTCTGTAAGCGGAGGTTACGCTCAAATCTCATGCTAAGCCTGAAGCTGTGTATTCAAGTTTTCAAGTAAGCGTGGAGTTATGGTGCAAATCGTAAGTATGGCGAAGAATAAAGTTATAGTCATGGAACCTATTTTGGCACAATCTATTGAACCATTTTTTTTTGCACATTTAGTGATTACTTTTCATGAGGTAGCCTCTTGTGTTGACACAATTGATGATTGCTTAGGATATCTACACTATCATTTGGACATATTTGCATGGTTTAAAAGATGAGTTTACTCTGAAAAATGAAACCGTTTAATTGAGTGGATGGCTTGAATCATCTGTTTTGTTTCCTTGTGCACAAAAGGATACTCTGTCTACCCAGTCTCCAGTGTTGCATGCATAATACCAAAGCAGTTGTATTTCTCACGGGCAAAAGGCATTATAATGCAATATGGCTATGAAATGCATTTGTAGCACATGATACATTCTGTAGTCGAAATAATGTATGTCACACTTAAAGCGCCATATTTAATGGTACTTTCCTGGCTGTCAAAACTGGTTCAACTGGCCTTGCGATGTCAGAGAGGTTTCTTCTTGGGCATCTTTTGCACATACTGTATGTAGTAGAGTACATTCTAGAGGGGAATACAGTATTTCTATTTTCTATATAATATTCTATATCATTTGTTGGGAGAATTCAAAGAATAATGAGGTGTTATCTTTAATTTGCAATTGTTTACAGTCGCCGCATTTGTTCATTCTTACCAAGAGATTGAAGGCGTCATGACTCATATGTGAGCCCCATCATAAGATGATTTCTGCTCTCACATCTTTAGTTTCTATGCTTAATTGATAAATGAGGGTGTTCTGTGTTCTGGGTGTTCAAAGCCTAATGCATTGTTTATCGGTCATTATGAATCCTAAGAGTGATATTTGTTCTTTCCACAGAGTGTCTATCCATGTCACTGAGTTTCTACACGTTTTAGTGCAAATTTGGAACATTGAAATAGGGAATCCTGAGTGGCAACACTTGATCAAATTCACTGAGTGGGTGGATTGTCTTCCATTTCAATTTGGTTAAATGACTATGGTTATTTGTGTGGGATTTTGACATTATGATGCTCAGTCAGTAGTTCAAAACTGGAGTGAGGAAATTAGCAACAAAATTCTCAAAACACGACTACAAAAGAACAGGCTTCCAGTTGCAGGTCGACAGAAATGAATAGCTCTCCTACCGCGACTTTGCCCTATTTATAATGGGCCAAGAGCAAAATCAATAGGCACCTGACAGCTACATTGGCTCTGGTCTCGTGGCTAGACAAAAAAATAATCCCTGTGGTAATTCTTAATAACATAGACCTATTAGGCACACAACAGCGCACCAATTAAAAAGATGTTTGTTTTTAAATGCGGTGCCGTTTAAGAGACTGCAACTGGGCACAGTCCTGTCCTGCTCTCTGTGCTGTTATGAATCTAGAGCAGTCGCTCCGGCGCAAATTCATCGACCGGATGTCCTTACAGGGCTCAAGGAATTAGCCGGAGCCTTATGAAATCGGCCAATCAAAGACATACCAGGCATCCAAACTCAAAGTACACACTAACACCCTGGAATGAATCCAGCAGTCTATCTGCTATGTGCAGTTAAGCTGCTTCACCAACAAATCCATCTGTAGGCTAGAGAACGGGAGGATTCTGACTGGCAACAATAGGAGCTCCCCCCCACAAGTTAAACCACTGGACTTCTATTTTTTTCCACAAGATGCTCTGAGCACCTGAGTCAATAAACTATCGTCTTCATACGGACCTTCCATACACAATCTCACTTCAGATCGCAAGCCGTCCAAACAAACAACCAAGTAGGACCATTGATCCCCTCTCCCCAGAACTCAATAATACTGTAAATCAACATGAAGTTGGCGGTGTGATTACTTCAGCCTGAAAGTACGATTGATACTCCACAAAGCCGATAAGTGTCCAGCTATTATAAATATTTGAAATTCTTTTTTTTCTCTCTCTCTCTGAAATGGCAAGGCAAGATGTAGACAGGAATAATGAGGGAAAATATTCTAGTCCTCGCTTTTAATGGGCATAATGTCACCAGGAAACAGAGCACGTTGTGTAAGACTTTATAATGCCAAAACAATACATCAATCACTGAAACAAGTGGCTTTGCACTTTCTACCGCATTTAGACACTACTTAAATACATTTTTAAGTACATTACAAGGACAATACATGTTTTGGTCAGCAGACCACAGCTACTGCAGGTTTTGCAGCTATAGCAGTTCAGGGATGAAGATAGGGAGCAGTCTGCACTATTTGAAGCTTAATTGCATATATTAATACCAGCCTGCTTTAATGAGAA
Source organism: Sardina pilchardus (assembly GCF_963854185.1). Taxonomy (NCBI): domain Eukaryota; kingdom Metazoa; phylum Chordata; class Actinopteri; order Clupeiformes; family Clupeidae; genus Sardina; species Sardina pilchardus. The sequence continues at coordinate 16,405,519 of NC_085011.1, forward strand.
CATCAAAGAATCTTTGTTTAACTGAGGATCTTCCCAAGTCACAGCAGACAGAATCTTGCTGAGAGATTTGCTTTGGCTTGGCTTTCCATGTGACAAGATTTACTCACACAGTTGCCCCAGCAAAATAATTAAATGCAAACCGTGGTGTACTGTATTGCTGTTAGTAGGATAAGGCAGACAGTGGTCCCACGTGAAAAGGGATATTCTATTCTCTCTCTCTCTCTCTCTCTCCTCTCTCGGTCTCTCTCTCGTTCTCTATTTTCTTATGAATTCTATGCTTTGCCTCTTGGTGTCTTTGTAAACAGGCTGCAGGAATGTATTTGTTGCAAACAAACACAGAAGCTGATACAGTAAAGATATGCAAACCCAGTGTCGGAGGAGCGCAGCAAGCACCAAAGGCATCTTTTGAACATTCGCTGAGATCGCTGCTACAGCCTACAGCTCCCTATACAAGAGTAATGCAGAATTATTTACCGTTCTCCAGGAAGACATGTCATGTGCCCTGCATGATAGCATGGGCAGACCTTATGACAAAGTCCTGGTGCCACTGTTGTGATTGGTGTGTGTGTGTGGGGGGGGGGGGGGCCCATTACCATGTATTTACATTGGGAAGAGGTCAACGTTTACACAGGGAATTAAATGAGAATTCTGGCATTTATAAACCTGGGCCCTGTTGTTAGAGCTTTGAGTACTGTTGTTGGGAGAATGGAGGGGGGCAGTGTAGCATTGCTGTAATGCCAGTGGCAAGGATAGCTGGTGGCTACAATGCTATCAGGGCAAATGCTGATGTCAAAGGGGCAGATAATAACATCGCTTTTTGTGCCACTGGAGGCTGCATACAGTATGGACAGGATGAGGTGCAAACGGACAGGATTCTTACAGAGATACGGATAGCCTACTCTTATCTCTTTTAACTCAGTGAATGTAAACTGTATCTATTTGAGGCAGTCATACTGTATACTCCTGTCCTCTTTGGTCACTTCCGGTAAAGTCCACACTAGTCCATTATCAAAATCATGCAAACATGTTTAGCGCTAGACCGGCACAGATCTACGTATCTCTGTAAGGGTCAATTCCATGTTGTTACAAAAGCATTCTTGGAAATAAACTTCATGTATTCTTATCCAGGAGATAATAGGAGAGAATCATGAGTTCAACAACGAGTTCAACAACTTCCCCCGATGTTACTGGAAGAAACCGAAGAAGACAAAGGTATTTGACTTCCTGCGCAATGCAACACTGAAATTATACGGTTTCTGTACAGTACATTTACAGCATTAAACAGTCACAGGGGCGCCACTCTAAGAACCCTACTGAGCCTCTTCAGCGCTCCTCTACAACAGTACAGCAGCTGCTTTATGAGTGAATGTGTTTTTGCTAACAGCTATTCTTACACCTAAACTGCACAATGGGCATTTTAGGCATTATGAAGGCATGCAACTCTAGATCAGTAAAATATCTAGGTGTGATGTATCTCACTTGAAGGAGATCGTTCAGTTAACCACAACACAGTGAGCTTCTGCTTGATCTACTGTTGTGAGCTGCATGTGTAATTGTGCTCTGTGTAAATGTTTTATAGTGCCTGAAAACACTGACAATGTTTGCATGCTGTCTGTATAGCGCTTCCCGTCTCACATCCAGAACGAGTCTTTTATCTTTCAAAGCAGCCAGAAAATTAAGACAAACAAAAGGAGCGCACGGAGGAGAAGGACGAGGAAGGAGGAAGCGTAGTCGAGAGGGCCACAGCTGTCAGCATCTGGATGTGTCGTGCGTGCGCCACCAAAACGAAACGACCTCGAGCGCTGCGTATAGCGGCAGCCTCGCTAGTCGCTACGCACGGAGGATCCGCGGCGGCCGGCGCCGGTCCCCTCTCCGTCTCCTCGCCTGACCTCGCCAGCTTCTCCTGGCCACCTGTCCCGGTCTCGCAGCGCCAATTATCCCGTCCCGAGATCACGATCCCACTGTAAGCCGACCCAGCGGAGTTCCGAGTCGGCTCTGGTCAGGATATGCATATTCTGATGACAAACCCCCATCTGTTGGCACCTTCCAGCGCAGGAGAGTTTCCTGCATTCGTTTTAAAGCCAATATGTTCTCCATTGCCATGAATATTTTGCTGATAGCAGGTGCAGGAGATGAATTGAACTGCCCCTCTCAAGACAACCGTGAACAGGAACAGGCAAATTCGCCAGGCACATGGGGAACACTGGCTGTAATGGACTACATAAATGGAATACAAAACTATGTGGGATAAGGGGATCTAATAACAATATCGTGCTGTTTCTCTTATTCTCTTATTTTGATGTATGTTTACGACGGTGTCGCATGCCTTGGATGGTGAGGAAGAAATGTTCTTGTACACAACTGGGAATATTTGTCCAAAAAAAGCCAATAATGAAATGTCACACAACATTGGAGCTGTGGAAAGCGAAGAGGAAAAAAAAAAGGCTGGCTCTTTCTAAACGTCTCAAAGAGCACTGTTGCCTTTTCTAAAACCGTAGAGAATGGCAAATTTGAACGTGGTCCATCTGTTTCAATCAGGAGACGGACTCTATCATCGCTGCTGTCAGGCCCCCAAAACTGCTTTTGATATCACTCGGGGCAAAATAACCCTGTCAAAACAATCTGTTTGCATATCAGCAAAATGACCACAAACACGGTATGGGAAGTGAAGGGGAATATCTTATCTGCTTTTTTTTTTTGATGGTTTGTCTTGGCCCGTGGGTATGATGCTGTTACAGTGATGAAGTCAGTTTTGTGATAGTCCATCAAAACCAGAGATCCATTGTAAGAGCCAGTGTTGTTGAATAGTGTCAGAGAGAATACACATCTATACTGTATAATAACATGGCCATTGTGGGTGTAAAGGTCTATTATGCTTATTCAAGTGTGAGGACTCGTTGCAATATCTCACCTTTGGGTATTGCTGAACTGGGATGAGCACTCTTTCAGAAAGTTTAATGTTTTTGTTGCTGATGACATCCAGGTACTTTTTAACTTCTCCATCTTTCCGTAGTTCATCCCCTTCAAACTTCTCGATTTCTGTAAGGAGAAAAGCAGTGCGTGTTACAACAGAATTGAACCTTGTTATGTCAGCATTTCACAACAGAGTGGAAGCACTCACATAGCCTGGGTGTTCCCATCCTGCCTTGCAGGGTGATTTCATTCACGCTGCTAAGGCAGTCTGGAAACTACCGCCCTAATTTTTGACTGAGATAGGGCACCAATCACAGAACAGGGGGGAAAGCAAGACCATGATGAGCTAGTATGCACAGATGCATTTGATAGACATCAGTGGCACCCAATGAACGGATCTAGGCATTTTTTCAAATACGAGAAAATGAACGTCTGGTTGCCAGACAGCATCTCATTTGAGAAGTGGTGGGCGCTAGCCAGGCTAACACTCACACCCAAACTAACTGACATTATGCTCAAACACTGATGAACTATGCTGACTATTCAGGATAGTGTTGATACTATAACCTTTATGAGTCATTTGTGCCAAACATGAGTTGGCAGAGGAGACTTAAACTGAAGACAGAGTGCATGCAAGGCCATTACAGTACTTACAGTATTGCCTGATACATTTTACAACACAAGGGAATTCAATTCAAGTCTAGAAGTCAAGAAAAAGAGCTGTCAGCTGGATGTTATGAGGTAGATGTTTGACCCCCCTCAACAAGAAACAAAAAAAATGAAGCATTCCCCACTTTAACCTTAACATTAACATTCATGTACATTTATTAATTTAGCAGATCTAGAGCGACTTACATATGTCAATTACATTACAAGACCATTATCCCCGGGGCAATCTGGGGTTAAGTGCCTTGTTCAAGGGTACAACAGCGGCAGCCTTAACCCAATCCCACATCAACACCATACGCGCCCTCAATCAGAAGCCGGTTCAGGCTGCGCTGCCTCACAGCTCCCTGGTCCAGCACCTCTCAGCTCTCACAGTTAAGCAATAGGGGAACACCCTGCATGCTACACCGTTCAAAGTGAGGAAGGGAGGAGACAGAGGAGAATGACAGCGGAACAAGAGAGCGAGAGAGAGAGAGAGAGAGAGAGAGAGCGAGAGAAAGAGAGAGAGGGAGAAGGAGAAGCTGCTAGATTATCTTCCCACTGAAGTCGATTGTTCTAAACGGCACCTCTATCTGTGGCAAATCAGCCTGGTCTATTTTTACATGCACGCGACAGGATCCGGCCTTCAGGGGGGAGCGGGACGGGAGTGTATGTGTGTGTGTGTGTGGGGGGGGGGGGGGGGGGGTTCAGCCTGGGGGGGCCATCTCCATCTCCATGCAGCTCCATGCAGCTCCAACGTCTTGGCAGCGCGGCGGGCGCGGCGGGCGCGAGAGCGCGAGAGCGCCCCGTGTGCAGAGAGTGTGCCGTGCACGCCTCAGTTATCAGAGGAGTGACTCGACTCGACTCGGCGACGTCCTCTCCTTGCACTCCGACCGGGACTCCAACTGGAATAATGTCGCCTCTCGTCTCGTAGCTTAACACTGTCTGGGAGGGACAGTTTGGTCTCGAAGGGGCTAGAACAACTATAATTATAGCTTTGTCCCCAAATCAGACAGAAACAAACTGCTTTGGAAAAGTGTTTTTGGTAGAAAATCCGAGGGCCGACATGTTAAAGTATTTGCATAGTAATGTCAGAGTAGACACTGACCACATACGAAATGGCTGTCTGAACTCAAATGATGTCATTTGTGTAAGAATGCAATGCATTAGTGCATTAAGCCCACAGATGATGAAGCCTTCACTTCATGAATTCCTTTAAAGTGACAACTTTTCCATGAAAGTTCTGAAAACCATAGACGACAAACTCTCATTTAAAGTCAACCTCTGGACCTTTTGGAGTTTCTCTGGATGTTAAGCAACACCACTTATTATAACTGCTTGTTCTCATTGCTCATCTCATGGTTTTCGCAGCACAGTAACCGTATGTGGTGCGCATTGCGGATTCAAATTAGTGCCAAAAAAGTGTGAAAATGCAGTATCTGTTACGTGCACAGCTACCAAGATTAATGATTTAAAGTATGTATGTGAATGAAATCTGCCAGAGTAACAGTTGCATTGATGAATATTAATGGTTCCCATCACTGACTTATTAACATCTCACCTGTTCTACCGATAGAAGAGAAAAAACGGATTGCCGTGCCAAGTTAAAAAGCGTGTGTGGCGCACCGGAGCACCCATTTTCATAACAAGTTTTGTTGTTGTTGTTGTTGTTTTTTAGCTTAGGAAGACATAAACAAGCTGTGTGGGCCATCTTCCAGCTGCAAGCTGAGTAGGAGCGAGGAGCGAGGAGTGCACCCAAGCAAGGCCTCTTTACAGCCTCGGCTCCGTGTGAGTGAGCAGTGTGTTTGGGTTTCACTTAGTGGCCACAATTTAGCTTAGTCAAGCACGACAATGTGTTTCTCGGCATCCGTCCGCATACGCGACTCATAGTAACTGAGACACTGGCCTAAAAATACATGAAAGACCACACTGAAATAATAATAGGTCTGATGTTTATTCCAATATCCCGCAAAACCCAACAACACAAAAAAACATTTATTCATTCTGTTTGCCCTTCTGTTCAGTTGTTTCAAAGCCCTTTCATTGCACTGCTAATGCTATGTACATAGTAAAGCATAGAATTTCAGTGTGTTTATCGTTAGAATTTATAAGATAATATTCATAGATTCAGTCTGAGACTGTGTTCTTAGCATCATCACTGTCCTCACTGACACGTACGTACGCACTCTCACTTGGGGTGCCAACGCTTTGAAGTGCCACACAACTGTCACTTCTCTCTTTCTCTCTCTCTCTAACTCTCTCTCTCCTCTCTGCACTCTCCCTGTCTGCCTCTGCTTAATTCTCTTCAACTGCATCTCACAGAAGGGGACAAACTCAAGCTAAAGTGAGAGACACTCCACACACGCGGGGCTCAGCACTGTGATTTATTGGGCTGATTGTTTCCGGCACACAACTGGCCGTGGACACAGCTGATAGAGGACCGGAGAGAGAGAGAGAGAGAGAGAGAGAGAGAGAGAGAGAGAGAGAGAGAGAGAGAGTGGGTCAGAGAACAGAAAGGACCAAGAGAGAGAGAGAGAGAACTGAGACAGAAAGAGAGAGAGGGAGAGAGGGATAGGGAAGAGAAAGGACCAAGAGAAAGGACCGAGAGAGAGAGAGGGGGGGGCAGAGAGAGAGGACCAAGAGATAGAGAGAGACAGAGAGAGAAAGAGAAGAGAGAGGACAAAGAGAGATAGAGAGGACAGAGCGAGCGGGCGAGAAATAGAGCGAGAGGTGCCAGATGGTCCCGTTAAAGCAGTGTTTGCCAGCGCACACTCCCACTCCCACATCCAGCCACAAAAGAGAACATTTCCAAGGAAACTATTTATCCGCTCTGTTTCAGCAGCGGTTTGGGCTGCTGTTACAATTGACTGGCGGGCAGCCCTGATGAGTCGGGGCCACTGACGCCTTCTTTGCCCAGTAAACAAATGTGGCCAGCTGGCGGCGAGTTGCAACACAAATGCAGCCCGAGAGCACATCATGCTTTTTTACTATTGAGCAGCCGTGCTTCAAGGTGTGGCGACCGAAGGCCCACCAGAGAGACTAAATCCAAACAAACAGCGCAAGAAGCTCGTCTACCTCCTGAGAGGGACCAGTGTGCAGCATCAAATACGAGTTCAAAAACGCTGAGACAAGCAATTTGGACTGTCCTTCTGACATGTTCACGCAACGGTTGTGTGCCATGCAATAGTGCTTCTCCTAGCGAGGCTAGACCAACGGATGACAGACATCTGTAGAGTGTGTTTGGAGCTCTGACCGTTCTCCGAGCTCTGACCGTTCCTTCACACCCCTTCGGCAGGATGCCAGTGATCGCGGCGAGCTCGTCCGTCTCCCGACTCCGCCCTAGCGCCGAGCGAAGCGACTACGACTTTAGCGGCGCTGCGCGGTGCCTCCTCCTGCTTTAACAATCACTGCAATTAGCACAGCCAGGTGGTGAAGGCAAAAGACTGGGGAGGAGATTTACTTTCTGAGCCTCCAGTACACAGCTAATGTCTGGACGAGGAGAAAACACACAGACACACACACACACTCCCTCGAAAACATCAAAGGCCCCAGCGCTGCCTGCCTTGCCATATGGACACCTAAACACAGGTAAAGCCAGCGACGCGTCTTACAGCTACGGCACGGAAGATGGTGGATGCTCTCAGCAGCAAAAAACAAAACAATAAGAAGTCATTAATATTGTTGGAGTGCTTGACTTGGAACTTTGTGTTCCACAGTCATAAATATGTATTGCTGATATCTTGCGTGGTGTTTGCAAGCCCCCATCCCTGGCCCTGGATATTAAACTGCTCTATCTTCTCTGGATCCCAGCCACCTATTCAAGGTATTCTTTTTATTACAGCGTATCATTTTTGGGGCACATTACTGAATCAATGTAATCGATTCTCAGGGCTTAGTGTTATACGAGCCTCAATATATCACCTACAGCGAGAAACAGTCATGCTGCTTCGCCAAAATTTACAACCTCAGATCTTATCAGAGAATCCAACCTGCTTGGTGCTTAGAAGATGAGATGACCTTCTCCGGGGAATCTCAAGGTTACCAGATGGGACCGATGATTTATATGACGCACATTAAGTTGCTTCTGTTGTACGAGACGACCTCAAATATTTGTGCGCATCACCATTTCCTGTTTCAGCACTTCAGCAGCTTTTGTACGCCTGTTCCCCTTCATGGCTGTGAGCCTCGTGTTTGTTTGAGAGTATGCACAGAGAGCCGGTGAATTTGTTGAGTTAGTCATATACAGATGTAGATGGACATGTTCAGAAGCTGTGTAAGGTAACTGCTATCATTTTTCCTCAAATCACCTTAGAGTTTTGTCAAGGACGTCTCTGACTATCTGACTGATCACGAGCACCACGCCCCCACTTGACTCCTGCTGTTTCTCTCTCTCTCCCTCTCTCTCTCTCTCTCTCTCTCTCTCTCTCTCTCTCTCTCTCTCTCTCTTTCACTCTCTCTCTCTCTCAGCAGCCACTCTGACATGAAAACCAGGAGAGGGTGGCACGGATTCTTCAAGTGTGCTGGTCGACAGATGTCAGCGCAGCGGGTACCCAGAGTTATCAGGGGGTTCCCGAAAATAAATCGGGGAAAAAAAAAGACTGACACTAATTAACTGGGAAAACTCAGGGCAAACACGTTGGCTGTTTCCAGAGCTTGGCCACACATAGCAAGTACAGCATGCAGTAAAGCAGATGGCTTGTTTTGCTCATATTAATAGGGTACATCGTCAGGTTTTCATTTGTTTTACTGCATTGTTTGATGCATATGCTCCTGTATCTCCTTCACAGTGGTGGTGAGCTGCTCTTTCACAGAATGCCACATCTACAGACTGCACACAACACAGAAAACACAGACATGCAGGTCTAGAATGAGAACACAACAGACATGCAGGTCTAGAATGAGAACACAGACATGCAGGTCTAGAATGAGAACACAACAGACATGCAGGTCTAGAATGAGAACACAGACATGCAGGTCTAGAATGAGAACACAGACATGCAGGTCTAGAATGAGAACACAACACATTTGCAGTAGCTTTGTGAAACAGGCAGAGGATACATGCTGGTTAGAGAGGATACAAGCTGCTTTCAAACATACACACCATCGCCTCTCTCTCTTTCTCTCGTTTTCTCTCTCTATCTTTCTCTTTCTCTCACTGTCTTCCGCAAAGGAGTGAAAGTGCCGTTAATCGCAGTGAGGTCCCTTAATTGAACCTTTGCCTTTGGCTAGCAGGGCCCAGCGTGGGGGAAATGAGCAAAATGCGCCTCTGCCAAGCGCGGGCACTAATACGGCAGGGGCACACGGCATCTGAGCTCCTGCCCTGCTGTGCCTCGCTGCAGACACCTCTGTGTGTGTGTGTGTGCGTGCGTTTGTGTGTGTGTGTGTGTGTGTGTGTGTGAGTGTGTGTGTGCGTATGTGTGCGTTTGTGTGTGTGCGTGTGTGTGTGCGTGTGTGTGCATGTGTGTGTGTGTTTGTGTGTATGCTGACAGACTTATTTGGTACAGAGTCTCATTTGAACTTAAACACTGCCTGTGAGACAACAGAATGAAATGAACACTGGGTTCGAACGAAGGGGGCCTGGGGTTACGTGTGTGTGTGTGTGTGTGTGTGTGTGTGTGTGCGTATGTTGTGTGTGTACATTTGTGCGTGTATGTGTGTGTGTGTGCGTGCGTGCATGTGTGAGTGGTAGGGGGTGAGTCTGTGAAGGTGGAAGGACAGTGAATGGGAAGCCCTGCTGTTTGCAGTGGAATGAAATGGAAGGGCCCCAGAGATGAACTATGGGTATTGCGCTGCCAAGGCAAGGTCCCACATTGAAGGCTGATAAAGTGCAATTCGGGGAGCCAGTGAGAGACACCGAGTCATTTTATTGGAATGAAGGTAGCCAGGCTCTCTCATGACTCAGCATTACCACATCAGAGGGCACCCATGGCAATAAACACAGCCGCCAGAGGATGGGAGGCTCCAGGTGTTAAGGAGGTATGACTATCTCCAACACACACACACACACCATACAGAGAAAGGCCTCACAAAATAACAGTCTCATACCACGTACACACCGTGCTGACGTACATACAGTATGTCTCTGCTTATTATATGGCAGAGTTGAGGTGTTAGGGGAAGTGCGGCTATCTCCAACATACACAACATACAGGGAATTGGCTTACAAAATAGCATTCCCATACCACTTACATACGGTGCTTACATACCGTACATACTGTATGTCTCTGCTTATTATATGGCAGGTGTTAGGTGTTAGGGGAAGTGCTAGAGGAAGTACGGCTATCTCCAACATACGCAACATACAGGGAATTGGCTTACAAAATAACATTCCCATACCACTTACATATCGTGCTTGCAGCACACACGTTTGTACTTATCATGGTTGAAAAAAATCAGGAAATATATTGGGGAAAAGCCAGCGTTCAAGGCTTTGGACTGATCTAGCTGTATATTTGCTTACTGCGTATGATTTGAGAAATATATGGCATAGCGAGACTATGTAGACTCAGCCTGTATGTAGACATAGGCAGAAATGATGACCACATTCCATCATGGTAATAAACTGTAACAAATTGGGTGGAGATTGAGTCAAAGTCAAGTTAAGGATGTGATCCGTCTTGGCATATTGTCTCTGCAGCGTGAGAGGCCATTAAATACACCTCAGGTAGACTTGATTTAACAACAAGCACACACGCACACACACACACACACACACACACACACACACACACACACACACACACACACACACACACACATTTATTCACTCCCTCTGGGCACGGGCAAATGATGTAATCACATGGTGCCTACCTGTAATGTTGAGGTGGGTTTGTGTAAGTGTGTGTGTGTGTGTGTGTGTGTGTGTGTGTGTGTGTGTGTGTGTGTGTGTGTGTGTATGTGTGTGTGTGTGTGTGTGTGTGTGTGTGTGTGTGTGTGTGCGTGTCTGTGCGTGTGTGTCTGTGTGAGTGTGTGTGTGTGTTAGAGAGGGGGGAAGAGTACTGTATATGCGAGTGTAAGGAAGGCGGCCAATAAAAGTGTACAACAAAGAGCCAGAGAGGAAAGGGGAGTTTTAAAGATTGAAGACAGGGTGTTCTCAGTGCTGCTTCCAGCCCCAACACACACTGCGCAGCTGAGAGAACGCTTCCTCCACAGCAAAGGTCATCTGAGTATCTTCAATTCTCTGTTGTTTTATAAAAGGGAAAGCGTGCAGGGGGAAAAAACTGTCCATTGATACACAGACAATAGGCAGCTTCTAATTATTCAGTTGGGGGAGGGGGCAAACGGCTTGATAGGATTCTGGCATAGCATCATGTTATCTATTTTTGTAGGCTGGCAGTGTTCCCTGGCTTTCAGTCGACTTTTTTCAGGTGTGTTGGAGGTGAGACAAACCAGATGGAAGAGCAGAAGCCAAAATGGAGAATGTTCTGCATGGAGAGAGCGAGCGAGGGGATGAGCTAGCTCCCCAATGCACTCCTACACTTCTGGAGCACATGCGCTAGTCATGTCTTAGCCACAAAACTGATGTAAGGCAGTCAACTTAGCGTTTCTTTTGTCGTTGCTACATTGATGCATTAATAGTCAACATTTCTGCACTGATTATGACTGTATACTATACAGAGCGATGCCTGGGCTATGTTCTTAAGATATGTCATTGACATTTCCGGAAAGTTTTGTTTGTAGTACTTTCCCATATAGCTTTTGAAACTCAAGGTTTTGAGTTTCTTCAGCCTTGTGAAATGCTAAACCATAAGGGATTAGGACCATTTTATGAAGATTGCTAACATTGTGAACCATCAGACGTTTTCTTAAAAAAAAAAAAAAAACTACAATGTAGATGTTACACGTGACACTTAGACACGTCACCCTTGGTCACAAATAGACGCAAGGTTTTGTTAACATGGCTGGGAGAAGGGAGAAAGGAACGAAGACACTTGCATGGCAGCACTTCAAAAGGAAAGAGCATATTGAGGGTCTGTGCCATTATCCACTCTTTGGGTGAGGGCACGGAGGTCCTCTCACACCTGGGTGGCATACTTAATGCAGTGCTTTGTGGGTCAGCGTACTTAGCCAAAGGCCGCACCCCGGCGGTTTGGAGGTGAGTGCAGAGAGAGAAAAAATGCCCGAAGTGCCGCCTGCACTCTGGACCTATTTGAGACACAAGGCACACATGGATACTTAAGCAAAGCACACAGATACACTCGCCAAGTGCTCAGTCATTCAAGTGCGGGGAATGAGAAGGGATCTATTGGCATGAGTGTTTCTCTTTTGCCTTGTTCATGCACAAGGGAAGCCAAATTCTCCATTTCAATTCCATTTCATCACTGTGGATATGTTATTAATGGCTACATGCAATGCAAATGTAACACTGGACCATATCTGTGAGATGAACACAGCGCTGATGTTTGTATGGTCTTGCCTGATCTGCTTCTACTCTATTGTATGATGTCGGAGTGACTTGGTGGTGAAGCACTGTTTAAAGCAAAAGGTCAGGTCGCATAGAATGATGGGTACATTGATGGGATCCTGCTATGAGAGGCTGAGACAGATTAAGGAGGTGAATAATAGCTCTAGGTGATGCAGGTTCACCTACTCAGAGTGGGATGCCTTTATTGTCATACCTTCTGATGAAGATGTTTCTAACATCGAAACGTTAGTCAATGTTTTGCATCTTCTAAATAAAGACTTAGAAGATATCTGAGTTGCCTCGGCGTCCCTCCTCCTCTCATACTTTATCTGTCCTGGCCTGGTTGCACCAGATCAACGCTAAACTGCAGAAGCACGGAGAACCTTCCTTTGTTTGCTGAGATGCCTTCAAGTTTGTGAGAGATCCAGGGTTAGGATAGAGGAACTTTTTTCTAGAGCTTTGCCTGCTTGGTATAATGTACAATACTCGTTTATCCTGCGCTGGTAGATTACACTGTGTATAGATTCACATCTCTCTATACTCAGTATTTTTCTGCTTTTAGTTAGACATGTTTTTGTGTTACTTTCTGATCATTAATTTTGGTGCCATGGACTTCTCTACGCCCTCTGAATAATCCCAGCCACTGTAAAAGCTCCATTTTGTTCCATCCTATTAATGGTCTCTGCTATGGAACTTGTATTCCGCTTCACTACAGCTGTGGGATATGTAGGCTATAAGACTTACAGGGAGGCCACACCGTAATTGAACGTAATTACGTTTCATTCGTGCTGTGTCTGCTGCAACAATCAGCTTCCACTATAATCAATGTAACTGGCTACACCAGACGAGAAAGTGGCATACACTCAAAAAAATTGGACCAGTCTTATATCTAAATATTTTCACACTCCGCAACCAGAGTGCTCCAGTTGCAGGCCAGGTCCTTACTCATAACATCCACACAACAGCCTTTTTTTATGGATTCTGCCACTGTCAGACTACATCAAATACAGGTGCAACTAGACCGGTCAAAGAGGACAGGAGCTGTACTGTTTGAAGGCTGGCATATATTGCAGCCCTAATAAAACTTCTAGTAGCACTCAGAAAGTAATCACAGTTTGTTTTCCAAAAACCTATTACCAGGTCATATAGAGAGGGCATTATTTCATTTGGAGAGCCACCGCTATTACCACACTACACGACTGTGTCCATGTCCTTTAGTGAAGGCAGAGACGAGAGCCGACTGCCTCAACGTCTCAAAATCTCTTGAGCACTGAAAAGGACGCATTTCTTTCAAATGACACATAATCTAACTTGAATGTTAGATAAGAAAAATGCAAGCATCACCAATCAGACCATGCAAGCACCTCTAGATCAACAAACAGTTGGCAAACAGTTGGCAAATGTGTACTTGTTGAGAAGCCAACATAAGGAGGTTAATCATGAGGTACAGAATGCATGAACTTGATCACCGCAGTGTTTCATGACATTAGAGAAGTCATTGCTGTTCAGGAAAAGCCTTGGCTATTCATCCGTAGACAATAAATGGTGGTGGAAATTTGTTCTGCTATACTGAGTCAACACGAATACTGTACTGTCATTTTTACTTGTACTGTCTCTATGAATTTGATCCAATGACTACTGAGGGAACTCTTAAAAATGGTGATCACATTTCCTAAAGCAGGATATTATTGATCTAAATCAGTTTCTAAACTGAAGATGAGGCAACAGAGGGACAGAAATATGTGGCAACCATATTGCCCAAGGCTGTTGCTTTCTATATTTATATAGTAGAAGACAGTAAAGGCATATAATTGTACTTAAGGGGGTCTGGACTGTAATCATTAATAGGATAGCACTGGAGTATTGCCTCTTGAGGCACTTCTGTGTAAAATACTTATGAAGGCCAAGTTTCCCACAGAAGAGTGAAGAGTTGTGCTAACAGGTGAAAATCCGGCAGAAACTGGAGAGAATGTGTCACCCCCCCACACACACTTCATGACATCTGCCAGAGTTCTGTGACATTACTGACAAGGATCCTGAGCAATAATGTTAGAGTTTTACAGTTTCACCAGCAGTCATCCGGCTCCTGTGAATTTTTTGTCATTTTCTGGGCCTTATTCTATTTCAGCTGCCCCTGGGGGGGTTTCATTGCCACTGGAGGCGCATATTTTTATTCACACTTCTTCTTTTTCGAGCACTCACTGACTGGCTCGTTCAGCAGTGCCTCCACTACCCCCTGTCTCTGTAAATTGACAACCCACTGCAGTGGATATTCTCCTCCGTGCAATTAAACTCCACGAAACAGCCACATCAACTCAGAACTCAAGAGGATCCTAGATGCCTGAATTCACCATTTCCCAAGGTTGATCTACCTGCAGGAACAGCCACATCAACTCAGAACTCAAGAGGATCCTAGATGCCTGAATTCACCATTTCTCAAGGTTGATCTACCTGCAACCAGGGATAGAGATACAAAGTAATGACACTTGTGGATGCAGCTTGCCCCTAGACTCAGTACTACAGAATGATGAACAGGAAGTTCTGTAGCCCACTTAAACTGCACAGCTACACAGTTGGGACTTTATATATATACCTGCAGCAACAAATTGTAAATGCTAAATAAGGTAAATCCTTCCCCTAGAGGATGAAATAGGTAGGCACACTGTCAGGTAAATCAGCTGATAACTGGTAAATCACTTTCCCAGAGGATTCTACTGTGCCGTACAAGGAACCTAAACAGCACATTTTTACTGACAAACTAATGCAATTGAACAGAGAGACGGTGGCAAATACAGCTACACATTGGGTTGAGAGAGAGTTTCCATGGCGAAATGTAAACACTGACTTGATCCCATGCACAGACAGAAGCGAGGAGAAATAACTTCCTGGGTTAATGCTTCCGTAACAAAGAAGGCAATGCCAGGGGAAATAAATTGGAGTTGTAGAAGAAAGCCTTTAAGATGCAGAAGCTTACTTATACTGAGATATGACCTCAGATATAGCCACAGCTGGGAAGAGGGCGTTTTGTAAGACTATGGTGTGAATTGTGAATTGTAAGTAGTCTCCACGAGGTCAGGGAGAAAACCATAATGCTTTCAAACAGCCCATTACAGTAACTGAACTACCTGATGGTTCAAACCCCGATGTACAGTATGCTGTAATGTAACAAAGTTTTGGCAGCCTACAGTACTTCTCCTCATAAAGGATCAGCATAAAGGCTATGTGGTGCTGATCATTCTATTAACTCCTTGCAAAACAACAGCAAATGAAATTGATGGCTTGGGCAGAGCCACTATGCTGTCCCCCCTTTACGGCGATGCACAGCCCGGGCTGTGTACTGTATGTACACCTGAGGGGCGTACAGGGGGGGGGGGGGGGGGATATCGCACCATGTTTAGCAATTTCATCCCCTTAGAAATTATAAGGTTCTATCTGACATGGGTGCATGATTGTCAAAATTTTGTTACTGACATATTCTCATTCTGTGACACCTTGATATGGTGAGGTAACATGTTTCTTATGGTTGTATGCATTTTTTCTACTTTTTTTGTGGATTCTTTTTTTTTTTTGTATCTCAGAACTATACTCAGAACGTAGACAGAACCTAAAGGGATGATTTGCTGCTATTGTCACTAAAAGTGTATTGCACCACAGACTGCATCCCATAATGATTATTACTGCATAGAGAATCCAAATGTACAGATTCATGGAGGTAGTTCTACTGTTGCTTGGTCACACCCTGACAGTTCTACTACGTTGTTGCTGTACGGCTTTGCATCTGTATGTCAAGTCATTTCATTCTGAAAATGATATCCACTAAACTCTTTCCAACAGTATGCTTAAGCTTAGACTATGCAAACACGCAAACACACACAGTCACACACACATACACACACACACACACACACACACACACACACACACAACACACACACACACACACACACACACACACACACACACACACACACACACACACACACACACACACACACACACACACACACACACACACACACAGTGGCTGACACCTGTTTCTCAACTCAACCTTCTATGAATTCAAACAAACAATCCATGAAGATGGACAGCCTAAAGACATAAGCCAGTTAGCTGTGAAGGATGTGACTCATTCACAGTGTGTAGAGGAGAGAGATGGCTATTCAGCATGCTGTTGTGACTAAATACAGAGAGTCGGACGCAAACGTACAATACATCTGAATGGAAGACACCTTATAGCGTATCAACAATAATTCAGGTTAATTTGTTTATTTGAAATGTACAGTATAGTCTATTATAGATATCTAAAGAAGAGGGGAATGATATATGAATCTTTGCTTTTGTCCGATTCAATATTGATCTGTAAAATCTGTAGTTTCCAGGCTCCAGTATCCATTGCCAAAATGTAGAGCTTTTTAAACATCTCCCAATATATGACAAGCTGCTTTGTAGTAGGCTATTTAAGATCTTGGTCCTATTACATTGGGGAGTTAATGAATCAAACCGAAACACCTTTGCTAATAATATCATGAGAATTGTCAAAAATGTAGCAAAAAGGAATAACATATTATCTGTTATTCTTGTTATCCTCTTGGTACCATCTTTTCTCTGTTCCATAGGCAACACTGTTTTGAGTCAATTTCTTCTTTCTAGGGCTTAGTCTGACAGTATATTGCCTATCCAGTTCATAGCAAATGTCACGGATATAAATGTTATCGCCTGAGAATGACTAATTACCTTTTCTGAAGGCTAAGATACAATCATGGAGTACTCTTGTGACTGGTTTGCAAAATGATTTCCATGAATTGTTCAATTAGAAATCTACACATTTATTTCTTAGGCTGTAGTTTTCTCATAGACATCATGTTTGTCTTTTTTGTTTTGTTTATATGCAAAGGAGGTCCATCCAGGTGTTTAGCTACCACAAAACTTACATCTGGTTGAGAAACTACCCAGTCTACAGGGGCATATAAGCTGACCATATACCATACCAAATACCTTTGTGGCTGCCATTCCTAATTGACTACTTCATGAAAACTGTTGTCTGTGCACAAATACTGCAAATGTAAAGTTGCCATGATTTATTTAACTAAAACTCCCATGACTAGCCACCATTCATAAATAGCTTAACTTAAGTGATGATATGATCAACGCAGAACCTGTGATCACTGCATGGTGCACCTGCATAACTACAGCGTAGTTGTTTGTAGCAAGAAGACAAAAGACACCCTGCTTGGTTGAGCGACAGACTGGTTAAGCCATGAGGAATAGTTGTAAATAATCCTATATACTGTATTAGTGTTTCCAAATGCTGGGAGTAACCCATCTAGTATGCTACAAAGTGCTGTCTCGGGGAGATGCTGGACGCAGAGGGAAAAGGTAAATGTTACAGTGCCCTTTAGATGGTGCAGTGATGAGAAAAAGCCCTGCATAGCGATATGTGGATTTACCTTAACTGTGAGTCGGTGTCTTGATTAGAAGACGTTTAGGAAATATGGTGTAACTCAGCAAGGCTACGCGGAATGTGATAGGACAGGCAGGTTGCACGCTGCTGCACATTACATCAACTTCGAGTTTATTACCTCAACTCAAATCATAACCTGGGATGACTCGTACCACTGGCATGGTATCGTAAGAAAGAGTCCATTCATGCAATCACCACTAAAGAGGGTGTAGTTACCATATTATATTGAGTGAATGGCATTGCCACACACACATATTATATATACACAACATTTTATAACCAATGTGGTAAATGCATAGGCTGAATGGCAAGTTTTAAACTGTTTGCATAACATGATTAAGCCTATTGTATTGTGGAGGAACTTCGGAAGCGTAAGACCGCATGGATCCACAACACAGTAATGAAGCTTTACGTCAACCACATTCATGGCACAGACATGAAAGATAATGCGTTAGCGAATTATTTCTGTATCATACCAATTTAATGTTTTCGTTACTAGAAAGAAGTGCACCATAATTCGTTCAATTGCGCAAATAAAAGGTGAAAAACCATGAAAATAGTTATAGTATCTCATTCTAAATTCGAATCGGAGTGTCCATCACTAAAGGCTCAAGGTGCCTAACGTAGGCAAGCACCACTCGTTGAATGGATGTTATCTATAAACCAAAAGTGCTGTATCTTACCCTCTGCCAGAAGGCGAATTGCATGAACAAACGATGGGTCCAAGGTATCTTTTTCGGCCAACAGCTCTGGTAAGTATTTGTCCTGATCCATTTTACGGTACCTCTCCTGACCACCGTAAGTGCAGGTGAGACGACAAAAGTGGTTGTGGTCGAGATGCGTTTGTGAGTCCCGCTTTGTAAATACGTACGCAGAAAAAAAAGGTGAAAGAAAAAAATCTGTGATAGATAACGCCAGATAGGAAGATCAGAACGCAGAAGAATTCAGAGCTGTGTACCCATCTCCCCTGGAAGGACTCTATCGTAACTCTCCCCGACCTTAGCTACAGAATGCAAGTCTGCAGCCCGCCCCTCGTACCTCCGCTGGTCCTATCATAGAACAAGCTGTTCACGACCTAGCAAATTCTCAGTATACCGCTATTCAAAGGGTTCCCCCTCGCAGTTGATCACCGCTGTCCATGGTGCCGGTTAATACCTGTCGGTCATGAAATTAACATGGCTACGAGAGCCTCTTCTCTTACAGTAGACCAGCTGTTGTCATTCACTGTTATTCTGTCAAATTGACTCTGCGAGCTGACTGGATATTTGTCTCTTTGTTTCAGATTTTCAATGGAGGCCTCGTGCCATCATACAGCATGACTGAGTTGTATCTGAAGGAATCTCAGCACTGAGAAGACAATATTCATTTTTATTTCCAAAAATCCCCAGAAAAGCTTAACATTTCACTAACACTTCACTACAATATGTTCACTTCACTACAGCATAACATACTTACAACCTAAGGGTACAGTATTGGTGTACAGTTATAGTGCACCAGTCAAAAGGCAAACCAATTGTCATGTCTTTCTTTCTTTGCTAAAAGAGTCACAGCTCTGTTTGGTGTGGTGAGGAATACCAATGAATGGATTTGTTTCAAGCTTCGATTTGCCAGGATGGATTAGACTGGTGTGATAGAACGCACTTACAAGGAATACATGCAAAAGCACACACACACACCGGACACACATACACACACACACACACACACACACACACACACACACACACACACACACACACACACACACACACACACACACACACACACACACACACACAGTGAGAGAGAGAGAGAGAAAGAAAGAGAGAGAGAGAGAGAGAGAGAGAGAGAGAGAGACACACACACACACACACACACACACACACACAGAGATCTAATTAATGACTTGAATGGATTAGGGAACTGTGGACAAACATCTGCATGGGGATGTCAACATGACAAGACTCCTCATGACTGGAATGTAATCATATGCTCTTTGGCTTTGGAATTGCATCACGTTCATCATGTAGTGCATTTGGTGCTTTAAAAACAAGCACATACTGTATAGCACTCACTCACTCACAGTCACTGTCAGCATGGAACACACCAAAAGCTTTTCCCTACACACAACGGATGAGTGGCTTCCATTCAAGGGCCAGACACTAGTCACTTCTCAGAGAGGAAAGGCTTGAAAATAGCCTATTTACTTTAAGTGGGCAAGGTGATTTCCTGTTTGACTGTGAACTCAATAACTTTTCTCCCGAGAAATGAAGCTTCTGCATAATGACCACATAGTCATTACAGTAAAGAGCATACAAATCAATGACAATTTTGGTCCAAAACATCTTTACATTGACCAAAATGTCAAAACGTAAAAAAAAACATTGTTTTTCGAGCACAATACATGTTTTTGTCATATGTCAAAACAATAGGTTTCATTCGATGCATTAATGTATTCATTCATTCACTCAGTGTTATTCATTCTAACACAATCATGGGGCTACCTGTTATATGTTATGCAAATAACTAAAAAATATTGACTGTGACAATTTCCAATGTGCCACATATGTATCTAGCAGTGCTTGATGCATAGTCTCTGTAATACATAACTGTTTATAACTGCAACAACCCGTCAAAATAATATAACATTGACCATAACCATATTATGTCCAAAATTTGCATCAGCCAATCAAACAAACAAACACTTGTTTTGTGAATGCCAGTAAGTGGTGGTAGCTAGAGGGGTTGAATGATTGAGCCATTCACTGCAATTAATGGGTTATGTTCTTATCATAAGGATTTTATATGTAGGTATATTCATTTTAAAGCTCAAGGTATATATTCAACCTATTTACATGTTCACCATGCCATAGAGTTTTAAGTCTGGTCATCTATTGGGTGAATTTGGGTCAAGTGACTTTAGATTGTTTATTTTTTCAGCAGGCACTGAGTAGTTGTCAGTTGTTGGAAAACGTTACATCAAAATGATTTGTGCAACATGTCATAACTTTGCTATAAAATGTTGGTGGAAAATGTAATGGATTTTTACAGCACTCTAGTGGTCAACATTAGAACTGCAAATGATGCTTGTCCACACAATCATGCACTTGGCGTCCACACGGCCAGCCCAGGGCCACTCCGCTGCTCCTCCAAATGGACAGTGTGTGGGTACTGTGTGTGTGTGTGTGTGTGTGTGTGTGTGTGTGTGTGTGTGTGTGTGTGTGTGTGTGTGTGTGTGTGTGTGTGTGTGTGTGTGTGTGTGTGTGTGTGTGTGTGACAACAGTGCCGGCTGCCGGGTGTGAACTCTCCAGCACATGCTACCTTCCATAAGCATGAGCCGAAGTCTTTTGGGATCTACAGTGTAAGATGGCAGGTAGTGTGTGTAAACGTTCCCTTCCTTGCACGTGTTGTGTAGATTCTGCTGCGATCGCCCGTTTCCATGTAAGATGCCAAGTAGTGTGTGTAAAAGTTCCCTACCTTGCACGTGTTGTGTAGATTCTACTGCGATCGCCCGTTTTCATGTTGAAGACCTGCCCTGCCCCAGTTTAAGCTCAGTCTGTAGTTGCCTCCTATTTGATGGGATATTCTACCTGAGAAACACAATTGGTATTAGCCTATATTTAAAATGTATACTAGTAGTAATCACACATATCTTTTTTGATACAGCTATCAGAATATCTATCAGAATATGACATTTAAATATAATAATGATAATAGCCTTTTAAAATATGTATAATTAAAACATTAAGGACATAATTAAGGAAATTAAAACAAAACACTCATATATGTCTCTGCTAATATTCAGTTAAATGCCCTTTCAATTCGTCTCTGGTATTATTATTGCTGTGAATTTGGGAAATTAAGATTGACATTTCTGAAGCCTGCCAGGTTACGAATATTATAGTCTTGATCTTAAACTTTTTCTTCTTTCCAATTTGATTATGCATCACAATTACCTCCCACAAATTACAATATTTCAACCAATACTAAGTGATGTGAAGTAGTCAGTAAAAGGTAATTTGCAAACAAAAGAGACAGAGATATACAAGCTAGGTGAGATGCAGAGATATTGGGCCAGACTGGTATTTCATAAGCCAAGTTGATGAACTTCTCATTGAACTTGTCAGATATTCCCTCTCAGAATGCCAGCGCAGCGGTGCTACAATAACGCACACCTCCCTATAGTCTTTAGAGCTTGTTATTCCAGCATAGACCTGGCGTGCAAAATGGCAACAAGCCCCACTGCATCAATTATTAAGCAGGCTTGTTTAGGGACAGAAAGGGAATAGAAAGACTTTGG
The DNA here is from genome assembly GCF_963854185.1 of Sardina pilchardus. Taxonomy (NCBI): domain Eukaryota; kingdom Metazoa; phylum Chordata; class Actinopteri; order Clupeiformes; family Clupeidae; genus Sardina; species Sardina pilchardus. Next base: position 16,427,221 of record NC_085011.1, read on the forward strand.
TGATTCGGGGAGCAGTAAATAGCTCTCATTACTTTCCATATCCCTCTTCCTCAAAGGGCTCCAAAGTCTGTTTAACCTTCTGGCGTGCTTTTGGAAAAAACCTTTTCCTTTACCTCATTGTTTTTTTTTTGTCTTTCTAGTGGCGAAACAATACCCTCGGTCCTCTGGAGCCAGGTGGTGTGGATGCCACACACAGTGGCAACCGGCCACACGCGTGTCTGTGGAAATGACTGAAATCTGGGCCTTTCAGCAAGGGGGGCTAACACTCATTACGGATCTATGTTCCCGCCCGTAAATGACTGCTGTGGTGCTGCAGAACGCTCATTACAATAACAACAGTGAGATGGGGAAATCTCTTTAAAATAAATAAATAAATATGAAAACAAAAACAAACAAACAAACAAACAAACAAGAAAACAAAAACAGTGTTTCATGAAAAACCCATTTCCTTCTGGCTAAAATCTGGATGGCATTGTGATGTGCAGAAATGGTGATGGGCCCACAGAATGAATTAATAAGGCACTTCAGAGAAACAACATTCATTTCTAATTATTTTCATACTGGATTCTCTCAATGGCCCTTCGGTGCTGTAGATTACTCACCAACATCAGTCAATCACACTCAATCAATTTACTGCCTCTCTATTAAGTACGGGATAATGGACGACACGCCGTGCGGTTATTCAAAGTTAATGCACGTTCTAGACGGTGATACGGCCCGACGCGAAGCGGAGGGACGTTCCGTCTAGAAAAGTGCATTAACTTTGAATAACCGCACGGCGTGAAGTCCATTATCCCGCTTATTCCACTGTTGCCATTGCGTTGTGTTCGTTTCCGGTGCTAATTTAAATGTTTTAATCGCTAGAACTGTATTGTTTGTAGAACTACTTTTCCCAGACACATTTCAACTAATTTCTCAAACTGCGGTTACTAGTTCTAAATGGATGGTTGCTATGGCCAAAAGCCAGTCGTTAGTTCTAATCTCCCGTTGTCAAGCTGGCATATCCCAAGATTCTGATGAACGTTAACTTTGAAAGATTGCTATTTTTCTTAGCCCACTGCCACCTAACTAGCTAAATGACACCTCTGCCATATGCTAAACGTTACTATGATCTGAACGAGGTATTTTACAGCTTCTATGTAACGTGACAGTGCATTTAAACTTCACAACAAGTTTGGCGAATTAATATTCAAGTGTGATACGGTCAAAAACAATGGAACTACTTCATAGCCGTGCGTATATCTAAAGTTAATGCACACCCTTATAGAACGCAGGACAATGGGGAACTCAACCGAGCAGTGGAATAATTACACACAATGCATATAATTATAATTATCCAACATTAGCTCTCAGAATTCAATTGGCCATGCAAAAGCATGATGGAAAAGAGTCTGCATCCTTATTTTCTTTGCCTTTATCCAAAGCGGCACTCATGCCATAAAGGTGCCAACCCTGATTTTAGAAAACATTTTTTTTTGATATTTGAACTCAAAAGCCAATAGATTTCCCATCAGAAAGAATGTACAGGAGATTCTTGTGCTGTGTGTGAACCAGGAGATTACCTTTCCTGAAACTTTTTTTTTGTGCACCAGACAATATTGTCTGCACATAAGAAACTTCACAAAATAATTACCCATGCTAAATCTGATCTAAAGCTGATGATAAATGGGACAACTTATTGAATAACGTTGCTGGGCAATGTTCCCACTGATATTGAGCAACAATTTCTTTCTTAGAGAACTTTAACAATCAGTTGACAAATCATCATGATCATCCAATCAGAACAAGTGGAAGTGGTTATGTGATCATACAGCAACATTGCTAAAAACGTTGCAGCATGTATCATTACCTTCAGTATTTCTGAGAAATATTTCTGAGATAATTTCTTAGTCTCTCTTTTAGTCCATAGCCAATCATAAATTAATCTCACCATGTCTAGTTTTTGTTCTCACATATGAAAATGTATCTAAACTTGCATAGATGATAGATGACGCAAACCATGCATGTCATGCATAATTATACTGTATGTCACTTGGTGCTTATTTTGATTGCAATGAGGCGTGGATTATATTGTATTATATAATTATAACTGCCCCTCCCTTTCTCTCTATCACACTCACCCACTCACTGTTTGGTTCTGATTTCCTCTTTTGTTGCTTTCACAGCACAACCGTCTTCAGTCTTTCTGTCTCGGAGCATTCATCACTTGTCATCATAATCACAGTCTTTTTTTCTCTCTTGGTGGCGCATGGTGTCTGCTGAATGAAAGCTGGAAATGTATCAAGCCACCACGAGTACAAACCATATAATAAATGTCATTCTTTCACCCACAGACATCTACACTCTGAGGGCGAAAAAAAAACAAGTTTCATAAGTCCTTAGTTTAGAAGAAGCTCTATAACAACACCGTTTTTGCATACAAGAGAATAGGTTGATAGTTTACATGGAACAAATTGATTGTCATTGTCATAGGTTGCTAGTTTTAATAAGTTACATGAGTTCGTTGATTGATTATTGTTGATGTTATAATCATAATAGTACAAGTAAAACATTATGCTGACTAACTCAATATTTCAAGCTGAGGCTCACAAATACAGACCCATAACAAATATGGATAATACAACATGCCAAATTGACTTACTTCTGTCCTTAAATAAGTAAATTATTTGTCCATCTTTGCCAGTGATCCAAGAAGTATGACATAAACTGCAGAATAGAAATCAAACAGCACACAATGATCACCCTGAACTTTGATTCAAAGCTCAATGCTTTTTTGTCACTCTCACTTTTTTCAATCGAATACTGTGGTTGTCTCTTAATACTCTTGCACATTTGTTTTGATGAGGGCATAAAAGCACTGATAATAATATGACAGTCAACACACAACACAGACTTCATAACAACAGAATGGAAAAGATCAATGACCCAAGCAAGAACAGCTTCTCTGTTATGGTGCTTCAGTACTACAAAAAGGAAAAAAGAAAATAAACAATCTAGTAAGATTAATTACTTCCTGAAAAAAACTCTCAGAACACTGAAATTGCTCGTTGACATTGTGTACCATCCACCACAGTAAATGGCCAGGAGGTCTGAACAAGCTGGCGGGGACCGAAAAATAAATAAATAATAAGATTCAGCCATAACCACACATACATCACAATGTGTTCAGATAAAACATGTTGCCACGGGACTGCTACAAACTTTACCATGAGCATACATCAGTCTTGCTCACACACTGGGGTTCATGTGACTCAAGCCATTAGTCAAGACCACATCTAAATAAAGCATCGCTATCTTAAGTCTCTGACCTCCACCCATCTGCTTAAACACATAAGAAGGGCTCGATCGATACGGACAGCCTAGCAGGAGAAATATGAGGCCCTAATACATCACTACGCCAGTGGGAGGGTGTGCTGAGGAGCCTCGGGACAATTGGCTCTTAAAAAATGCATCTCCCTCAACTCCACAACTCTTCTCTCTCACACTGTTTTTCTCACACACAGGGAAAGAGGGGAGGAACTTGGTTCCCCTGGAGGAACACACTGGCTCACAAAAAGGCTATACGGCACAGTAGCATTTCATTATTTTACTTTTTTTTTTTTACTACATTACTTGTTTATGTTTTTTGTATTTACTTTTGATTGATTTACTTGTTTATTTATCACTTTCGTTACGCACAACATATCGTGTTGCTTGTGTTTTTTGTGTTGAACTACAAGGGTCTGGCGAGAGTCAGGCTAGGATGGTCTAGCGTCACACCATTAAGGCAAATCCTGCGTCGGACACCAAGTCAGTCGGTCTAATCAGAACGCTCTATCTGTGTACCGAGTCCTTGAGCCCGCCTTAGCACGGTGACGACAGAGCTGCGCGACAGCGAGATAGCAGAACAACCATGGAGAACAACGTAACGAAGCGTTGATTGGTCACAAGTGCTGGCCTATTACGTGCAGAGGCAGTTTGAAAGACAACGATTCATCCCACCCACAGACTTCAGCTCTGTGAATGGTCCGACTCCAGACTATACATTTAATGTATAGTTTGGCTTGCCAGGCTACCCTTCTCCTGCATCAAGGACCAGCTCTTGCCTACTACATTTGTGTGAGCTGGTAGACATTTTGGATGGGCAACATAGCAAAGCAGTCAGATTAGATCAAAATAGACATAAACACAAACCACAAACACAAAAACAATCAGTTCTACCTGGCTTGAGTTCCCACAGCCAAGGTGGGTGTGTATTGTTGTGCTGTAGTTTAAAATCCTGCCAAATATGTTTGGTAAAACCAATTATTTTGGTGATTATGTGACGCAACCTTTTGACTGGAGCTGATTTATTCATTTTCCAGCGACATGTTGTGATCATAATATTGAGTTTCAGGAAGCTGATTCAGTGCACGTTGAGTAACTTGTTGCTCACTCATACAATACTCTCCCTCTCATACCAACCTCGAGTGTCTTGAGAACATTCTTGAGAACTTCATCATCCAATCGTTAATAATTCAAACACATAGTACCGGTTATGTTGCTCTGTAATATTTCTCAGTCTGGGCATGCATTGATGATGTCAGAGACTTACTTTGTAGGTTAGGTAAGGTAAGGTAAGGTAAGGTAAGGTAAGGTAAGGTACATTTACTGTATTTATATAGCGCATTTCTTGTGCACAGAGTGCAACCCAAAGCGCTATGGTATGGTATGTCTCGTAGGCAGAGAAAAGCTGTTGCTATCAAAAAACACTTAAACTGTAATTCCGGAGTAATTTGAGGGGTTCAGTCAGCATGAGATAAAAATAATAATAATAATAATCTTATACTCACATCTTTTGTTTAGCCAAGTGTGTTCCAGCAGTCATGTATAGCACCAGAACATTATCATTTTCACAACCTGAAAACAGAAAGCAATATCACTTAAGTTGCACAAGTTTTTAGATTGACATCCCAGATAGCAAAATCAGATTGGCAGATATATAGCAGAGATGGTGGCATGTCGGTGGCACGATGCCGTTGGACCGCCATCTCTTTAAATTCAACTTGTGAAACATTACAGTATTAGCCTATAATGATGGATGACGTATACATGAATAAAAGATAAAGATTTTCAGACCAATAGTGGCAAAATGTTGGGGCACTTGTCGGCAACCCGCCAGTGGACTGCCAGATAACCGATCATAGATATATTGTCAATATATATATCTATGATAACCGATGAGCAAAAAGCAAGTGGGCCGCCTGATTTGCCCCCAGTGGACTGACAGTGGTCTGCCAGCCTATTGATATCTGGGATGTTAAAAATCAGTAATATTCAGCAGCCCTAGATGTATGACGTATGTTTACACTTCAGTGTTTTCATTATGTTCCTCTGAAAGTTGAACACTCAAATCTGTACCTGTGTCTCTTACAGCAGAGTTCCAAGATGTAAGCTTACTAATGAACACTGTGCAGCCTTCTTTTGCCACAGGAGAGTGTGCTAGTTATCCATTGTAAAATAATAAATGAGATTGTCAAAGGCTGCCATTGACATTAATGGCTTTGGTGTAGACGTGGCCTAATTATAGAGAAGACATGTTCTGCCTCCTCCACAAATGCCTACCTATCTCACAACATTTTACACAGTAATGCTCATTTTAGCTGGTTGGAGAGGAGGAAGTCATCAGACAAAGTTTAAGAACCACCAGTTCAACATTGTGACTGTAACACTTACAGTCATGCCAATAAAGCTCTATGAATTTAATGAATTGAATTGAATAGAATAGTAGTCCAGTGATATAGGCCTGCCCTACACCTTCAGCAGGGAGGCAGGTGCAAATCAGCAAATTGATGTTGTTTTAAAGACCTGCATGACAGCATTTTTCCTCTACTCCACAGTAGGCCTAGATGTACACTGCACTATTGATTTGATAGAGAAATAAAACTGAATTGAGGTTAATTGAAAGAGAAAGTAGAAAGAATGCCAGCTTTCTTTCTATATGCAATAGGCCTACACGTAGGCTACATCAGTCAGACACCTACTACAAAAAAAGCCTACACAGTTAACAACATGAAAGAACAATCTCTAAAATGTATAAATATCAGTGATAATAAATAATCAAAACATGACAGCTGACCCCTACAAATCCTACCCAAGTTCTCTATTACCAAATCCATATCTGATTCAATCATGCTTTCTTTGAAAGCTAGTCCTACAAACTTGTGTGCAGTTTCAGTAACTGAGAAAATGACAAATAAGCCTAAATAATTAGATAGCCTGGCCTACTCGACTCACTATGTAATAACCTACTATGAAGCTGCAATCTACTGCAAGCAACGTAGGCTATGTTTTAACTAATAACCGAGTGCATCATTACTCCCCAACACACACCTGCTAAAGTCGTCTACAATGAACTACAATGAAATGTTCAAATCGGTCATAGCCCAAAACAAAACATCAAATTTAGCCATATCGTTTTAGCAACCCTGGGTACCACTGCAAACTATTTTTGGTGACAATGGGAATTGCATCATGTCACGTAGAAGGCAAGGCACGTTTCTAGTTCCAGTGGCTGACGTCAGATAGCGTTTCTTAGTACAGTAGCCTAGTAGAGCTGACACTGTCTCATGAGAACTTGGCGTAGCACGATTAAAAAGTGTACGGTAAGTTATCCATGGTCTTCACTTTATTCACGGCTGCAGTTCTCAACCTTAATATGCTGTATTCGTGTAGCCTACGTGACATTCGTCATCGCTGTAGCCAACAAGCTTACTGACATTTAGTTCTAGTGGGCTCTGAATGTCGTAACCTAACTTAACTCATGTGGAACGCACGGATGGGACGCATCCGCGGAAATGGCAGGTTCAACATGGCTAAACTTAATTGACATCTTTATCATTTCATTTTGAGGCTAATTAGAAGACCACGCGAAGACTGCTTCTTCACTACACTAAGGAATTTCAGTTTTGAGGTATTACCTTCTTCTTAGTTTGAGAGTTGCCATTCATTTCAAGAACTGCTGATAGGCTTAGTGATAGTAGTTTTGTTTTAACTTTTCAATTGATCTGGGTCTGGAATAAGTAATTCCCACTGAAAAATAGTTAGCTGAGCTCAATTTTTTTTTTTTTTTTTTTTAGTTCGAAATGTTTTTGTTTTTTTCCCCCAATGCGGTCTCCCCGTTCCTTTGCCTCCTACTAACATTTCCTTGATGGCGTTGATGGCACTAGTAGGCTCTTGTCAACTAGGCTGAATCTTAAAGGCGCAGTCAGTGTTTTTTTGTTGTGAAAACTAGATGTGAAAATCTAGAAAGTTTCTAGACCAATGCTTTGACAAATACCTGAATGCCACTAGCTGACATTTGTTCCCGTGTTCATTTGCTTTGTTTAAGTGTTTATATAGTCCATTTTAATTATTCTGAGTGCCCATACAAATAAGATACCTTAGTGAGGCTGAAGCTGGCAAAGTGTGTAAAGTGCAAATATTATGTGTTTATTTACTGTTCCTCGCCGTCAGAGTTACAGAAATCAATGGAAGACACCTGAAATCAGATAGCTGGCAACAGTTGTTTTATGGAGCCCGTTTTCGCCACTTGAAAAGAGATAAGATGTAGGCTACAGTAAAAATACAGAGAGTGAGATACGTTTTTGTCTTTCTCGTTGAAGGCCTAGTTCACAGAGCATGCATCAGGCAATCAGGATACAGAGACAACGTCTGTGCACCAAAGAAACAGTTTTTCTCACTCACACATGTATAACTCACTAGATAGATAGATAGATAGATAGATAGATAGATATAGATAGATAGATAGATAGATAGATAGATAGATACTTTATTGATCCCCAAGGGGGAATTCAAGAACATTGTATCATAGTATCATTGTATAACTGTATCATTACACATCCCTGCACACACATGCCTTTGTCCATGCGATGAGTTAATGAAGAACCACGGACATTACTGTAAAGCTGGATTCATACAACACATGATTTGCCATCTGCACACCAGTTACCGGAACAGAAGTAGCAAACAAAAAGAACTTTAAGAATAAATTAGTCTCCAACGGAAGAATGAGTTCACTAGGCAGTAGAAGTAGCTATTATAAGGAACACTACAAACTACTGTACATGTAGATTAAGCTTTAACAGAGGAGTCCATTCAAAAGTGCAGAATCTTACAGAAACATCAAAGCAAAAAAAAACACAAGGTTAAAGTCCATCTTTGTCATTTTCCCCAAATTTTCCCCTATCATAAGCAAACCTAATGAAAATTGCTCAGCAGCAATTTTATATACTGAACATTCATCTTAACAGATGCTCTGTGAATTCACTGTGAGTGAACTGTCTATCACAGATACACACTTACCACTCCCTTTAGTCTCTCTAGTCTTTAGTCAAGAGAACTGGGGATGCTGTCATTCCAAAAGGTTTTCTGTGTTTATACGTTTATATTAGCCTACCATGCAACATAGTGAACAGATAGCATGCAGGTTTGCACAAGTGTATGTGTATTATGGGTACATTACAGGTGTTATAATAAGAAATGGCAAAATAAAAATGTCCCTCTGCCCTCCCACTAGATCTAAATATTTCCAGTGGCAGTGAATACTGGGTACTGGGTCTCCTGTGTTTATGTCTCTTAGATGGCCTGGCTAACTGTCAGAGCCAGACGTGCTGGCTTGGCTTCAAGTCTTGTGTTTGAATAAGGCACTCAGTTCACCATGATATGAAGTTGGTTCTGAAGCCATTAAGCATACAATTCAGTCAAATGACTCAAATCATATTGGTAACACTAAGAGGTGTTGATCAATGAGGAGTTTGGTATCAAAACCTTTTTGTAGAAATGTTCTCTATGCTGTGTATGGCATAATGTGTTTGAACCACTATTTGAACTGTTTCTAATCCCTGTGCTTACATAATGGTAAATTATATACTGTAAAGTTTCCAAAGACACAGTGTTCTTTAAGGTGTACATGTAGCAGTAGTTGAACAGAATCATGGTGTTCTAACCCCCCATAACCTCCTTAACCCTCCTCTTTGTACTGTATGTATGATGATCTGACAGGATGAGGGACTAATTGGGCTCCACTCAGTGCCTATGTAGAGTATAGTATGTCCTTACCCATCATCTGGTCTGGTTTATCTGAGTGGTCAAAGCACACGTAGACAGTGTGAGGATATTTCGTCTTTTTTCTTTCGTATTGGCTAGTGTATAGCTGAAATTGTATACTGTGAGTGTGCGTACATTCTTACACTACAAACACTGAGAGGCGGTACATAATTTGAGTGCTGGAGCCACGTTTAAAATTCTCTGTGTAGGAAGTCAGTCGTGAGCAAAAGGCAAGTAAGCAGCAGCTGGGCCATGATTGTATAGTAATATTTGGAATCGCATGATATTTACTACTTAATTCCAGTACAAACGTAGGCTGGTGAGTGTCTGTTCAGCTCAGGGAAGCTTAGTGAAGAGTTGTGCTGGAGGGGGAGGCTTGTGTGTGTGTGTGTGTGTGTGTGTGTGTGTGTGTGTGTGTGTGTGTGTGTTGTATTTTTCTGTCTTGTTCCTCACACCTTGATGGAGCAGCAGAGAATACCACATCAACCTGTCAACACACCTCCTGTAAACAGAGCCCTTTATCCTGGAAGTGGAGATGAGCAGAGGAGGCTGCCCACTGTGTGTGTGTGTGTGTGTGTGTGTGTGTGTGTGTGTGTGTGTGTGTGTGTGTGTGTGTGTGTGTGTGTGTGTGTGTGTGTGTGTGTGGTGTGTGTGTGTGTGTGTGTGTGTGTGTGTGTGTGTGTGTGCACATGCACCTCTTTGTTTGTTTGTGTTATATTTGCATTCCCAGATTTGATTTACTGAGGGCTTACTGGTGTCTGCAGAAATTGAAGACTTCATTTGCCAGAGTGTCTTTTGTTTACTCGTCTTTCCATTCTGTTGTTGTTGTTGTTGTTGTTGTTATCGTCGTCTGTCTGTGAAGGGCCAGAATACTTGGAAATGAAGGCAGTCATTGTAGTGCACGGTGGTGCCTGGGCTATTCCAGAGGAGCTGGCCAAAGGAAGTGTGGACGGAGTGAAGACCGCAGCCCGGCTCGGCTTTGGGGTCCTGCAGGCGGGAGCCTCGGCCCTGGACGCAGTGGAGACAGCAGTGAGGGCGCTGGAGGATAACCCGGTGTTTGATGCAGGTGAGAGTTAGGTGAGAGTGCACACCTGTGCACACACACACATATGCACACACACACACACACATGCACACACACACACACACACACACACACACACACACACACACACACACACACACACACACACACACACACACACACACACATGCGCACACATGCACACACACAGCCACACACGCACACGCGGACACACACACACACACACACACACACACACACACACACAGACACACACACACACACACACACACTCATACACACAGACACAGACACACACACACACACACACACCCACACACACACACACACACACACACACACACACACACACACGCATAGTAATATAACCATTGTCCCAGTGAATAGTGTAAAGTCTGATTAAGTGCCAGTTGGTTGGTTCTATTGCATACCTGTTATGAATAATTAACTCTAATGGACTCGAACAGGAAGACCAGTGTTATCAGTGTCTCGATGCACAACGAGGGGACCCTAGCCTCATTTCACTCTGCAGGTGGGGTTGTAGTAAATAATTAACAACACAGAGAAAGTGTGCTGATGTTTGTCAGAGTAGCATGACCTTGAATGAGTTATACCGCACCAGTTCAGAAGAGGTGGTATTTCTCAAAATACAGTGATTTCAGACAGTGATCTCTTTTGGCTTTTTTTTTGTGTCCATTGCTATGATAAGGTTACACGATTGCAAACAAAACTGTCCCCCTGTCAAGCAGACATGCACTGACAGAAGATTTGAGCAAAATAACTTTTAGCAAAGCAAATGTTTTGTGTGGTGCTTGTACAGTATGGCAAGTTTGAGTTACTCAGTGATGGAAGTGGTAGCCCATTGCAGTGCTTGTATGCCAAGTGTAGCCACATTTGGAATGTGTCAAGCTCCATCCAAATGTTGGAACTACCTGCGAAATATAAACATTGACAGAAACATGTAGTCAAATTTTAATGAAAGTGACAGTATGATCATCTTATTTTTGTTGTTACTTCATACTACCAGTACATTCAAAAACTGGCGTATTTTCCTCGATAGCGTGTTTGGTCTGGGAGAGGGGAGGGCTGTATCTCATTTGACACCCTTGGCACTCTGCTTTAACGATCGGGCCCAAATAGAGGTGAGAGGTCTCCAGGTAATCATCAGATTACATCAAAGCTGCAGGAGCAAAACAAGACACTTCATTAGCCGGAGTCCACTGTCAAGCTCCATCTCATTTGTGATGGCCAACTGCCACAATAGTTGAAACAGCATATCCTCTTTAAAGTGGAGGGGTGGAATCAGCACTTCATCAAGGGGGGGCAAAGTGGTGGTGGTGTGTGTGTGTTTGTGTGTGTCTGTGTGTGTGTGTGTGTGTGTGCCTGTCTGTCTGTGTGTGGTGGAATAGGCTAGGTTAATACACTTCTATAGCAATGGGCTGAGGCTAATCAATATGCAACTAATGCAATTCCATTTGTGGGCAAAGTAAGGGGGAGGAGTGGAGTTTCGATGAATTTGGAGCCACTGTCTGATTGTGAATGCGGTGTGGTTTTAAAAGTGTACTGGTCTAATGTTGCACTGTGGAGAACAGCTCCACAATCTTACAACTCTGATCTCTCTGAAGTTAACATTTAATGAGTCCTGGGGAAGTGAGCGAAGGAGTCTATGTTTGAGATTCCCTTTCCTTATTATGCCCAAATAATGAGTATGGCCTTGAACCCGCATTTTCCTTCTATACCATAGTGCACACAGTATGGTCTACACAAGGATATCCAAGGTCTCAGAATGTATCAGTATTTTCCTGGCCTGCCTGGAGTGCCTCAAAGGGGATGTTGCCGAGGTATAGGTTTGACATTGCAGGTATTCATTTCCGTATTAGGCTACCTGGTTGCACAAAGTAGTCCAAGTCCTGGGTCGATGACCCCCAGCTTGAATAAGGGAAGAGGTCTGGATGTCTGATGTTTCGGTATCTTTCTATTTCTGAAGGAGACATCATCCTTTGATGGAGCTGGCACAACCAGAGCGAGAGAGAATGAGCGAGAGAGCGAGAGAGAGACGGCGAGGTTAAGGGCAGCGAGAGGTTGCGGAGCAAAATAGCCACGAGAATGAATGGCTGAGGTGTGAACATCTGTTACCTGAGTGCCATGTCTTCTGCAGGTCACGGCGCGGTGCAGAATACGGCGGGAGAGGTGGAACTGGACGCCATCATTATGGACGGAAGCACCCTGGCCTCTGGCGCTGTGTCCTCTGTGAGAAACATCGCCAACCCCGTCACGCTGGCCCGCGCCGTCATGGAACAGGTCTCTTCTTCTTCTCCTAGACGCCCGTCAACACCGCCCTATAGATTCAGTGCTTCATTTGGATTACAGTATTTTATATAACATGCTTTATACAACAATTGGGTTCTATGGAGCTGTTTATTTGTTTCTGATTGGCCAAGAGACGTTCCATGAGTTGAAATATCCCACAACATTCAACTTTTCACAGCTAATAATAAATCACTCCGCAATGCAATGTGACGTTGTCAAGTTTTAAACGAACGGTCATGTTGCATCTAACAGTATTTTATATAACATACTGTATTCACTAGTGGTGTTAAAAGCACAGCTCATGCATATTGTATTGTACACACACACACACACACACACACACACACACACCCACACACACACACACACACACACACACACAGTCTCATTTGAAGCATCGCTTAACTCCCAGTGTATTTGAGTTTTTAACACCTCATGTTTTCTTAAACAGCACACATGGGAGGATAACCATTAGTTCAATTTAGGCCAGAGGGTGATACTACATTATTAATACATTATTACTGTATGTAGTTTCCCTCTAGTTTTGAGTGTATAACTATAAACTTACCACAGTGTTGATTAAGGTACTGTACATTAAGGAGTGTTAAGGTGGCACTTTGAAGTGCAGTATATTAAAAGATTAAAATTAAAATTCAGACATTTCATAAAGCTCTGTTCAGCCGAGGACGTGTACTGCACATTACATTTTACCCTGAGGTGTGATACTTTTAGCAAATGATGTAGAAACACCTTTTCAGTTCAATCACACTTGCCGTAGTTGCAGCTGCACTTCCTCTTGCTTCTCATATAGAGTGCATGATGACTACTAGCTCTGTACTGTATTACAGTAATAGACAGCATTGCCCCTCACCTAGTGCAGCCTCTCTTGGGCAATGCCAGTATTACCAGAGAGTTGCTAGCAATAAAGACGGACATGCTACGGTCTCAGAACAGACATTAGCAAGTTACGCTTTTTATTGCTGACGAGAGGAGATGATGCCATGCATGGATTCCGATGAGACTGACATAGCACCTGGCAAAGGCTGAGTGGTTTCATAGGACGTGTGTTGGTAATGTTGCAGAACTGTCATAACGGGATGCCTGTGATGTTTACGAGCAAAAGGAAAGTATTCCATGGTACCCAATAACACCTAGTGGCTAAAACAGCTCTATGAATTGATGTACTGTAGCTTGGTTCCCAGTCCCCACTGAGATGAAAAGTACTCCACCCATAAACAGTTTATCTACACCTTATCTTCACTTTATGAGTTAAAATTGATGAAAAGTTATCTGTTTGGTTAAGGTTGCTTAATAACTCTATCTTGTCTTTTAAAAAGACATTTCCTGACTCGACCTGTTTGTTTTATCCACTATAGACAGATGGGCTATTAAGTTGGCCACAGTGATGAACAGCATAGTCCACCGGCAGTAGGCTACTCTCCAAAAGCATTGAGCACCAACTTAATCAGTTGTCTGTTGTGATTGCTACATTTTTTTTTTTTCTGGGCATATTATAGAAGATAAAAGAGCCTTAGTCTTTGCTGCCATACACCACAAAGACCATGAAAGCTGGGCTGACATTACTGACATGACCCACTTGTACATGACAGAAAACACTGAGATACCGTCATAATGTTAGCAGACTACAAGCATCCCCCATATAACACAATGTTCTTGTGTGGCTTGAATTAGCATGGCTGACTACATTTTTATTTTACAATTTGATTATGTTGTTAACTTCTTAGCTGCCTATTCTACTGTAGAGGGTGGAGAAACTGGAGCTCTGATGAACGTGTATCTGAACTGTCGCTCATTTCTAACCAATCCAGAGAGTCCTTATTACAAGCATTTAAATTATCCAGTAGTGTTATGCTTGTTGAAGTTAGTTGTTTTTTTCATTGTATAAAATGTAATTGTTTGTCACAGTTGTAGGTGATATTGATAAGAGTTTGAGGAAAATTAATTTGAGTTTTTAACATCTCATGTATTTTTAAACAGCACACGTGGGGAAATAATCATACGTTCCAAGTTATCAGCATCAATTCTGTTTGTGGATTGACAGAGTGAATTGATGGTGTTTGATCATTTTCCATAAAGTTCAGTGGCAAAATTGCTTTTGCATGAATACACAATCCACACACACAAAAGGGTAGTATGCCTTCTAAATTTCACCGCTAAAGCTGAAAGCGATTGCTTTCTGGCAGAATGGCTTTACATTTTATCCAGTCTATTCCGATGTCAGCAACATGCTTAATTTCTTCATGCCATTTCCCGTTTGTTTATACGTGTCATGCAGTACAGTGTCAACATCTTAAATGTACATTTTTCAGAGCTGCACACACACGCTGAATTTAACCGGTCATAAGGGGATGTAAATATTTCATACTGTACACAATGACAAAAAGGCCAAATGTCAGAGAATTGATTACCTTGGGCACCTGTCTTCACTGCCCCAAAAGACCTTGGGTCTTTCTCTAGACTGGCAGATCTGTCTAACAGCTTGGTATTAAAAATTCATTAGGCTAAGATCAATGCACCCACCCAGCTCCACTGATCTCATGCTCCTCTGTGTGTTGGACAGAGAAAAATGACATGATTAACCACTTTAATATTTAAAGCTCTGCAAAGTTGCTGCAGTGATGCACATTTTTCATCTGCTGTTGTTGCCTGAAACAGTGTATTGACAAACAAGAAAGGCTTTATTTTAAGAGAGAGGGGGAGAGAGGGGGAGAGAGAGAAAAAACAATCAGAGATAACAAGAAAATTGCCTTTTCATTCTGATGATGTGATTGGTGCCGCATGTGGCAGAAATGGGATAATTGTTTTTTTTTTTTTTTTTTTTTTGGGGGGGGGGTGGGGTGGGGTTCGGTTCAGTCAGTATTTTCATATCGTATGTATTATTTACTTGGCTTGGGTGGTTTGGATGTACAGTATAACGTATCACGGTCATGTACAGTAGTTGTAGAGACGCCACGTGCCAGGAGGCTGTAAATGATAATCAGTTGGGCCTGGGTCTCTCTGTTCACAGACTGCAGTGCATATCTTAGGGTTACATATTGATAACTGACCACAATCTGGAGTTATCACTGACACCCTTGCTCAGGGTAACCATCACCTGACTGCCTGACACATATCGGTCAGCAAAAAGACAATCATTTCACTGTAATTCATTGCCTGCTTGGCTGCTTGTGTAGTAAGACATTGTGTCTTGACCCAAAGAACATTCTGTAGCCCTGCCCATCGCTGTGACCACAGCTGTGTCCACACGTGCGTTATTGCCGCTGGTCTTTATCAGATCCATAAAGGCTGTTTATGCAACGCACTCTCTTGACATGTCTCAGGACCCTTGCCACAGATTCCTTGGGCAGGTTCTTGTCCTTGTTTTTTTTTTTATCAGGTTATCAGCTGCAAGTGACCCATGGCAAAAGTCAATTTGTGCAACATAGACCAGGTGGTCTTTGTGTAGTGTACTTGGTTATTTTGAGCATGTATCATTTAGTGTCCTGTAGTAGTGATCCTGGATGAAAGTTTACCCTCAAGGTGAACTGTTTTGCAACCTCAGTGCTATTGAACACCCTTAGGTGTGTAATTAATATGTAGATCTATAAAGTTTGATCTTCAACGTGCTTCCCCTCATATCATGTAATAGCATGCACTTATGGACAGTATTGTGAATTATTGATTAAACATAGCATCCTAGGACACTTAGAATAAGGTACAGTAGAAAAGTGCATCAAAATACCTCTTTCGGTGATATATGAAATGTGGACACTACAATTATTCATTAAACAGATGTTTTAATCCCAAGCAATTTATAGAACAGATATTCATGTTTATACAGTATGTGTGTTCTGGGTAAGAGAATCCCCAGGACCTTGCCATTACTGGAACCTTCCTCTACTAATTACTGTGGCAGTTAACCACCAGGAGCACTTTAAAACCAGATGTTTTGGTGTATTGTTCATACCTGTTGACACTAATGTCCATTTTGTTGTCGTTCTGGTTTTTGTCTCCTCTGGTGGACATGTCATCTCATGGGCATGACCGTCCGCAGACAGACCATCTCATGCTGACGGACCGGGGCGCTAACCTGTTCGCCGAGAGGATAGGCACGCTGACCGTCCCCACCGACGCCCTGGTGACCGAGACAGAGAGAAGAGAGTGGGAGAGGCAAAAGAACTATTCGGCCGGCGTGAAGGAACTTTTCAACAAGCAATGGTGAGGAGATTTAGCGGAAATTCTTTTCCCCGAGACTATATTTAGTAGTAGTTCACAATGAGCATCACATTTGTATCAAGATAACTGCTACTGGGCCTTCCACATTTATTGACACCCCTCGTACAATTGATTGAAAAAAGACGAATGGCGTGATTTCGTGTACCGGTACCTCTTTTCACCAGTGGGTGTAGGGTGGCAATGTACAGTATGTGGAGGGTACTGTGTGTACCAAACAGTAACGGCTTCAAACTCCTTTTGATGGTACACTGAGTCATAACAGGGTGAAAGGTCTCTGATGTTTCCACTATGCGCCTGGAACTCCTGGTGTTGCACCATGGCAGTTTGGTGCACTGTGTGTGAAACATGGCTCTTTTCATCACTCTTGGACACACTGGGTATCCTGTAGCATCATTTTGTGATGTGCATTGTACAGGGTTCCACAAAGGACTATCACACTGCTCTGCACATTTGGGAATCGATGCTGAAATGGTGCTCAGTATATTGAGGAAATGTCACGGCTCCTGATATATATTGAGTCACCTGATTAAAGAATTGCGCTATCAGGTCAGGAACACAATACTGGGAAGTGGGAAGGCAATCAGCTTTATAAACCTCTCATTTCACCTCTATGCTTGGTGAAATTATCATTTGATTAGACTGATACTGCCTAGTCACTGACATTGATTAAAGGCAGGTGGAAAGAGGATAAATCATTTCAAAATGGTTCTTTTCAATTCATCAGACCTAAAATGCATTTTTTTTCCAAAGACTGCCGTATACATTTTAGTCTCAATGCTGTTTAAGCCTAGTTTTGTTTATGTCTTCAAGATACATCCTTAAAATATCTTGAAATACAATTCCATCTTGTCCTTAATATGGGTATATATGTATTGTATGTGTGGTTCAAATCAGTATGCGCTGAATGTACAATAGCATTAACTAGGGAGCTGAAACATGTGTTATGTAGCCTATACATGCCACATTATTGCCATATAGTGAAGTACCATGAGATTATACCTTATGAAACTCGACAGGGCTGATTCAGTATTTGGTTGGTGTCATCTCAATTCTTATAGTGTTGTTTTGGTCAAGGACAAGGTGGAGGTCCTTTGTAATGATAGTGCTTCTTGTTCTGCTTGTATTGGTACATTTCACATCATGCAGCATGTGGCAAACTAAACATAATGAAGTGTACTTAGTGACATATTAGGTGTATTTATGAAGTATACATAGTGAAGTATATTAATTAAGTACACATAGTGAAGTACAGTATGAAGTGTATTTATGAAGTATAGAAGCCTTTTTACTGCATTAAAAAACATGTGCATTCCAGGGGCACAGAAAATGAATTAATGGTAGCTTTGAGACCAACAAAAATGTAAATAACAAGTTTTAAAGTCTGTGTTTTATGTTCTGAGTATTACGCTAAAGTCTGATTCATTTTCATTTTAAAGTATTGGCATTGGATTTGAACATTTCAACCGGAAACCATCTCGGAACAGATTGAAAGGGTCAATACCTAGTGACATATGAAGAATTTATGAATTTATGCCCATAGACCATTTAACGATGTATCTTTTATGAAAAGAAGCACAAACATTCAAAGCAGTGTATTATAAAGCATCAAAAAAGCTCATTCAGAAGGTCACATTTAAGCACAGTAGACGTTCGTTCAGAGGAGTCTCAGTTATTTTCATACCTGTTAATTTTAGAGCAGCCTCTGAGTCTGGTGTTAGACTGAAAAAAAAAAACAATTATAGGAAAGACAACTGAGCAAGTCATCTCTGAACATTATAAAATAGACGCCTCCTTCAGCAGAGGGCCATTTACTTTACAGTACAGGCACAGCTGCAGTTCAAGTACAGCATGCAATGCAATGTCCAAATGTAAATTATTTAATTTCATGTTTCAGGTAAAATTGTAGCGTGACATTTTATGTTGTTTTTGTCGGTCACCCTTTTCAGTCGACATTTTCCTCACAGCTATAGGTTAGTAGTGCTTCTAGTGCTTCTTGTGATGCTGACGATGGGGAAGGTGCCTTTGTCAGATGCTTATGACCTGGAGCTCAGTGGGAGAAGCCCTCCGGGACCCACTGCTCTGACAGCCAATAGGAAAGCTCCCCTGCCCACCTCTGTGTTATTACAGGGAAGTGTGTGGGAGGGGACCCAGAACTGCAGCCCTCTGGGTGCCGGGGTGGAGTAACCGTGCTTGCCACCTCCAGTTTCAGGTGATGAAAGCCAAAGAGTGACAGAGATCAGGGTGGCTGCGTGTGTGGCTGTGTGTAGGGAGGGTGGGTGCTGGGGGGGGCGGGGGGGTTGTGAGGGTGTGCTGGTGGTTGTGGTGTGCGTGTGTGGAGGGATCAGGGTGGCTGCGTGTGTGGCTGTGTGTAGGGAGGTTGGGGGCGGGGGGGGGGGGGGGGGGGGGGGCTTGTGAGGGTGTGCTGGTGGTTGTGGTATGCATGTGTGTGGAGGGCAGGGGGGTAACCTCAGCCTGCCCAGTGGGACGCTGTAA
Organism: Sardina pilchardus; assembly: GCF_963854185.1. Lineage (NCBI taxonomy): Eukaryota > Metazoa > Chordata > Actinopteri > Clupeiformes > Clupeidae > Sardina > Sardina pilchardus. Next base: position 16,446,371 of record NC_085011.1, read on the forward strand.
AAATAGGCCTCTCACTGGAGGTGCTAAGTGACAGTCGGCTGAGCCGCAGTTTCTCCTCCTCCCAGAGCCTCAGGTTCATTATCGATGGTGCCCCTGCCACTTGCTCCGTCACACCGCGCGCGTGTGTGTGCGTGTGTGTGCATGTGTGCATGTGTGTGTGTGTGTGTGTGTGTGCGCATGTGTGTGTGTGTGTGTGCATGTGTGTGTGTGTATGTGAGAGAAAGAGAGAGAGAGAGAAAGAGATTTTTTTCTTTCCTTTTTTTTCTTCTAAGCAAATTCCTCAGAACTTAATTACCCCTTGCCTTCATTCGGGATGATTATGAGGCCACCCTTTTGCTCACTGAGGCTGACCCTGACCATACATAACTTTTGGACTGTGTGTGTGTGTGTGTGTGTGTGTGTGTGTGTGTGTGTGTGTGTGTGTGTCAGTATGGTTCCCTCACAGAGGACAGGGGGCCCATTAAAAGACACTCGAGTCGTATCAAACTACCACAAGTAATTAGCCCTGGGCCTCACGGCCCATTAAGCTATCGCAGGGAGGAGATGCTGGACTGCTGGATGGGTCTCAGGCAGAGCGAGGACGAGGCAACTCCAAAATGTGCGATATCCTGAATATCCTCCTCAATTAGGCCTCCCGGACATCCGGACTCCAGGCAATCGCTTTACTGTTTTTAATTAGACCAGCAGGCTGTCATTTCCTCCACTTTTTCTCTTCTTTTTTCCACCAATGAAGGTCACTCGAGCCTTGGCTGTGTCACAGCTTCTCATGAGCTTCTGAGAGGAGGAGATGAGCTCGGTGGGAAATGGTAACCGACCTTCCTGCAAACGCTCCGACTCACACACAGTGTTTACAGTTTCTCTCGCTGTGTGACGTGCTTTATATTGAATTATTAATGTATAATAATGCCTGTGACATCGCAATGATAAAGGAGAGAATGATCTCTATTCTGGTGTTTACACGCTTCATTAAGGAGTTTATTGATATTTAAAGATTTACGGCATCGCCCCCAAACTTCAATTACGGATGTGAAATACAGTCCACCCTTCGCATTGTGTCCTAGGCTAAGCCGACGCACCAAATCCAGCCATCGCTGTGATTTAATAGAGCAATCAACGCCTTGTCAAAACTGATTGATGGCCTCCTTCGCCAGCTCGGCGTGTGATTGTCCTACCAACCGCAGCAGACAAATACTCGCCATGAGAAGTCTGTTTGGGCCGAGTCTGCCGCTGCTGCTGCTGCTTCTCCCTGATATATCACCTTCAGCAGTGTTTCACAGTTAACCTTGAATCACTCTTTCACCCAGTTTCCGCGGCTCCCCGGATTCTGATAGATTTGGTAGATTCCTCCAGACTCCAGGGTGCAAGCTGTTGTGCTTGGAGCCTCCTTGGCGATGTCTCTATGGGTTAGAGTCTCTTATTGTTGCTGCTGCTGCATATATCTCTCTCTTGGTCCATTCGCTGTCCAGGATGAAGTCGTTCACATGTCGGAAGGCTCCCAGGGGCTACCTTGGCTTAGAAAACACTTTCTTGAGCATTTTCTTGTGCCTCCAATTCTTACTTTCTCAGTTGGAATTGAGAGAACTGCTCTGTGTTGATTGGACATAGACCTCAGTCTAGGCCCACATAGCCTATTTCTTATTTACCTTTACCAACATATAATGTACCAATGCATACATTTACCCTATTTACATTACATTCACAAAATTAGAAAGAACCAAAGAGATGCTTAAGTATTATACGAATTATGTGAGCCTACCACATTCCTGCAAGATATAATTGGGCACCATCAGCTTAATTTGTTATTAGGTTATATTTTTCAATATGAACTCCATGATTCTTCTGATTCTTGTGTAGCCTAATTGCTGTATCTTTTAAAACTAATTGCAAGAGCAATTTGAGATTGAAGATAAGAGGTAATTATGAGGAATTATACTTGAAAACACACACACACACATGCGCGCGTGTCGCACACACACACACACACACACACACACACACACACACACACACACACACGCACAGACACACACACACACGCAAACAGAGACAATTAGCATAAAGATTTCTGAACATGTTGTTTAGTTACTACGCCTTTAGCTTTGTAATCAGCTTAGGAAGCACTGCTGTGCTGTGTTTAAGGTTGGCAGCTGCAGGCCTGTATCAGAGCTAAACAGACTCTCATGACCACACAATGTATGTAACAGATCTAGTATACAGCATGCTGCCAGTTTTATGTAGAGGAAGTCCTATGGCCATAACACAGATATACAATTGAACACTAAATGCAATCAGAGAAGAAAACAATTAATTGTTAAAGCAAAACGCAAACTTTGGGATATTAACTTATTTGCCATCTACTCCTGAGTTAGATAAGTGGATAGGCTACCTGCTGTATTCCTTTGCTGTGTGTGCAATAACCCAGTCTGACAGTTAGTCTAGCTTTGCATAATTAACTGACAGTGAGATACACCAGTTAGCCGATAGCTCTTAGCTATAGGTTAACTGGTGTATCCTCTTATCTCTGGATAATAATGGCAAATTAGCTAATTTTCCACAAAGGCGTGTTCCTTTGATATGAGAGACCACTGTGAAAAGATGGTAAGTGATGGTAGTGTAAACGTTTCTCTTGAGCGTCTCACCTTCCCCCTGTCTGCTCTCCCTTTCAGGGTCCATGATACGGTTGGTGCAGTGGCTTTGGATTCCAATGGCAATGTTGCCTGTGCAACATCAACTGGTGGAATTAGACACAAAATGGTGGGCAGAGTTGGAGATTCTCCCATTATAGGTGTGTATCACTTTAAAAATATTGATATAGTTTCAAAACATTAAATATCTTCAACGCTTATAGGCTTCAGGATTGATTTTGGACTAATCACTCAGTGGAATAGTATACAATATTTTTTATTCTATTACAGTTTTATCTAGTTTGACTTCAATGCCCTAAGCAACAAGGGCAAATTAATTGTAACATATTACAAGTTTTATGTTAAAACAAAGCTGCTGTAATGTGACTCTTCCCATCCAAGGGTCAGGGGCCTACGCTGACAACCAGAGTGGTGCCGTATCGTGCACAGGCCACGGAGAGTCCATTTTGAAAGTCACACTGGCCAGACTCGTTCTCTTCCACATTGAACAAGGTACTGCTCATCTGTTCATCTCAATGTGTTCATGGATTGAGCTATGCAAAGTTACAGTGGTTTCATCAGTGAAATCAGCTGATTGTCCTAAAGCAAGTCACATTCCATTTGGTAAGACACATTTTTAATAAACTAAACTTCATTCTTCAAGCAAGGAGCATTATATCCTGTTTCTTGAAGTGATGTTAATATAGACATGATAATAATAACAATCGTCATCATCATCATAATGAATTAAGTAAAAGAGTAGATTTCACAAGAGGGTAAGGTGATAGCTACACTAACACGTACAATAATTAATGCAGTGAAAATAGGAAGACCCTGTAAATAGCAGCAGTAGAATGTTAAAGTAATGTGAAGAAATAGATTACAAGTTTAAAGTGAGGTCTTTTTTTAAAGATGTTTACAGAATTTGCCTGTTTTATGAACAGAGTCAGGGTGTTCCAGAGATTCGGTGCATAATGGATAAAAGCAGCTTTTCCGCTTTGCACATCCAAAGCACAAAATAATGCTTTTCTTTGTACCTGAAACAGAGGCAAACAATAGCACAAATCCTTTAACCACTGATTTTCATTTTTGCCCTTGGATCTTTGTTCAAATCAGAACAAGCGGGGGCCTTATTAATCAGCGCTGATACTGGGAGCACATGTAGTGCAATTATTTCATCCATAATAATGTGCTTCCTGTGCTTTTAACAGTAAACAAGGTTGTCTTTATTTTGATAAAATGCTAGCTGTTCTTGCGGTTTTCCAGAGGGAAAAAAGAATGGAAATTCTTCAACTAAGGACACATTTAAATATACCGCAGTGTGTTTCCCATGCATAATCAGACTGGCCTGGAAACCCTTCATACATCATTTCCCTTCTTCAGGCTCCGCAGATATAAGTGTACTTCTGACCCACTTCAGTTTGAACTGTATGGTAGCAATACTAAAGCCTTGTTAGCGAGGGAAAGATCAAATGGATGAACAACAAATTAGTCAGCCGAGGTATCTCTGTGTTTCTCTTTACTTGTGTCTGTGTTGCGCCCCGTCCTTGATCGTCCATTTCCAGTGGGCCTAGTGTTCTTGCTGTGAAGTGCAAAACATTGCTGTGTACGGATTTATTTATTTTTCAAAACTTTGGCAGTTCATCATTAATTTCATGATGTCAGCAACACACACACACATACAAACACACACAGACACACACACACACACACACACACACACACACACACAGACACACACACACACACACACACACACACACACACACACACACACACACACACACACACACACACACACACACACACTGACAAGCATCATTCTGTGGGTGTCCAAGATTGGCCTTAATGCAAAGGCACCGAAACGCTGACATGGCTGTTGCCAATCATTTTAATTGGGGTGCGCAAGGGGGAGGTGTTTGTGCAAGCGGCCCCTGTATCCGACTGATAATGAGGCTCCGAGTCGAGGAAGGTCAGCACAGGCCATTGTTTGCCGAGAGATCCTCTCTGGTGCTATTGGGGGAGGAAGTGACACAAGCGGATAGTCTGTTTTCACACACAAGGTCACCTTTATCATCTTGTTAATGTGCACACAGTATGGACACGCCAGGGCCCAGTAGGACTCCAGACTTGTTTTAATAGCTAGATGTCTGCTCCCAACAGTGTGACTCCCATTAAGGACAGTGTCGGAATTGATTTTGTCGTCATTGTGTAATTGGATGTTTCGTTCCACACGCTGCTGTTGCCATGGATTTTGTTTTTGTGACAGTGTTTGGCATACTTCTATCTGCACAAAAAATATTTTCATGAATGAATGAACCAATGTTTTTTTAATACTAGGACATTAAATATCCATGAATCGTATAGCAAAAACATGCTTAGTTGTTGTGTTTACTGCACTGTGTTAAACAGTGTGCTTGTTCCAACTGCTCCAACACCACCCCACTGTGTCTGCTGTGCACTTAGTAAGGCAGAACCATGCACCACTGTCATGTTAGTTCCAGAAATGTTTACCTCAAAATGTCCAAACAAACTACATCACCAATGAATATTTCCATGCCATTTGAAAACAGTCCTGAGAGATGTCCTGACTGCACGAGTGCTGACACTGTGCCCTCAGAACTGAGAGAAGTAGATGTTCGACTTGTACTTAATGGGACTGTTTTATTGGTACACATCACGCACTACATTCACCAGTCATTTGTCAGTGAGTGGCGCCATTTTGTCAGAAAGTTGACCAAAGCTGGAGGCGAGTGTGAAGAAACAGGAAACAAAAAAAAAAAAAAAACTAGAAACAAACAGCCTTTCACCAAACAGGCCTAAACGGGCTTTGACAAAAGAGGCTAGTTACCCGTCTAGAAACTGAAAGTCAGAGTCTGTCAGAAGAGTGCTCAGAGTTCACCTTAAGAAGTGTGGATTTAACAAGGAAAGAGCAAAAACAGGGGGAATTCAGCTGGAGGGGAAGGGTGTGTGCTTATAACACATTTATTGAGTTGTTGTCCTCAGAAAACTTCTCACGCTGCTACACACAAACCACACTGTTGAATGAATGATGCATGTGTGGGTTCAATATTTCAAAGGTGTCAGATTTCATCAAATATCTGATTCATGCCAGTGATGCCGCTGTGCTTTTGTGTTTTTTGATTGACACAGGCAAGGCGGTGTCTGAGGCAGTGGAAAAGGCTCTTCAGTACATGGGCGAGCGAGTCCAAGGTGGAGGGGGCGCCATCGCCTTGTGTCCCTCTGGGAAATGGGCAGCCAAGTTCACCACGGAGCGCATGGCCTGGGCGTGTGTGGACGGAGACGCTCTGCACTACGGCCTGAATCCACAAGAGGAGTTCAAGGAGACCATCTGAAGGACGTCAGCGGAGACCGCCTGGTCATCCTAACGCCGCCGGACCTAAAGCTACTAAACTGCCTCTTGGAATGTCAAGATTTCAAGTCCTGTGTTTTCTTCCAGTGATCCATAAGACTGTGGAGATACTTTGCATATTGCTGTTGTTAGTGGTATATTAGTAAATGATCTACTCTGATTGCAGTATTGTGTTTTGTGATTGTGAGTTTTGCATTGGCTGTTAGTGAAACACAAAGGTATAAGGGACCCCTGCTGGATGATATTTCATTTAATTTACATTTCTGATTAACGGATCATGTGTAAGGTACAGGATGTAGCCTAACATGAATGCTGTAGATGTTTTTTTATATATACGTACGTATTCAAATGAACTTAAATGGATTGCTGGTGACTTGATCATGAATTTGGCTTCTTTGTTCTAATGAAAAAAATGTTTTCAAGCATCAGTATAACTGACCATATTTTTTAAAAGTGTTTCTGTGGAAAATGTATTTTATTTACTTCTGTCAGTGTCAAAGCAAAGCTGAGAATGCGGGTAAAACTGAAGTCTATATTATTGTGCTGCTTTTTCTGATCAAGCTTTGTAAAGTTTTCCAGATAGAGCAAAATAACAACTGTATGTTTTGTATAGTGCATACTCACTGTTCTTGATGGTTAGTTGCTCGTTGGTAAATAAAACACAGTGAGAGAAAAAAGGTTTCTTAAACAATGACTTCTGAGGTTATGTGTAGGTTTGGTATTTGGCAGATGCTTTTGTCCAAAGTGATTATGCATGCATACATACATTGCCCCCTTTGAATTAACTATTAAACAAGTGAACAGTTCACTCTTCACCTTATAGGATTTAAATAGATTTGTAAAGATATAAAAACAACAGGAGGTTTCATCAGGATCAAAGACCTAAGGCTAGGTAGATATGTTCAGATGATGCTCACTTACATTCCTGCTGGACATATAATAATAGTTAAAGTGCAAGCATCAATTGACACACACCATTTTTTTCCCATTACGTTCAGCAATCATCTCCTCACAACCCACTATAGCTGCCCATTCCATGAATACGCTAAAAAAAAAAAAAAAGCCCGGTCTCTTTAAGCAACCCAAACTCTGAAAACTAGAAACAAAGTGGGTGCAGCCTGTCTCCCTATAACAAAAAACAAAACCCTGTGTGGAGTTTCTCTGGGAATATAGAAGGGAGGGGTGAGCTACCTCCTTGATGTGTTTCCTTGGCCTGTAAAATTGAATATAACCATAAACATAAACAAATATGGCTTCTTGTGCAATTGCGGACAGCACCTTTAGGGAAAACAGATTGAATGCTCATATTACAGAGCCCACCAAAAGCTTTATTTATTATTTATTATTATTTATTTATGTCAGATTACACAATACTATTATGTTTTGTTGGATCAATCTCGCATCTGAAGGTCAGCAGATCAAATGGTACAGTTTGCTCCAATGTGCCAGGACAAAAGGCTTTTGCATTATTATGGAATGTAACTGGTTTTACTTCTTTTAATACAAACCTTCAATAATTATAACAATTTCAGCTATCTGAAACAGCTGTTCGGTCTGGTTTAAAGCCTGTATCATTCACACATTGATCATGTTTGTATAGGCACATAATTCAATCCTTCCCTGTTTCATTTAAGAAGAATGCCTAAAAGGCTGAACCTTATTGTTGTATTTATTGTCTTTCATGACATAGAAACAAATATGACCATGTTAATTTATGATTTTACTGTAATAAATCATACTAAATAGTAGCCATGATTGGTCCAATAGATCAAAATAGTTTGGAGAGTGATGATAACTAATTATCTGAGATATGGGGTGGGTTTGTGGGATCAGTAATGACTGTATTGTCATTTATAATTAAGGACCCCCTATTGAGAATGGTACCTTTTGAGGAGCAATTAACCTTTTTTTGGATCAAACAACTAGGTATGATAAACAGAATCCATTTCAAATTTGATAAGAAGGCTCTGTTGAAGATCAAAGTAACATCGCTCTCACAAAACAACTGTATATGGCCCAACTTCATGGAATGAGCATTTATCACCATCAACAAAAGTTAGCTCCTGAATAATTTGCTGTAGGTGTTTGTGTCATATAGGCCAGTGGTTCCCAACCTGGGATCCGGGGACCCACTAGGGACCGCCAAAGATTGTGCACATTAAATGCATAAAATCCCAATAACACACTGAGTTGGATAATCAAAACTCTAATTCAATTTAAAACATAGTTTTGTCCCACATTTACATTCAAGCTAGCTATTTATTACCTCTAACCTCTGAACAATGTCTTGTGTGTGTATGTGGGTACTGTAGGAATGTGGGTAGGGGGCCCTGGCTTGTCTTAGACACAGGCAAGGGGGCCCCAAGGATACAATGTTGGGAAACCCTGATAGGCTATAGTTTGCTGTTTTGCATAAGAATGTTGACAAGCTAATCTAATTGAACATGAACTCACATCTACTCAGCTGTTTGTACAGTGCATATTCAAACTGGAAGTATATATTAATGTCGATATTAACTCTGTTTTGTGTTTCAAAGGAGATACCAGCAGACAGAATCAATCTAGTTCTTTCTGCACTTTTAGGCTTATTTCCTTGTTTATATTGCCCCCTGGTGGCTACTTTTGGGCATTACATCTTTTTCAAAATTTAAAACTGAACATCACTTTGTTTATGGGAAGTATGTGTCTTACCAATGACTGAGCTAAAACATGTTTGCTTTTTTACTTTAATCACAATTTACTTAATTATAAAGAATTTCTGTTATTAGATTTGGGACTGAATGAATGTAATCAGTGCCAGTCTTCATCCATTTTCTCTCCTAAATTTGTTCATAATGTACAATGTATCGACGTAAATACAGTAACCTACTGTTAATGTATAAACATGTGCAATTAAGAAGATAATTCAGTGCATTTGAATACAATGGGCAAGTTATCTAGCTACACTACAAACACCACTGTAAACACGTACCACGTGATACAGTGCGCTCGAGTTGTGTGTGGGGATTTTGCAGAAGGCAGTAATGGCGGCGTAGCTAGGGGAGAACCGGTAGCCTGAACTAGCTTACAAGATTCACTGCGACTTTAATCTGGAAGTAATGGTCAAGTCTATAGATAAGAGTTGCGAGGTGAGTTGAATTATTTTCTTCCCGTGTGTAAAAGTGAAGTGGTTAGTCTTTATATCAGCTAGCAGTTTAGGGGGCGTGAACATACGCAAGCCTAACGTTAGCCTGTGTTTTCCGAATCTGAGGCCTTGCTAGCTAGCCTGCTAGGTTAGCTAGCCAACGTTAGCTCACTGGCCTCTAACCATACGTTGACATGTCTCTCGGGGCTTACAGTGTATACTAACGCCATGTTTATTTAGTTTGTGTCGCTGTGTTTTTTTGATATGATCCCTATTTCTGTAACGTTAGAGGGACCACTAGTCTAGCTAAAGTAAACGCCAACGTTAAAGCTGTACGTTAACGTTTTAGTTAAGTATGCACAGGGCAGGCTAACCTTAAGTCTGCCAATTAACGTTAATATATTTGGAGCAAATGCAACACAAATGGCAACTAACAATATCGAGCTTGTACACAATACAACATTAACTATGCATTAGTCCAGACCGTGTTTGGCAATCATATCTATTGACTGTCTGAACGACGCGCCAGCCAGAACTTTGCCCCGAGGACGAGCTGAGGTTCTGCTAACTGGCTAGCCCATCAGTTAGTCCTGCTTTGCCGTTGATGTCAACTGAGTTTGTACACTGACATTACAACAGTTGGCCAGCAAGTTAGGACAGCTACCTTGCAGGTGCATTGTTCAATCTTTGGATGTAACATTATAGTGACATGCACAATTAACACTCTTGATTCCTATCTAACCAAGCCGTCATGCAATGCATTACTTTTTCACTTTAGTTTGCCCTCCAAGGCCTTCATGGATAGCTATGCTGGCTAACAACTGACTAGCTCTCGACATATTGACCGTGTAGCACAGCATAATGTGTCCAGCATAACATTAGCGAGCTAGCCAGCGCCGCCATGCATGTGCTACACAGAATGTTTAGTGACAAGGTTTCGTTTGCATGCGAGTGACTGGTTGTGTGTACATTAGCGATGGATGCATTATGGAAAATCATGCGAATATGTCAGCATGCTAACTTGGGTATTTCGAACTTCCGGAGATATCAGTAACGTTATCTTTGTAACTTGGCTAAAGTTAGCCAAGTTACAAGTCCTGTTGAGATACCAGCGTTTACTTTTAGTTAAGTGTTGTTTTCATCTCCGTGTTTTTTTTTAAATGAATGTCTAATGATATTGCACGTTTGAGAGACTAACTTTGGGTGCTGTGTGCATAACGGCTTGCTGTTCAAGAATAGAATGTGTGTCAGACTAATTTCCCTTAATATGCAAAACGCTCTTGCGTTTTCCCTCATCAGCAGCAGGTGTCACGCTGTCAGTTACTGTACGTTAGGCTAGCTAATGCCAGCCTGAGCCAACGACGTGTTAACATTAGATTCACCCCCATCAGATGGCCTCATTATTGAATGAATGTTTCATAACATTTTTGAAGCCAAGTTATTCATTCTTGACTGCGTGAGGACTCTTTTAAGGTTGATAGTAATCTCTGATGCGCCAAGATACTTCTACTACGGTGACCGCCAATGTACTGTACGTATCATTTGTCTATATAAAGGAGAAACATAACGTTAGTAAAACCTGGACGTTTGCACTGCAAAAAATATCACCAGCTCTATGCAGACATGTTTCAAAATGTCTTCCTTTATCAGTGTCAGAGGACGCAAAGATTTGTGTTCATTTGACGAAGAATGTAGCCTATTCAGGGTAAACAAAAACAAGGTCATGCCTGTGAACTGTAGGCTTTGCCAGACTTTTAACACTACTTTGCCCATTTATGTCGTGCTGCAGACAGTTTCTGGCAACACTGAAGTGTTAAATTGTAACACACTGTTGACTTTAATGTGTTTTTAAGATTAAATTCAGTAACCTGCAGACAGATGTAGATCTAACTTCTCAGCCCCTACGTGGTGACTCACTAACTGAGGAGGAGTATGCGCTCTTCTCTTGGTCATAATTTATATTAATGGCTATTTTCTTATTCCTGCAGAGTTTTCAGACAGGCAGAGGCATTCATGGATGTAGTTGACTCCTTTACCTGTTTAATTCCCAGTGATCAGTTGGATGACTCCTTGTTGCTTGGCCAGAACTTGGAATGTGAAGCAAGTGATGAGTTTGGATCAGGTCACAAAAGACCAGGCGACTCGTTAAAGAACATGCTCAGTGACAAAGACCCTATGTTCGGGTCTGCCAGCACTCAGTTCCATCTGCTGGACAATGATGAGTCTAACTTTGCCATCTTAACAGGTGTGTTGATGAAGGATATTGCCCTTTTGAGCAATGCATCCTTATGTCCTTACAAGTTGTAAATAGCCAACTTTAAACATTGATGTGAACAAAAGGCTTTTGGCCATAACGTCACTTACCTCTCCACTTTCCACTCCAAACTAGCCTATTATTTTCTTGGACTTTTTTCCATCTTTTAGCAGCTCACCAGATTCGGACCTTGGCATCATTGCTAGTGCCATGGCTCCCCTCTCTCTACAGGAAAATAGAGAGAGTGTGATTGTCTTGCTTGCTGTGTGATGTTGCTCATATGATGAACTTGCATGCCCTGGGGCGGAATTGAGCGTGACCGCATACATCTTTGTGCTCTACAGGTCACAACATGAGTGCGTCAGGACGTGGCCGTGGTGTCTCCAGGGGTCAGTCGGTCGGCCGCAGGATGTTACGGGGTGGCAGGAGAGGCTCAAGGGGCGGCAGGGGAGCGAGTGGTGCTCCCAAGAACGCTTCGAGCCCAGCAGAGCAAGGTACAAACATGCACAATTCTTCCATTTGTTTTTTGCTGATGGTGACGTTCATTAATATGACATATTGTGTTAATGTTATGAGTTGGAAAGGTCTCGTCCAGCATGGCTGCAAAGATAATTTGGCTCCCCCCCCCCAACAATTTGTCTACACAAAACACAAAAGTGAATGCGGAAAAAAAACTAACTTTGTAGGAAGATGTGGTTCCTGAAAGCAAGGGCATGACATCTGATCTCTCCTTCCCTGATGAAGGAGTTCTCTTGTGGTGGCCTGTATTGTACTCCTGATTGACCTCACGATGACCTATGCCCTACTGTCAGTTAAAAAAAATAAAATATATATATATAGTATAGTTTTATATATATCAACTATACTCATCACATTGGATGTTTTGTAAGTTGTGTGATTGTTGCTGACACATAAAATTGCAATACTGATAAATGAATGATAACATTCTGACCAGTAGTGCAGGCATAGATGGATAAATAACAGATCGTTAACTTTTTTGATGATAGTTTTTTCGTTGTTTTGTTGCCCTTTCTGTTCTGTCCCCCCCCCCCCCCCACTCAGGAGGCGGCAGAGGTTCAGGGCGAGGCGTGCGGGGCAGGCGCACGGGCCCGGGCAGGAGAGGGGTCAGCATGAGGAGGGCAGGAAGAGGCCGAGGCAGAGCGGCGGGGAGGAGCCCACCAGGGTCTTCCTCCTCCTCTGACGACGATTCCCCGCGGCGGCGTAAGCGTGAGCTGCTTCTGAGCCGACGGTACGACGCGAACAGCGTCCCCCCGTCCATGAGCCCCGTCGTGGTGCTGAGGCGCCTGACCGTCACCGTCGGCGGCTTCCGCATCGAGCTGCTCCCGGGGCCTTCCCACCTGGCCGGCGTGGCGAGCCTCACCGTGGAGCAGGGTGCGCACGAGGGACTGGTGTGCGTGGACGGCATGGGCGTCAGCGTGAACGCAGAGGACATTATGACCGCCGACAGCTCCGTGGTGGTCGAAGCCGTCCGAGACCGAGACCCACGCAGAGCTGCCCAGCAGAAGAAGGTGATCGCGGTCTCCGGAGGAGGCGATGCGGCGATGGACCTCGGGCCGTACGTGAACCCTAACGAAGTCCAAAACACCAACGGTGCTCTGTTGCCGAAACCGGCCGCAAAGGTTTCTGCTTCGCTGGTCCCTAAAGCAGCCAGTGACCAAAATGACCCTCCAAAGGCCAAGAGCAGCAAGATGCAGGGGAAGAACAACGTGGCACTGCCGGACTCACCCACCAAGAATTTAAAATCAAAGGAGGCCTTGTCCTCCCCCAAGCCCAAGCCAACGGTACCTGGGAAACCCGCTACTGCCAGAAAGGGCCTAAACCATCCCCACCTGAAGAAGGTGCCGCCGCGACGCATGCTGAAGAACCCTGCGGACTTGAAGCGAAAGCTGCAGAACAATGTAGCATTGAAGCGGCCTGGAGAGCCGATCAAGGCTGCTGGTGGGCCTGTGCCTAAAGTGCAGAAGATCCGGCAGGAAACCTCCGCCAAGCAACCCGCCAAGCCAGGTGCACCCAGACCTGAAATCAGCAAGCTGCAGCAGGCGCCAAGGCCACAGGGACCAAGGCCGCAGCCCCCACCCTCTCACCCCCCCTCTCACCCTCCCTCTCATCCTCCCTCTCACCCCGGCGCCCAGCAGAGCCCCCACAAGCAGGCCGGCCCCCCCCAGAGGAAGCCTCCCCCCCCGCAGAGCCCCTCGCCGGTCAAGAAGCCGGAGCAGGGCGCGCTGAAGGAGCTGGCGGAGAACGAGGAGCAGGAGCGGGAGCGCGAGCGCGAGCGCCACCGGCAGCGCAAGGAGAAGGTGCTGCAGAAGCAGCGCAGCCGCAGCGCGCGCAGCGTCTCCGTGGACGAGCCCGAGCTCTTCATCCCCGACAACGCCCCGCCCTCCTCCGGCAGGAAGGAGGAGACCGTGGAGGAGGAGCCCGTCGCCGCCGCCGACGAGGAGGGGGCGGCGCAGTGGGATCCCAGCAAGCACTGCGGCCTCTGCAAGAAAGCCCACAGCAACAGGTAGGAGCCTGCTCAGCAGTCACAGCATCTCAGCAGGTTGAGTCTGAGCTGCCCACAGCATAGTTTAAACTACAGTCATGACTTTCATTAATCTGATACACTCATGTAAACACACTTCAGGCTTTAAAGGACTTGCACAATTTTTCCAGATGTTTTCTTGCAGAGTAGTGCAGGCGATCATGTTCGTTCGGGCCTGTTGCCACATAGCTGTGCCGCTTCATATTTCCAAGTTAATTTATATCCCAACACTCCTACAGTACGTCTATATTCTTAGTGCTGTGTGTTTGGCTGTGTAAAAAACAGCTGACTGCTACATCAACTTAAAATGACATTGCTCTTGTGTGTGTGTGTGTGTGTGTGTGTGTGTGTGTGTGTGTGTGTGTGTGTGTGTGTGTGTGTGTGTGTGTGTGTGTGTGTGTGTGTGTGTGTGTGTGTGTGTGTGTGTGTGTGTGTGTGTGTGTGTGTGTGTGTGTGTGTGTGTGTGTGTGTGTGTGTGTGTGTGTGTGTGTGTGTGTGTGTGTGTGTGTGTGTGTGTGTGTGTGTGTGTGAAAAACATGAGATTGCTACAAAGGCTTTGCTGTTGTCCATAGAGGGGCATCTGCATCTATCTTTAGACAGAATAGTGCATTGCTCCACACCTTAAATAAGGTAGTATCATGGTGGAACTGTGTCTGTAATACTGCAAAATCATCTACAGCATGTCAACATTGTTCGATGTTATTGGGTTAAAGTGAAGTTTTTCCCTTGAGTTGTGCATTTAACTCAACTTTGAACTGAAAATAATTTTGACACGTTCTTGATATGAGAAAGCACAGTTTGTTTGTGTTCATGTTCATGTATTGGGCTACGTGATGTGTGATCATTTAATGAAATAGAATCTGTATTCCTAGTGGGTGGCATAAAATCCCAGATGCCTGCCCTCTGGTGCAGTGTTGTTATTTGGTGACTATGGCAACAAGGTAGCTGAACCAAAGTTAATTTCAAACCCAGCTTCGGCTTCGCCATGGCAACGGCTGCACCCAGTCACACTTAATTACAGTAAACTGCCTCTTTTTTTTTATTTTTGTATTTCTTTTTTTTCATTCTTTTTTTTTTTTCCTCCCTTAATTTCAGGTTCATGGTCGGGTGTGGGCGCTGTGACGACTGGTTCCATGGCGACTGCGTGGGCCTGGACCTGGACAAAGTCCAGCAGATGGAGCAGGAGGACCAGGAGTACGTGTGCCTGCGCTGCTGTGAAGACGAGGACACCACCCGCGCCGAGCCGGGCGCCTCCGACCCCGTCGCCAAAGACCACGCGCCCAAGACCGACGCCCAGCAGCAGCAGCAGCAGCCCTCCAGACACAAGCAGGGCCAAGGGGTCACCACCGGGGGAGTCCGGCCCTTCAGAAAGGTACGCTCATCTGCATTTGATCTCATAGGTGGTGTGAGGGTATCGGTGTTTGTGTGTTTGTACAGTATGTGGGTGTGGGGGGGGGGGGGGGGGGGGGGGGGGGGGTGCGCTTATGGGTTCTCGCTATAAGCATCTTAGGGATTACCGTTTCATGCTTCTTGTTGTCATTGCATGTTGGATGTTTGCATCATGTTGTATTGTGCTCTTGTGTATTTTTAGCATGAAAACTTTAGCATGAATAAACCTACCCAGAACACAGAGCAGCGGCACTAGCTGTAGTGCTACCTTTGGAGCACAGCATCTCCAGTCACACTTTATGCTGATGTTAGTGGTGATGATAGACTAAGCCACGAGTAGCTGTCCTTTCATTTGTTTAACAACCTTAACATTATCTAAGTCATATAGTGTGTGTAAAGTAGCGTGTAAATGTCTAAGATGTTATTTTTATGATTTATATTTCTGTTATTTTTCCTGATCATCAATCAAACTGCTGTTGTATTTCTTTTAGCTGTGCACCATTTAAGAGTGCACACATGGTCAGCAGCCTGTTAAAGGGTTCGTTTTCCTTTTAGTTTTCATTTCAAATAGGAAACTTTGTTGTTTTTGGGGTGCTGGGTGGGTGACTGGTGTTCTGCCTCAATACATACACTTTATGAATAACTTGACATCTTTTCATTCACTTGCGTAATGGTGAATGACATTGTTCTCAATCTCACTGCACTGCATAGCTGCAGTACACTGTTTTCAAAAGACACACCAGTGTTATTTGTGGAGATTGGTACACAGGGGTCTCTCACACAACACTTTTCTCAAAGCCTTTTTTTAAAACATACTTTTTTTCCCCAGGATTCCACTTCAGAAAGGAGGCCGTCATCAGAATCAAAAGATTCTACATACAGAAGTGGTAAAACTTGCATTTTCAGAAATAAAGAAGAGCTTTATCAATTTTAAGTCATAGCAAAGCATATACAGTATTTAATCTGTTTGAGGACTACCTAGGAAAGACTGTACTCACAGAAATCATAGATCTCATTTGTGTCCCATCAGGATCAACTGTGAAGTCAGAGAAACATAAAGCTAAAGTGTCATCTGTGAGCATGAAGCAACCATCCACAGACCAAATCCGACGGAATGTCCGGCACACTCTGAAGGATATCCTTTTGAGCAGGTACCTCTTGAGTCAGTGGGTAGACTAATGACAGTAACACCGCAGTTTAGGGCCCTGTGTCCACCAATCGCGTTTTTTACGCTGAGAGCGCCCTTAACCTCCTTTTCTCGGAGCTTCGAGAAGTGTTTATTGTTGCTATGTTACCAAAACCGGAGACGGTTTATAACGAGAAGTGACATTGACGAGCCCGGCGCTGTTCTAAAAGTTGAACAGATTTCAACTTTGATCGCTCTGAGTAAAAAACGGTCAGCGCCGAGAGTTTTTTTCCATCGAGGGCGCTCAGCGCTGTGAATGCTGAGCTACATATACTTTATATTGAAAATTGTCGCCGTCGTCGCAAAAAACGATATAGGTGGACACAGGGCCTAGCAGTTCCAAATATATCTGAATATGTGTTTGTATGGAACTGTTCTTTATATGGATGTACAGTAAAAGAAGCGTGTGTGTGTGTATAAATGTGTAGGTGTGTGTAGATTCAACATACATTTGTTCAGACACCCTAACGTCTCTGTTTTCATTTTAGATTGAAAGATTCTGACCTGAAAATCTCTTCAGAGAAGGTGGCTGAGGTGGCCAAGAAAACAGAAAAAGAACTCTACTCATTTTTTCAAGGCACAGATAGCAAATACAAAAGCAAATACAGAAGCCTAACTTTCAACCTGAAGGACACCAAAAACAATGTAAGTTCACATGTCCCATTTTGATGTTTGTTCATATTATGAAAGATTAGTTTGTTGTAAGTAAAACATTATTTCCCTCTGGTTCTGTGTTTAGTTGGTATTATCTGTTGCATTACAGCTTTTGAAAGCCATGTCTATCTGTTTTTTTTCCCTCAGGTACTATTTAAACGTGTTCTTCAAGGAGAAATCTCTCCAGGAGACCTCATTCGTATGAGCCCTGAAGAATTGGCCTCTAAAGAATTGGCTGCTTGGAGACAAAGGGAAAATAGACATGTAAGCATTGGACATGCATTTAACATTGCTTTACTGTGACCACTGTTTCTGAAATAATTATGTTTCTATTTAGGCTTTGCGACTTGAACGGTGAATATGAAATACTCATTTGAAAATGTAGCAACTTTAAGATGCGGAAAACACAAATTAAGCCAGTGTTGAAATGTCAAATTGATGCTTTCCTGAGATGTGTGGTATTATCCAAAGCTACACTTTGATTTCTGTAATGGAACCAAGCAATTTTGAGGCAATTTGTCTTAGCAGCCTTTTTTTCCCGGTCTATATCCACTTTGTAAGCCCCATTTCAAAGTGCAATTCAATACCCCATTTTTCAGAGTTCACTCTATTAATTTCTCTGCAAACTGTTTCACAGAATTACAAATCTCCAGGCTGGGTGCATTGGAGCAAAACAGAGCTAACCATGGAAAGTTGCCCCTGTAGCGACTGGGTTAAGAGTTGCGTTTGATTGAAACCTGATGGCGCTCATTCCCTTTTTCACTTGTCTCCTGTTGTCAGGCTATAGAAATGATCGAAAAAGAACAGCGGGAGGCAGAGAGGCGGCCCATCACTAAAATCACCCACAAAGGAGAGATCGAGATTGAGAACCAGGAGCCCATGAAAGCCCCCGATGTCATAGAACTAGAGGTAACGTGACATTAAATGAGACACACACACACACACACACACACACACACACACACACACACACACACACACACACACAAACATACACACAAAAACAAACAAGGTTGTTTTGATTTTACATGAGCTCTCAGATGACTCACCACACATTGAAGAACACAAGGAGACCACAGCAAACATGGCGATGTGCACAGCACTGCCCGTCTAGTCATTATTAGTCATTTGATGAAATTAATCCTGCATTGTGTGTGTGCGTGCGTGTGTATGTGTGTGTAAATGTGTGTGTGTTTGGTTGGTTGCAGCCTGAGCCAGTCCCAAAACCTCAAGAAGAGCCTGAGGAGAAGCCCCAGGTGGCAGAGCCGGAGTCCCCTAAAGACGTCAAAGACACCACCAGCCTGCACAAGTCCCACCTCTTTGATCTCAACTGCAAGATATGCACTGGTGAGAGACAGGATCTGTACACTTACATCTTTTGCTTGCCATGTTTGATTTGTGCTGGTGCTTGGTAAGCTTATAGGCAGAGTCTGCTGTGACCTTGGAAAGGGTCAATCAGCTGAATAATTTGTCAGCATGTTTCCGGTATACTTTTCAACTAATGATCATACAGATTGACTGGCGAAAGTATATAATTATATGATGTGTTGACTTTGAGCTAGCAGAGTTTGGAACTAGAGAAGTGTTAGTACTGATTGACCTATATTAAACTCTATATTAAACTAATCTCCATAATTAGTGACCCAATTCTGATTTTTTTTAAGTGAGTCACATTGGACAAGAACTGGTGAAATATCTTAAATAAACAATTTCATCTCCCGGGCTCGGCCACCTCAGGGACGACTGGGTGTCTGCCTGCTACTAAATATTCATAGGGGGGTGGGGGCTTGAGCGATGGTTGTCTCTCAGCTTTTCTTAACACGCTTGTTAACACCATCACGGCTGGCAGCCCCTGCAATGAATGGCACGCGTTCAGCTGATCTCCTGGGATACTGAAACATGAGAAGCGAACGTGCTAATGTATAGTGGCAGTCTATACGCGTGAACAGTCATCCGTTAGGAAATGTACTTTTCTCTCCATCTGAGAGCATGTTTGCTCCCGGAGAAAGCAGTATGCTATGTAAGACTCTTTTTTTTCAGTAGCTTTGGTGCACAGAACAGAACCATGCAGTGGATTACCACCAAAAGCATGTAACTTGTTCAAAATGCTTAATTTATGTCCCAAAAGCAAATATTTAAGACATTTAGTTACGTTAGTATTAGCATATTGACCGGCTAATTCTATCAGAATGAAGAGTATGAATCCATTTAATAATTTTATACATATTCTGTCATCTGGAGCATTAAATAAACAAATGATCAATTCTATCAAGGGCGAATGGTTCCCCCTGTGGAGGAGCCGGTCACTAAGGTGGTTAAAGTAGCCACCACCGTTACGAAACGTCCATCCACTTTGGAAGTCGAAGCTGCCCCCACACCTTCATCAGGGATAACCGACGAGCTTGACGCTTTAGAGGGCAGCCTTATGACATCCGGAATCTTCTCCAGCTTTGAAGGACGGTAAGAACTTTTAAGCCTCTTAAAGTCTCTCTTCTGTATGCAATGTATCTTGCTATTCATTTAAAATTAATCTGCAGCTAAAATTTTATCAACCAGAAAAGTGATTTATGAATGGCCACCTATCATATAAATCTAAATCTAAAATACTTGCAGATCTGAAAGTCTGAGTAGCAAGGAAGATCCAGCAGCATTTCTTGCCAACTTGGAATGCCTGTGGAATGGTTATGTGGATATGGCTGCGGTGGCCAAGCTGTTAACTAAAGCCTATCCAGTCTCGGGATCTTTGGACAATTTAACTGAGGTAAACAGAGATTGTAATAGTAACCCATGTTATTACATAACTGCACTTGCAATGACTAATAGATCCTCTATTGTCAGGATCTACCAGAGAACATTCAAGTTGGTGGAAGGATCTCGCCACAAATAGTGTGGGACTATGTTGAAAAAATCCGGGCCTCTGGAACAAAAGTAAGTTAGTGTTTGTATCCACTGTATTCCCTCTGTTGTATAGTTGCTGCATTACTGAAGCGATCCCTGTGTCAGGTTTTAAAAACTGGCTTCTTCTTTTTCTTCACAATCAGGAACTGTGTGTGATTCGCTTCGCCCCGGAGACAGAAGAAGACGAGATATCATACACGTTACTTTACGCTTACTTCAGCAGTCGCCGGAGATATGGAGTGGTTGCCAATAACCGAAAGCTCGTTAAAGACATGTATCTCATTCCGTTGGGTGCAACGGAAAAAATTCCACATCATATTGTACCTTTTGATGGTCCAGGTAAAGTAAAAGGCATTGGACAAGTTGATGTTAATGTTGATTTTAATATTTTCAAAACGGTTAATATATTTGTAAAGACAAGTCTACCATGACATCATTTTTATTTATTTGTTTTTGTACCCACAGGATTAGAATCCAATCGTCCAAATCTTTTGCTGGGACTTCTTATCAGACAGCGGCCTAAGAGGGACTATGGTGCTATACTTCCCATGCCTGCAAGTAGCCCTGCAGGTGTCTTACCTGAGACTGAAAAAACAGCTGATCTAGTCGCAAAACCAGCAAAGGTTCTGCAGGTGGAAAATGACTTCATCAGCTCTTTGAAAGTTCCATCAGTGAAGGAGGCTACACCACATAAGCCATCAGAGACCGATGATCCATTGGGGACAGACCCTATAGAAACTGAGGACTCAGCCACAGACCTTGGTCTGCTGGATTCATCTAAACCACTTCGATTCCTCCCTGGGGTACTCCAATCTGCGTCAGCCAAGGCAAGCAAGTCGACGGTGGCTGAGGATGAGGCGAGCCAAGCGCAGATCACCACAGGGCATCAGGCCTTCCAGAGTGGTGCCGGAAGTCAGGGTGGCTCGGTCAAACCCACCACACCCACCACCCCTGTAAGTCTGAATCGGTTTATTATAAAGAAGAAGGACGCTAAAACTGTCAAAATGGAAGCAGGTCCATCCAGTGAGACGGTAAAATCTGTTACAGATTCCAAAACAGTGAAATTGGAGGCAGATCCATCTAGTCAATCTGACACGTCAGTCACTGATTCTAAATCAGTCAAGACAGATGCAAGTCCATCCATTAAAATGGAAAAATCGGTCATAGATTCACAATCGGCCAAGACTGATGCAAGTCCATCCATTAAAATGGAAAAATCGGTCACAGATTCACAATCGGCCAAGACTGATGCAAGTCCATCCGTTAAAACAGAAAAATCTGTCACAGATTCACAATCGGCCAAGACTGATGCAAGTTCATCCGTTAAGACTGAAAAATCTGATACTGATTCCAAGTCAAGATTCCAGGCCAAGACAGAGACAGGTCAATCCAGCAGCACTGTGGAATCTGAGACCATATCAGCTAAAATCTTGGGAGGTCCATCAAGTGACACTGAGAAGTCTGTCCTGGATAACGTAATAGGAAAACAGAAAAGTGATGTGCCAAGCAGCACATTGCTGGTGTCTCTGAAAGACAAGCCAGCAGATGTTTCCACAGAGGTGTTTCTTGCCAGCCTGTCCTCGCCCACTAAACCTGTGCCCAGCACCTCTGATTCATCAAAAGAAGCTGACTCTCTGTCCAACAGTGTCAGCTTGAGCCCAGATAAACAGTCCAGTCCAGATTCCACAACAGCTACTCTGTTGGACACTTCTGCCGAGGACAAACCTTCCACCACTTCATCTATCCCTGGATTGTCCAGCCCAACAAGTAGTCCAAAACAGCCTTTTGCTGGTATTTTAAAAAGCAGCTTAGAACAACCAAAACCAACTGATGCAAAGATGTCACCTCCTGAGCTTGAGGATTTGGTTTCAGACAGGAAACATTCTGAGCAACCAGACGCTCAGGAAGGGTCAAAAGACCGCAAAGAAGCTCCGCACTCAACGTCTGTGCCTAGCTCCTCAGATCTGTCTCCAAAGGAATTCCAACCTTTGAGAGACATCCAAAGCATCAAGACCATTTCTTCCAACTGCAAGAGCAAAGACCCTCTGTCACCGCGTCCCTCTCTTCTCAACTCTCCCCCCTTATTCCCTCCTGCTGCTCTCGGCCCACCACCTGCCCGGTTTCCTCCCCCAGGTCCTACAGTTCCATTTCACCTCACCTCGCCACTGCCAAATTTCTCCAATCCCCCACCTTTTCTGCCACCACAAATCTCGTCCAACATGCGCTTCCCGCCACCAGGGCCTCCAGCCATGTTGTTTCCCCAGAGTCGGACTCCTGCCCCTTCCTGGACTCCACCCGGCCCTCCCCTTCAGCCTGGCTTCCCCCCACCTCTCAACTTACTTGCGGTTCCACCATTGCCTTTTGGGACTCCAAGGTTTCCCACCGAACCTGCGAAACCTACCCTCGTCTCGCCTAAAGAAAAAGGACCAGATCAGCGTTATCACGACCCCTGGGAAAGGCCACGGCGCTCGGAGGACAGCGGACCCAAGAAGCAAGATCGGGATCACCATAGCCGATCGAGGCATCACTACGAGAAGAAAAGCAGGCACCACGACCGGGATTACGATCGAGAACGAGGAAAGCGCGAGCGGCGGAGCCGCAGCAGAACCAGGAGCAGAAGCCGGAGTCGGAGCAGAAGTAGAAGCCGCAGTCGGAGCAGAAGTCGGAGTCGAGACCGACACCACAGGGACCGGAGCAAGCACTCGAAGGATGACCGCCATTCGGACAGACGGAAAGAGAGACATAGTGATGATTACAGTGGCCGTCACAAAGATAAAGACAGGGACAAACACCGACGTGATTCTGGACACGAGAAGGGAAAGAAGAGCTCAAGAGACAGACGTTCTTGATTTTTACAAATATAAGCAAGAACTTCGCTTTATGCCTTTTTCCTGACGAAAGCTTTTTTTATTTTTCAGTACAATAGATCAAATGTCTGTAGAGTTATTGATGTCCAAAACGTGCAGCTTTTTTTAAAACAGACTTGAAAGAAAGAAAAAAAAAAACAACAAAAAATATTTTTTAGGTTGAGTTACAGATTTTAAACTTTCATTTTAATGGTTTTGCTTGCACTGACCACATAGGCAACTGTGATTGCTCATATCTACGATACAGTCAACAAGTAACTTTCTTACTCTGCATGATTCATCTAGATGCAAGTGGTCAAAATTAACACCACACTTCAAGAAATCTACTACAAACATGGATTATTTTTGCCATTGAAGCAGTTTTTCCTCAACTGTTATCTCTTTCTTGTTTGTATTTTTAAATGTCCCTTCCCGAATGTCCTCTTCTTTTTTGTTTTTCGAATTGTTTTGAGATAATTGTCTTTGTACATTTTGGCTTGTCATGCACATTAGAAATCAAGTGTGCATTCAGCACCTTGTGTTTTCTGTACAGTTCATAATAAAGCTAATCTTTTATTGTTCATAAAAAGCATTGTTGTTGGAAAACAAACATACTCTACTCAACCGACAACATAATGAATAAGTGAGGATTCATGCATTAAACCCAAGAAGAAGTAATGACAGAAACAGTGTTATTACTATCTATTTTGACTTTAATACTATTCCCATGTATGATGTACCTCTGGAACCTTTGGACAGACACTTTTGACAAAACAAGAAGAAAGCAAGGAGAGCTGAACAGGTATGCGGAAATGAACAGGAAGTGACAGCACCAAAGTAAGACAAAAATATTTGGGGAGAAGGAGATATGGCGAAGTTATCAACTTTGTAGCACCTCATGACTAAAATTCCTCATATTTTGTGAAAACCTCTACACACCTACAAGTGTTCACTGGTCATAGGCAACATCATTTAACAGTTGGATGTATAGCTGCTTGAGAAACAAATGCCAAACATCCTGAATGGCCCATTCTTAGCTTGAAATATTACTGTAAGCTTTAAGCCTCAGGAAAATACATTCATGTCAAACCAAAATATCTAAGTCACATTTGTTAAAAAATATCTGCTACTCGTCACCTTTGTAAACATTAAAGCCCTCATAGCTTTGGAGAAACTGCAGCTTTCTGGTGTCTTGGAATAAAATAACATCTTTAATGCTACCCTCAAAACCTGTAGAAAAGAGACCAGATGTTATAGCTGATACATTTCTATTTAACTCAAAGCCTCCGAAATAATAAACACCATCATAATTTATGGCAACATATCGCTCAAAGGGATCGACATCCTCAAAAATTACTCTCTCTTCATCCAAGAACACCTGGATTACAGTTCTGTTGTGAACTACTGTTATAAAATTCCATTTGTCACAGCACAACGTGACATTAGGGTACACAAGAGGGACAGGAATCCTCTCTCCGAGGTTTATGGCAATCTGGAGGTGGCCATCTCGCAGTCCGACTGCCAGGAAGTCATCATCCTCTGTCTGCGCTCTGCCCATCCAAACGATCAGTCCGTCCTCCCGGCTTGTAGTGAAATTGAGAGAAATTTGGGTGTATCTCAGATTCCTTTGGTAGTACTGGGGGTCTTTGTATTTCAAATATGAATCACCCACAAACTTGACGGCGTTCATGGACACCGGCTCGTCGCAGTACGGGCCGTTCCATCCGAGCGAACACATGCAGGAGTGGGTGGAGGCCGTCACGTTGGCGACGCAGAGCGAACCATGCCGACAGAGGTTGCCCACACAGTAAACGGACTCGTCACATCTGGGCCCCGTCCAGATAGGTGGGCAAGAACAGGTGAATGAGGCCAGGCCAACGGCCCGGCAGAGCCCACTGTTTTGGCACACTTTATACCCACAGGCCGTGCCATCCCAGTCCCCGACGTTGGCGCCATTAGTCGCCCCCTTTTCAGTGAGGTCAAGGTCAACACCGTTGACGACGACCTCTCTGATGCAGCCGGTGAAGGTCGTAGGCTCGTTTTCCACCGCGTTGGTTGCGACTGCGCTCAGGGAGGACACCCCTCCGATGAAGATGTCCGTCGCTACATCAAGGGTCGTCATGACCTCGGTAGCGTTCTGGGTGACCACTTCTCCGTCCAGGATGAGGTAGCTGTGATCGCCTTGCCTCCCTGTCTGCAGGTTGTGCCAGACCCGGCCAGTGGGGTCTACCTTGTTTTTGGACTGCAGCACGATGGTTCCGTCTCCGAGGTTGTAGCGCAGCTGAACAAATCCATCGGTCAGAGACACACTAATAAAATCCCCTGAAAAAAAAGAGACTTATGGTTTTAATCATGAAGTTATAACTGCTTCAGGGCCAAGTTAGTTGAAGCAAAAATTAGTACGCACTCTCTCGCTCTCACTCACTCACTCACTCACTCACTCACTCACTCACTCACTCACGCACGCACACACACACACACACACACACCAGGCTTGTGCAAAATTCAGAATTGAATTGAGAATGACTCCTA
The DNA here is from genome assembly GCF_963854185.1 of Sardina pilchardus. Taxonomy (NCBI): domain Eukaryota; kingdom Metazoa; phylum Chordata; class Actinopteri; order Clupeiformes; family Clupeidae; genus Sardina; species Sardina pilchardus. The sequence continues at coordinate 16,471,793 of NC_085011.1, forward strand.
AATTCCAATTCAATTCTTGAGTTTGAATTGAATTTGAATTGAGGTCAAAAACAGGATGCAGAATTACAATTCGAATTTGAATTAAGGGAAGTAGAATTGAAATTCAATGAAATTCAAATCAATTCATATACATAATATAAGGGTACTCTGCAAATTATTTGATTCTGATCAAGATAGAAAAAATAGATTAGAAGTGTTTGATCATTTATATTGTTTGAAGCGTGAATTTTTTACTTTACGTAAGTGTTCAACTTTACACTATCTTAAATCAAGCACATCTTTTTTTTTGTCTCAAATAGGCATGAAATCTTAAAATGAGGTAAATACTGTTAAAATGAGATCTTTTACATCTCTCCCTCAAATTCTCATCAATATAAAGCTTGTTTTAAGATTAAGTGACAAGAAAATTTTACTTAACTTAAGATGACATTTAAGATTTAAGATATCATCTTAAAACAGCAGTTTATGCTTATAACAACTTATGTAGCAACTTTAAATATACGTAATCTAGACTTGTCACAAGCTGTGGTACTGTGGCGCAACAGGTTACAGCATTAGTACCTTGTACTCGTCCAACTACTCACGGGGACCCGGTTCGAATCTCACCTGCGGTCATATCCGAATCTCTCCCCAAGTCTTTCACTCACCCACCCGCTTCCTGTCTATCTTCATTGTCCTATCTGAATAAAGGCAAGAAGTCCAGAAAATGTTCTTCCAAAAAAAAAGGAATATAATCTGAGGCTGTTTAAATTTAAGTAACCTCATTTTACTACCAGCATTTTATGCTTATATTAAGTATATTTTACTTATGTTGGGGATGTACAAATTATATTTATAAGTAATCTTAAAAACAGCAATTTCAGCTTATGTTAAGTTTCCAAATACCTCTGTAGACATGCTTATTGCTAGATTTTTTTATTTATCTTAATTCACAAAATCTTGTCAAGTGAAATTATCTTGCTGCATGGACAGAACATTTCACTTGTTTTGAGTACCTTTTACCTCAGATTTAGTGTTTTTATCTTGTTTTTAGACACCCTTTTTTGCAGTGTTTAACAATTAAGTTTCACAAAATGTCAGATATGATCTCAACAAACACACAATTTATAATTGAAAACAGTAATCAATTACATTTCCAATGTAATTTTCCCTGAACTGAATGTATGTGAGATTCAACACATTCTTCCTGTTATGTGACATGTGAATTTGTTTTGAATTGCCATGAATTGAATTCCACTTCCTGTCATTCCAATTCCAATTCAAATTCAACTTCCTGTGGGGTGGGGCCAATTCAATTCAAATTCCAACTCATGAATTGAATGGAGGCAAATTCTAAAATTCGGAATTGTGCACAAGCCTGACACACACACACACACACACACACACACACACACACACACACACACACCTGCTCTCGCTGTAAGGTGTTGTGCCATGTAGAACATAATGCCCTCCGGTGACAGAGTCTGGAACTGCATCTGCAGATGTGTCTTGTGTCTTACACTGACAGGGGCGAATGACATCCAGGAGGAGAGGTTTCCACTGAAGTAAGGATCACTGATAGCCAAGGCTGAAACATCACAATGGACACAACCTCATTTTTGTGAAAATGTCAGATGATTCCATGAGTAAGCAACCAACAGTCAGCTCTTTTTAATACACAGTATATCTGCTTTTTTTTTTAAATATAAAACATAATGTGCAGCGAAGATAAAAGCATTTTGAAATGAGGACAGAAATGTACATCTGATATTGACGGCATGAATGCGGCAGAATGTCAAGGCGGGATGAGCGGACATCTAATTCCTCTTTTGTATTAAATGGTGTTAACAGCACAGCTCGGGTACAGTATGGTGAGACAGAGACATTTGAGGAGAGCGGAGAGATGCTTAGAATGTGGTAAAAGGCTTTTTCTTGGTGTAATTGGCCATGAAAACACCCATATGCTCTCTCTGTCTGTCTCTCTCTCTCTATCTCTCTCTCTCTCTCTCTCTTTCAATTTTCTGCTGACTCTGTGGGTCAGGGTTTAGAGTCTTGCTGACACGTAGCGACGGGCCAGCGTGCGGCACGCGGGAGTAAGAGAGGACCTGAGGGAGGGAGGCGCTCGGCCTTCAGCCAAAGACCAGCCTCTGATCCCCGGCTCTGACACTTCAGCTTCTCAGCCCTCTGGGGATCTCAGGCCTCCTCAAAGGCATTCAAAGGTTTTAATGTCCAGGGGAAAAGAAATCACCACTCCAAGGTCCATTCCCTTCAAGGATCTTTTAACAGTATTTAAAAAAGTCCTGTGTTCTGTGGCAGGCAGGTCATGACACGTACCCCACATGTATTAGCACATGAACGGCAACTAAAACCTGCAGTAAATCTGTTAGGAGGAAGCAGATACTGTAACTGCACCAGAACACTGTGTTTCCTTGCCCTTTAGAAGAAGTGTTATGGCCAAGCTCTCCTCCTGACAGGATATTCTTTGTTGTTGATCCTTTTCAACTTCTACTGCAGTCCCCTTTGTTGCCTTCAGCAACCATTCAATAGTCTGCTCTTTGAATTCGGAGACACCTTTTCCGAATAGAAATGAAAAACTAGCTGTGGTATTTTCAGACGTATACTACTTTGAAATAGAAATAAAGGTAGCCTTTGGAATTGAACCTCGAATTGACTGCTCTGTCCTCTAACAGTGCCTGCAACGAAACAAACCCCCCCCCCCCCCCCCCCCCCCACCATGCCCCCCCTGCGCCTCCTCTTCCAGCTCCTCCACCTCCTCCAGGACTAATCAGCTTGAGCCTCTTATTATGCCCGAGCATGTTTTGAGGGAGAAAGACTCTTTTTAGTCAATCAATACTAACAGAGGCCAGGAGTGTTTTGCAGGGAGCACATATAAAGTCATTGCCAATTGACAGGGAAGGTTAGCCATGGCTGTCCAAGGCGGGGGGTGTAAGGGGTTGGGGGGTGGACGGAGGGGGGGTTGGACGTCATGTCCCTTAGCTCTGACAGAACTGGGCAGGAACAGGTGGCTCAATAAAGGCAGGGTGGATTTAATCTACTGTCTCAGACACGCTCACCTCGCCTCCCAGGTGTCTGACAGGGGAAAAGACAACATTAGCTGCTAATGAGACAAACGCCTGCTTTTTACCGCACTTACAATTAAGCAGAGGTAAGCAAAGTAGGAGGGGAGAGGGAAAGTTGTGTCGTGCAGGTGATGACTGACCTTGCTGGCAGTGCTGTCCGCCCGTGCCCAGCGGACACAGACAGGTGTAGCCTTTGGGGAGCGGGACGCAGGTGGAACCCTTCGCACACATCGGCGGGGGGCTGTGTTCCGCGTCGCACACGGACACCTTCTCAGAACACAGCGCTCCTTTCCATCCAAACACACACTGGCAGCTGAGGGGAGGAGGATGTCATGTGTCAGTTCAACCTACAGACTGACAACATCTACGGAGCTCTCTGGATTTGTCCTTTCATTGAACCGTCATTCCAGTTTCACCATTGAACTAGATCATACTTAAGCAAAGAGGATCTCGCTGAATGTGTTGCCATAGATACTGTATCGAGGCATTCAGACAACGCATAACTATTTAAATGAAATGTGCATAATTAAGTCATAATATATAGATCATAAATGTCATATAAGTTATCACACATCGTGCACAATTAATGCAAAAGTTAATGGGTCAATTAGTAACCCACTGGAGCATATCGTGGGGCACATCACCATGTATCTAAATCCCCCCTTAACCTTAAACAGCCTAATGGAAATGGCAGGTTCTCATCTGAAAGTCAAGTCAGAAACCTGGGGCCTCATTTATAAAACTTTCTTACGCACAGATTTGATCTAAGACCGTGCGTACGCTCAAATCCATGCCAACGCTCAGATTTATAAAGACCGTCTTTGACGTGGAAAAGTGCTTATCTCCACGTCAGGTTCCAACCTGACGTACGACCATTTCCTTGTGGTAGTGCCAGGGTACTGCAAGTAATCTGAGGTCCAAATGCGATGAATTCTCAAAATTCCAAGAAGACCAACGATCTCATGTAGTTCTCTACCATATGCATGATCAATATCAGCAGAAGTTGTAAGTAGTAAGTATAGAAGTTGAAGTTTTAACTAATTCTTACAGGTTGGAAAAGGAAAGTGAAAAAATCCTATAATATTGTAGTGGAGGCTAAAAGTGGAGGCTAAAAGTAAGTAAACGCAGTTTATTCACCCCAGGCATTTCAAAAATAGAGTTTATCAACCTCTCCAAAGACGTATTAACCTATTTCAACTTTTAACATTGAAAAAGCACACTGTATTATCTGCATTCACAATATGAACACTCATCAACACGAACCATTTAATCCACCAATCTTGAATTTCCCCTTGGGGATCAATAAAGTATCTATCTATCTATCTATCTATCTATCTACCTATCTACCTATCTACCTATCTAGCCTATCTATCTATCTATCTATTTTATAAACACTTGATAATATCCTCTACCATAATCAAACATATTCTGAATGCGTTATGAAACGGCGCATTACCGTGATCACAGAATTCATGGGTTACCCACTTCTTATTTTACTACTACACCCGTGCCATGCCTAGGCTATATCTTATCTATTTCATAGCATTCAAAAAAGCAGGCAGGCCATAAAGTCATCTATACATTTAATGTTCCCATCGATATTGACCATAAAGTGTCCATTTACGCTTGTTTAGAAGAGGGAAATATGACTTGCGTTCATGATATTCCAAGCTCCACAACAGAAAGATAATATTATAATGTAGGCTATATATGGACAGGTATTTTTCAGCATCTTTACATCGCAAATAGACATAAACTATAGATAGATAGATAGATATTTTATTGATCCCCAAGGGGAAATTCAAGAATTTGGTGTTAACATTCCATTCTCACGGTAATTGCATTGTTGCCTTTATCAAACGCACGCACAGGCGCATTACCGTGATCACAGAATTCATGGGTTACCCACTTTATATAAAAATATATAAAGGTAAATAGACATAATCTATCCTCTGAAAAGCAGAGTTTTGCATCTTCATAATTGCGGCCGAGTTGCAATGAGTTATAGTGTGGGTACTTGATCTGCATGGGTTACTAGATCTGCATGCGTCTGATTGCATAGCCTGTGTCTGATGGCAGTGCCCAAGACCAGATGGCAATACGTGGATAATAACAATTAGGATAATGCAGGCTAAAATATAAAAATATATAAAGGTATAGGCCTAAAGGTCACTGGACATTCTTGAAAGTAAACAGTCGCTGACATCGATATTGCTTGAATCCCGACGCGCAGAATGAATGAAGAATGACCGGTGAACTACTTATACTATTCGCTATACAGTAAAAACATAGCCTATCCATAAACGTTCGGTCTACATGACATACAGTATCTCGCTTATAATGTAGTCCGCCGTAGGCTACATGGGCAGTATCTAACACTGGGTCATATTGGAAACGCCATACTGTACCATAACGTATAGGCCTAAATTAGTATGATGTACTGTAGGTATTTCCGTCCTAAGGTAGCCTACTATGTTCTATTACCAAAGTAAACCTACTACATTTGCCACACATTGCCTACTACATTACTGCAAGCAGAAGGAATAAAAGCAAGCAGAGGACAATGGACATGGATGCATATTTCTTTCCAGAAAGCGCTGCTTGGAAAATTATAATTAATTATTCGAACTAACAGCGCATACACATAGGTTAACATCAGATGGCATAGGCTAGGCCTTTACAGTTTTCAATATATGTATTTTAGGTACAACTCAGCCATTGATTGCATTAAAGCCTATGCTAATGATATTGATGAGGGGGCGTGTACAAGGCGGAGACCTAAAATCACCCGGCTGCGCACACATTCACGTTCATTTGCGATTTATAATGGCCACATCTGCAAGAGTGGCGTACGCACGTTTTTTTGTGCGTACGTTCGTTTCTCTGAATCACACGTACGATCATATCAGAAATGATCTAAGATCAAATGAACGATGGTTTCTACGCGATACTTTTATAAATGAGGCCCCTGGTTCATGGCTTAACTTCTAACATACAGCACAGAGCTTTTAGCATAAATGGAATGAGACTAGATCAAAGGGTCAGATTGTCCACCACAGCTCCCACAGATGCGCAGGTCTTGTGGTCAGTAAACATGAAACAATCGGCTACTTGGGAACACAATTCTACTTAATTAGCCACTGACACGTACAACTGAAGTTAATGAGGACACGTTATCTGATAATTGCTTGAGCTGAGGGGAGACAATGTTATTAAGCTTAAGAAAACAAATAAGATGCATGGCCAAGTAAAGACAAACTGAACGCTGAGAAAACACACATTCCACCAGCTGTAATATGCCGTGAAGAGCTTAATTTCCAGAGTTTACATCCATTTTAAAGGATTCTGTAGGGTTTTATGGCAATGATAAAGCATCTGCGTCAAGAAAATCTGGCCAACTTATGCTGCAAATTACATTAAAATGACAGCCCACCTCATTTCATTTTTTTTCGCAAACGTGTGCAAAGATAAACTATATGCTCATAAATAACTGCAGGTGCATAATAAACACACACACACACGCTAATGTGATCATTTTAGCATTTACATACATTAGCATCTAAACGATGACATACAGTAACAGTCTGACAAAATGCCACCATCCATGTTACTTCGGCGCGCTCATCTCCATGTGCTAACACAGAGCAAATCAGCGAGTGGCGCGAGACACTCAGACACCTGCGTCTCCCCTCTGCCTCTGTCTCCTGGGCTGTCCGGCGGTGTCCAGTCCTGGCTGAGCCTCTGTGGTGATTGATCGGTGATTGATGTGGTAACCACCCCTGCCTGTCACTTTGTCACCATGTTTAAGCACAGTCTATCCCTCTTATTCTTACAGGCTGCGCAGAGAATAGCATTGATGAGCTGAGGGAGTGTGTGTGTGTGTGTGTGTGTGTGTGTGTCTGACATATGGTATCAAAGGAGAAATCCTGCACATTTTTCACATAGATCTCTGTTTCTCGAGGTCACAAGCACAGTCGGTACAAAAAAAAATTAAAAAATCTACTTTATAAATATCAACAGCTAGTTTCAACACCTGAAGCAACAACGCAGCTGCAGTACAGCACTACACTCTGGGGGCATGAACACAGGGGCTCACACACACATGCCCCCAGAGTGTAGCGCTATAGCTGCCTGCCTTTAACGCCTCATCAGAGGCTCTAAGAGGAGCCATGAGGTCTCTGGCTGACTGGATCGTGTAAAACTCACCGCTGTTTCTAAAACTATCTGATCTGAATAAGGACTGAAGCCCAGTGAAGTGAGTTGGACTTCATCGCTCAGTGTGAAGGCAGCACAGATGTTGGGAACAGTGACTGTAACCTCCCTCTCTGATTACAACAGGCTTCCTTTAAGTCAGAAAACAAGTCTGTGTCAAGCGATTAACAGACCGAATATCTTTATCAACCTTGGCATGACTGACTGCAATCTGCATGAGTGAAAAAAAAACAAAAACTATAAAGTCCAACATCCACGGTCTGACACTCCAGAGCTATTAAGGACAATTCCGCAAGAATAGCACCTGACTGATAACCCGCTAAAGACTGGCACTCCTGTTGAAGGCAGCAGCATATGGTGTGAAAATGAGCTGCTTCCTGGTCTAACTTGATATACTCCAGAGGGTGCTCTAGCTAATCTGGAGCAGGCTGGAGGCAGCCACCTGCCATAATGCATATTTGACTCCTCATCTCCCGTGTCGTTAATCTCCGCACTACACTACCGAGGTGCACTACCGCACGACTACACTACAGACTCAGGCTGAGGAGACGGCTCAAGACTCAACGGGGCAATTGCTCTGTGGCTAGTTTGGTGTTTTAACATGGGTTTAAACTGGAGTTGGAGTTTGAAACCGTGTTAAACTCCAAACTAGTAGGGACAGAGCAATTGCCCCAACGGGACCAAAACTGGTTCCATGCTCTTTTTTTCACCCCACATTTGAGGCCAGTATCTTAACGCTCACAGTAAATCATACGTGTGGAGTTATGAGTAATGACTTGAGATAACACAATGTAGGAGTTCAATTTGAACCCTTTTTACCGCAAAGGGACTAAGGGAGGTACCACAATTTGTCGAGAACTGAGTCATGCTCCTGGACGCACTGAACAACGAAGCTAGTGCAGGTGTTCCGGGCATGCATTGACAGGGACAAAATATAATATAACAGAACATAATACAATATAATACAATATACTATAATAAAATATACTAATGTAACATAATATGATATAATATATAATATATAATAGTGTAATATCCCATGTATCATCCACATGGTTTGGAAGCCATTATTCTAAGGTAAAGAGCTACATTGTGTTGCTTTAACTTAATTATTTAACACTTCTGTGGAAACCCTGCACAGACAAATAGCCAGGAGATGCAAAAATGCAACATTTCTGCTATTTTTCATCACAGTATGAGAGAGAGAAAAAAACAATAAAACACTAAATAACGCTATTGCCTTTAATCATAAGCCTTATGTCTAGAATATGCTGAGAAAGTAGCAAGCATTGCATATAATAATTTCAGTCTGTCTAGTTTATTGAACTTGTAGCTGTTTTTTTTTTTTTTTCGCTTGCAAATCTGTGGCTTTATGTAATTTTATCTTGCCGCAGGGTATTGCTTTTAAAGCTGCAGCTAATTGGACAGGTGGCTGCAGAGAAGCGAAGCGATGCGCCACCTTCATCAGCATGTTTATCCCAATCATTAGTGCTATTTATACATCCCCATGCATGCTCAACACCCACCACCAGAGCGCCACCTTTACATCTGCATGGTGACCGCCATGACATCAAGAAGCATCGACGTGATGCCAACGAAAGCACCAGAGTGTGCAAGTGGAGTTAAAGGTACAGTATAGTGTATGTTAGTGGAGATAAAAGTATGGTGTATGTTAGTGGAGTTAAAAGTACAGTATAATTTAGTGGAGTTAAAGGTACGGTGTATATCAGTGGAGTGAAATGCACGGTATATGTTGGTGGAGTTAAAGATACAGGTGTATGTTATGGGGTTAAAGGTTTGGTGTATATTGGTGGAGTTAAAGGTTTGGTGTATGTTAGTGGAGTTAAAGGTTTGGTGTATGTTGGTGGAGTTAAAGGTTTGGTGTATGTTAGTGGAGTTAAAAGTACGGTGTATGTTAGTGGAGTTAAAGGTTCAGGTGCAGTCACTTTCCTCATTCCACTGTCTTCAAACTCATACACAAAACAATCCTTGGAAGCGAGGGGGTGGAGGGGGGTGGAGGGGGGGGGGCACAGATGAAGTCCATATACTCACTAGACAGTGGAGCCTGCGTCCACACACACTCCTCCGTTCTGGCAGCGCACCAGGGAGCAGGGGTTGACCCCACACTGGCCCACGCTGCGCCCGCTGATGGGGTGGCCCTCCGGCTGGCCTGGAGCTCGGAACCGGCCGTCTCCTCTGGTCCGAAATTGCAAATCAAATATGCAACCTTTTACGGTAATGGAGAGGAGATAGAGAGAGAGAGAGAGAGAGAGAGAGAGAGAGAGAGAGAGAGAGAGAGAGAGAGAGAGAGAGAGAGGCAGAGAGAGAGAGAGAGTGAGGAGGTGGAACTTGGAATCCATACATCCGAGATAGAGCTTAAATTTTTCATCACTGTCACGGCAATACAGCAGCCAATGACTTACAGCATTATGTCGGCTGAACAAAAGGGAACAAAGGGTTGAAAAGAGGAAGACGGCTGTGTGTGGAAGCCTTGCGGAGGGATGAATTACATTTCAAATAAAGGTGCCTTTATCTCGCTGGTTGATGGCTAATGACATGTATGCAAATCCACATCTATGCAAATCAAATTATTGATCACACGGCTCGCTGTGTTCCTGTGAACCAAAGGGCCCACTGATGGCTTTTTGGTTCAGTGCTTCAGACGGAGAACCTACATTAATTGAGAATAATGTTTTTTTCATTTCTCCCCCCCCCCTTCCCTTCCCTCCCCCTTTCTACATGACCTGACTTTGCACAAAAGCTTTGTGCCACGCATGACTTCACCTCAAAAAATCCGCCGCCGTAACCTTTTTCGAATTCTAATCCATCGCTTTTATGAGTCCCTTCTTTATACGGAGGAAAAGGCAAAGACAGAGAAAAAACATTCAACATGCACAAAAGAAAGAAAAAGCTGCTTCATTCCACATTTGTGGATGTATCAGGCTTGAAAACACAGGGGTGTCTCTCGGCAAGGCCTATTGACTCTTTGCAATCAGACTCAACTCTCTCTCTCTCGTTCTCTTTCTCTCTTCCTTTCTCTCTTTCTCTCTCTGCGTTCGCCACATTGGTCATTCATGCACACAGGATATGGGGGAAAATGTCAAGCTGGCCTATGAATATTCATGTAGGGATGGCTTGGACTACCTGCTCTCGGCGCATAGAGGCAGGCACCCCTCCTGGAGCACTGTGCCTACACGTGCGCATACACACACACACACACACACACACACACACTGGTGAGGCTGAGAGGCGCAGGGGAAGAAGGGTCCAAGTGGGCGAGGAGCTGACTTCCCTTCCTTCCGTTCCGTTCCCTCCTTTAGATTAAAGCGCAGAGGTGACTGAATGTGCGGCGGCTCACTTGGATTTGGGGTGATAATGGAGGACATGTCATCTGCGGTGAGCTGTCTGGCGTGGGGAGATGGCGGCGGTGCGAGGGAGAGGCGAGGGGGGGGGGTTGCCGCAGGTGAGGAGCGGGGGAGCGTCCGAGGTCAGCTCTGGCGGGGGAAGGTAATTACATGTGCTAATGCCTCTCTCTTCAGGCACGCGCCGCGTGATCTGCTCCAACCGATGATCAGTCACACAGCCGCCGACCGGCTGCAGTGGAGTGGAGTGGCAGTGTGGCGGCCATTGATAACAGGCGCTAAAGTGCATTATCAGTTCTTTTGCCACCCGGTCGTCACAACAAGAGAGGCCTGGAGGGCGGCGGCGATCCGATTAGATCCCGTTTTTTTCCTCCCCGGTTGGTTAATGCCTCCCCTGCGGCAGCGCTTGACAAGTGGGAGAGGCGCGCAATATAGCGCTACAGCAGCGCGGAGCGCCGTGTGTTGTTGCGTCGCGCGCTGACAGCATTGTGGCCTTTATTATTATCGAGTGAGAGCTCGCGCAGACAGATCTTAATCTGTTACATGGAAATCGCAAGTGATGATTACGTCTGCTGATGGCAAAGCCCAGACGATTAGTCCCGCCATCAAATCGGAGCGCAATTGTGCGGCCCCCCCCCCCTTTTTTTTTTTTCCGACTTAAGCACCAAAACATTTCACGGCAATGAGCTCGGGCCGATAATAGCCGTGGTGAGGCCGCCCGCGAAATTCTGATGCAATTCCGCGCAGTTATCATCATTACGGGGCCGTGGCGTCGCTAATGGCGACTGGGGCCGCGCATCAAGGGCTTGGCGGCGCTCGGCAACCGGGGTCACGTGACTGCCCAGAGGTCGTAGAGCGCGCGTGCGGAGGGGGGGGGGATGCGGCGAGCACGAACGATGCTGATTATAACAAAAAGATGATCTGAATGCCGGCACCCTTGTCTGGCTGACTTATGGGGGAGGGAAATCGATTTGCACGCGAGAGCTTTGCTTTACTGGGCCGGAGTGATTAAGGGGGGCACAGGCACAATCAGCGCACAGTGCCGCCTGCGCTCCCCCCCGCCCCCCCACCCCCCCGTGTGTTTGATTAAAGAGCCGGGCCCAGAAATATGTGAGGCGAACGAGAAATCCATTCCAGATGAGTCTAGACCCGGGCCTCGGGTGCCACGCCTCGACATGGCAGATTATTCTTTTTATTTGTTCCTTTATCGACTTCACTTCCAGCTGGGTCTCTGTTGTGTCTCTCTGTGTGTGTGTGTGTATGTGTGTGTGTATGTGTGTGTGAGTGTGTTGTTAAGAGACTTGAAGAAAGCCTGCATGCATATGATTATATACCCCAAAACATAACGCTAGCCGATTCATCAGTGTATAGCCCTTTACCTTGGAAGCCGTTCTGGAACCTCGCCCCGACTGGCAGCAGTTCTGGAGTGTACTCGTTGTATCCTCCAACGTAGAATTGACTGAAGGTGTTCAAGCCAGCCAGTTGCCCCGGAGAGGATGTTGTCTTGTTTTTTTGGCCGTCAACCTTAAACAGATATTGGCATTATTCAACACGAGCACTGACAAAGGGATTTAAGCCCTCTGATGGATCATGAGGTGGAAAAACAACAATAATGTGGCGGCAGAGAAGGGGCCTAAGAGAGGCTCTCTCCTCCCGGGGCGCCCGCAGACGTCTGAGAGCTGTTCAATAAGCTGTTCACACTCCTCGCTTTTTTTCTTCCTTTCTTTCTTTCTTTCTTTCTTTCTTTATTTCCCCAAATTTTTTTTGTACCCTTCCAGAGTAATCCTTGCGGAGAGTGGCGTGTGCAATGGATTTGTCATCACGGCGGCTCCTTTGAGCCTGTGTAGCACATCATGTTAGGTCATTCACCAAAGGAAGGTATGACTTGAGTAGTTTCCCATTTCATCTATCAGTGGAACTCCAAGTGCCAAACTGGGTCCACTTGGGCCTAATAGAGGCTTTGAGCTCACAACAGAATTGGTCTGGCTGTCATGTGGTTTTAAACGAAGCAGAGAAACAAGTTCAATGACTTCCTCAGTGGGTGTTTTGGATTTGGGGATTTTGTGCTCTGATGCTAATCCTAAAAAATAACATCATCAGACCTGATAGATATACCTGAGAGATATACAGTATATAACATTAGAGAATTAGCCACAATGCTAAAATGACTTTAACTGCTCTGAGAGGCCTAGTCTTACTTACAGTAGCTATAGTCCCTGGTAGAAACCAATACTCTGCAACCAACGACCTTCTTCTCCACTATTAAAAAGTCTCAAAAGTTTGCTAGTTTCCAAAGGCGTGTGCGTAGCGCATAATGCTGCAGCACATAAATATGGCCGCTATGAGAGTTGACGCTGATGAATGGAGCCCGCTGCTGACAGAGTAAATAATGTCCACTTCAGAGCCCAGCCACAGATCTACCTTGAGCCAGCCGGTGCGCAGGTATCTCCCAAAGCGCACGGTGTGGATGGTGATCCGGGGATTGAGCCGGTCACTGACGACCGTCCCCACACCTGAGCCCAGGTTGAACTTGTGCACGACACGTCCACTCCGCACGCCCAGCACCACAAAGTCATCTCCGTTTATACCTTTCAAAGAAAAAGCAAACACACCCATACACACACACACACACACACACCCATAAACACACACAGGCACAGACACACACACACACACACACACACACACACACCCATAAACACACACACACACACACACACACACACAGAGACACAGACACACACACACACAGACACACACACACACACACACACACACACACACACACACAGACACAGTCACACACAGGCACAGACACACACACACACACACACACACACACACACACACACACACACACACACACACACACACACACACACACACACATACACAAGGGATTTCAAACGATGAAAACCTCGGCTGAGTTAGTCACACGAGTTGATAAACGCGCCGTCCCGATAACATCACTCACGCTCTCCTTCCGCTCGTCCGTCCTCGTGGCAAATGTAAAAATTAAACCGAGCTGATGACTCGACGACGGCAATTTATCAGACCAATTATCAGGTGAGTTTTGGGCGTTTTTCATCTTTCTTTATGATTTCATCCCGTTTGATTTTGTCCTCTACTGTACTGTGCCACCCCCCCCCCCCCAACACAATTGCTTCATTATTCATGCCGCTGTCTCCTTCTCCCAGCGCTGCGATGAATCACCCTAAATTGTAATCCCAGGAGGGGCCCCTCCCGACGAGCGGAGGGATGAGCGGCCGCGGCGGAGCTGGGCTCGTATTCAGCTGTCTGTCTTTTGATTAAACCGCCGCGCCGCCACTGACATGGCAGTTCAGCGCCACGACGCTCCACCTTAAAGAGAAATGAAACGACGTGAGGGAGGTGAGACAAAAAAAGAAAAAGACTCCAGTCTGAAAGCTTAACAGCGTTTTTAATATCTAATAAGATATCGTTTTTGTGTGTGTGTGTGTGTGTGTGCCTGATGCAGTTAGTATCCGCTGTCATCTCTAATGAGCCAAACTACTTTTTCAAATAGTTTCCGTGGCATCCAACCACTTTGCAACGAGTTAAGAAATAACGCCGACTAATTAGTGTCTAGTTGCTGTCTCCTAGGAGACCAGAGGTCAGGGAGGAGCTCTGCTCTCCAGATATCATTATCCACTTCATCCCAAAACAATCTCCAAACCCACATTAGCTTCCTTTTTATTTTTCATTTTTTATATCCACTTGCGAGACTCTTCCGGGGACATTTTTACCCCCCCTCCCCTCCCGTCTGAGTGTGTGAGTGGCCTTCCAGCGCCGTCTTCTCTCTCTTCTCTCACCTTGTCCCTTCTGCCCGGAGTAGAGGATCAGGTTGTTCTTCATCGCCGAAATGTTGTTGGCGAGAGTGAGCTTGAGCTGGAACTCGTAGAAGAAGTTACCGCTGGGGATAGGGGAGTACGCCATGAAGGAGGTGTATCCAAACTCATCTAGCCCACTGAACCGGGGCCGGGTGATGTTGATGGCTATACAGAGAGAGAGAGAGAGAGAGAGAGAGAGAGGGGAAGACTTCTTATTCAGAGTATTCAGAGATGTTGACACTTGTGTTACACAGTGCATGGAAAGCAGTTTGGAGGAATAGATAGCTAACAAATGAATGAATGGATGGATGGATGGATGACAGAATCAGCTTTTAAGGTAAAGCAATTACGCTGGAGAATAAACTACTACTGTACACCTGAAAGGCTGTCCTCCAGATGGCACCATTGACTAAAGCACGGCACAACACAATAACCCTTCTCTCTCTCTCTCTCACACATCCTCCCTCCCTCTCCCTTCCCCCTCCCTCCTTTTCTCTCTGTCTTTCGCTCTCCTCTCTCCCTCTCTCTCTCACACACACACAGACACACACACACATTATTAATATAAATGATCTCGTATAAAGGGTGATTTCCTGTTTTTTTCACCCTCTCTATGGGTCCAGTATTAGCGGAGGGTTTTGCATTGGATAATGGCACAATGGAACATGTATGAGGGGCAGCTGAATCGTTCCGCCACTTATTAATGCGGACCTCTCTGACACACTAACTCTCTAATTTTACACAAGAGCTTTTCACTCCGACAACCAGAACATCATGTAATCCTGTGATTTCTGGGAAAATAAAGCGCGGCCCATTGTCCTGCTCACGCTCCCGACTTAATTTCCCCGGTCGACTTGTCTTCAAGGGCTGTGTGGAACGGCTCCGTGCATTCGCAAAATAACTAATATTTTCTCCCAGCCTCCTCCTCAAACCCATCCACCCACCCATCAACACCGCCCCCCATCATCCGGCCGCCCCCACGGACCGTGGCTAAATACAGCACTTTTGAGCTCCGCTCTGTGTTCTCTCTGTGTTTTCTCTCTCTCTCTTTCTCCCTCTCTCTCTCTCTCTCTCTCTCTCTCTTTCTATTTCTCCCTCTGCACTGTGGTTCAGTTTGCTCTCTGCTGAATTATTTATGCCTTTTGAAATCGGGGTGTTATTATTTAGTCGTGTTGTATTTGCTCAGTGCCTAATGAGCGTGGGGGGGAAGAAGTTGATGTGTGTGCGTGTGTGTGCCATGTGTGTGTGTGTAGTAGGGGGGGGGGGGGGGGGGTGGCTGGTTGCGTGCGGTGCATGCGTGGTTCCCGTCTGCCAGAGCAGGGCGGCGGCAGCAGCAGCGGCGGGTCCGTTGAGGACGACGTGCTCCCTGCTCGCCCGGCTGTGACGTCGGCCCCGACTGTTTGTGCTTCAGCTGCCGCCGCCACCGCCGCTACTGCTGCTGCTGCTGCTGCGCTGTTGTCATTACAGAGGACTCTCCGGCTCTAATGACTGAGCTCAGGTTACATACATACTATCTGAGTCAACTCCAAGGGAGGTGCAGCGTGGGGGAGGGGAGGAGGGGAGGAGAGGAGGAGAGGAGGAGAGGGGAGGGGGTGGAGGAGAACAACACATCCAAACAGACCTTGGGAAAACAGCCTCTCATGTTGGCCTGCGATCATACTACATCTTTTTTTCCCTGCAGGTTGAAGAGGATTAAGGGTACAGGATAAATCTTGAATTAAGACGTCGCCGCAAATCCCGTAATCTTTTCATGTGAGAGATGTTATAAATCGATTTGACAGAGGAAACCGCCGTCGTGCCGTAGCTGTTATGGTGGCAGAGCAAATGCACGCGCCTATTGAGGAGAAATATATGAAATTTGACGCATGTAATTTTGTCACAGGTGTGCTACAACTACCACTAATTCACACACAGCCCGCCTCATTATGCATAATCATGGGTGCGGGATTCCCACGTTCGCAAAACGCACTCTTCAAAGCTGGAGCTGAAACACTGACTGAGTATTTCTGTTTTGGGAACAAAAGTGCCCTTGAACAAAATGGAAGATCTCCTCCTCAAGCAGAAAATCTCAGTGCTGGCTCAAATAGCAGGGCATGCAGAGGAAGCCACAGAGTACACTACCAAGAATGGATCACATTGTAAACAGCACACACCCACACGGCTGAAGGCAAACAGCAAGCTAAACATTACTGGCCGCTTAAAGACTACAAAGAGTTTTATTAGCCTTTGCGAGTCATTCTGCCGGTTGGCACACAACTATTGAGCATCTTTGCAGTTGTTTGCCTGAGGCTCTGAGCATTGCTGCTCAAGCTGCTATTGGTTCAGACAGTCAGTGCCAGAGCCAGTGAGTAAATGAAACGGCCCTACATCCAACTAACCACCTCCTCCCCCCTCCCCCCACCTCCTCCCCCTCCCCAGCCCAACGTATGAAGGAGCCCTGTGGGCGATGTTTGGCCTCTACGGTTCCTGTTTTCTGTAAACAGACCGTTTTACCACCGATCAATACACAAACAACCATCAGACTATTTCAACAACTGCCATCCGTCTGCGGTTTGGGCAGGGACTGCTGTCGGACTCGGGCCCGCGCGAGCCAGCGGAGAGCCGAGCTCGCCCCCATCACCGAGCGTTACGCTCCTGACTTTTACATAAATTGTGCGTCGCGAACACTCCCTGACCGAGCGCGGGTGATATATCGACGGGCCCCCACCGCCGAGCGCGTTGCTGGAGACTAACTTATCAAGAGTCCTGGATTCCGCCCACTACGACTGGTGTGTGTGTGTGTGTATTTGTGTGAGTTTGTGTGTGCGTGTGTGTGTGTGTGTGCACAAAACAAAAGGAAAAAAAAATGGCCTCGGACATTATTTCCCCCACAATAGCCCCAAATGACATTTTAATCCGCGGAGCGGTCTGACGCCAGGCGCTCTGATGAAATGAACAGAGCAGGAAGTATTATGCGCTCCGCATGTTAGATTGTTGCCTGGGCTGTGCGGGCGGTGGAGGAATACCTGAACAGATGTGCTATTAGTCAGGATTGGGCTGAGGCGCACACAGCAGGGGAACTGGGTTATTTGGAAAAGCATCATTTATGCAAATGGAGCCTTTTTTTTGGAGGATTTGGGGGGGTGTGGGTGGGGGGGTGGTTCTGTGACGAACACTTCTGCCATAACGTATGGTAATGTTACGGATAAAAACTCGGCACAAAAAATGTTTCCGCAAATGTTATTGGAGACTTACTGTAGGAGAGGGCATGCAAAGTCTATTCTTCTGTTGTTTTGGAGGTCTTTCCTTGCTGTGTTTTTGATACTTTGGTGGGAGGCCACACACACACACACACACACATAGCCACCCCAGCACAGAGCCAGCCTGTTCATTATCTATCAATATACTGTATGTTCTATCCTCCCAAACCCTAATGATTCTGAGGGAGCGCCTAGAGAATACATGATGTGTGACTCCTGTGTCCGGGCCCTTTGAGGCCACACGATGAAGGCGGCACGCCACGCACGGCAGATGAAAAAGGTGACTAAATGACTGGTTAAAAACCACTAATTAGCCTTCCCTCACTTAAAAGCAACGTCAGCCAGAGACAACCAATGCCAAAGAGCGAGAGAGAGAGAGAGCGAGAGAGAGAGAGAGAGATGGAGAGATGAAAACAGAAATAAAGGGAAAGACAGAAACATAGAGAGAGAGAGAGAGAGAGAGAGAGAGATAGAGAGAGAAAATGCATACAGTAGAAGGCATTGGGTGAAAAAAAGTGTCATTAAAGGAAGCTCTGAACATTCCAACTGCAAGTAAAAAAAAAAAAAAAAAAACACACACACACACACACACACACAGCGCGAGGAGAGGTATGGAGGCCTGGTAGGTGATCAATATTGACTCTGATGTTATCTGATGTTATCGGGCTTTAAATTCAAATGTCAGCCACGCTCAGCGTGACACTGGGAGATTAGAGGACTCTATTTGGAGACGGGCCGCACCACGGCTGACGGGCAGGGGGTGGACGTGGGTGGGTTGGTATGTGTGTGTGTGTGTGTGTGTGTGATGTAGGTGGGTGGGTTGGTGTTAGTGTGTGTGTGTGTGTGTGTTTGTGTGTGTGTGTGTGTGTGTGTGTGTGTGTGTGTGTGTGTGTGTGTGTGTGTGTGTGTGTGTGAGTGTGTGTGTGTGTGTGTGTGTGTGTGTGTGTGTGTGTCTATGTGTGTATGCGTGTGTGTGTGTGTGTGTGTGTGTGTCTGGCCGGGGTGTCTGCATGGCGAGCCAAAACAGTCCTTCTCTTCCACAACTAATTAGATGACAGCAAAATAAAGGGGCGCGTGGTGTGGGTTTGAACTCCTCATCTCTCCCTGTATCTGTCTCTTTTTCTGTCTCATCCCCTGCCTCTCTCTATCTCTCCCTCTTTCCCTCTCTCTCTCTCCCTCTTTCCCTCTCTCTCTCTTTTTCTCTCTCACCCCCTGCCTCTCTCTCTCCCTCTTTCCCTCTCCCTCTCTCTCTTTTTCTCTCTCATCTCCTACATCTCTCTCTCCCTCTTTCTCTTCCCCCCCCCCCCCCCCCTCTCTCTCTCTCTCCTGCTGCTCAACTCTCATTTGGATGTAAACTGTGTTAATAATGGCTAGCTTGTTGTGGAGCTCATGGCAGGACTGCAGCAGCGGTGCAGAACAGAGGAGCTTTCTGGAGGTATTAAGGTGAGCCATAGTGATGATCAGCAGGGTATACAATAAGAGAGTTACATATCATTTCATCAGGTAGACTTCTGACGAGCTCTAATGTAAGAGCTAGAAAGACTTCGCCACTGCAAAACCCACCTCTCAAACACCAGGATTTGATCGTCATGCCCGACTGATAACCAAAGTGAGACATTCAAAAGAGGAGAAAAATAATGTTGGACAGAGAAAGAAAATAAAACCTTGTGCAAAAGAGATGTGCCACAAATGTTCTAGTTAGAACTGTATCGTAGCCAATATCCCTTTCTACCTTGCGTCTCTTGAGGTTCTATTAGATGGAGATCACAGCATGAGAACTGTGCTCTGTCAGTTTAGGAGATCTGTGAAGGCTCTCGATGAAGGGTGGGGGTGGCACAGGGGGGTGAGATGAGGGGTGGTGGTGAACAGGGGTGGCACAGGGGGGTGAGATGAGGGGTGGTGGTGAACAGGGGCGGCACAGGAGGGTGAGATGAGGGGTGGTGGTGAACGGCGGAGAGATCCGTGAAAGCTCTCGGGGGTGGCATAGGAGGGTGAGATGAGGAATAGTGGTGGTGGTGGGGGTGGCATAGGAGGGTGAGATGAGGGGTGGTAGTGGGGGTAGCACAGGAGGGTGAGATGAAGGGTGGTTGTGAACGGCGGAGAAATCCTTGAAGGCTCTCGGGGTGAGATGAGGGGTGGCAGGTTCGTAGGAGTGGTGATGGCGGGGGTGGCATAGGAAGGGTGATATGAGGGGTGGTGGGTTCGTAGGAGTGGTGATGGCGGGGGTGGCATAGGAAGGGTGATATGAGGGGTGGTGGGTTCGTAGGAGTGGTGATGGCGAGCGGGCGCAGAGTTACGGGCACTTACCGTCCTCACACAGGAGCCCGCGCCGGCCGTACGGGCACACGCACACGGCCTCGGTCCGCGACTGGGGCACGCAGGTGCCGCCGTGGGTGCACGGGCTCTGGGTGCAGGCCGTGAACTGGCACAGCTTGCCCGAGAAGAGCGGCGGGCACAGGCAGGCCCAGTCCTCCACGTCGCTGAGGGCACACAAGAGGGGAGAGGAAGAGCAAACACATAAACAAATAAACAAACAAACAAACAACCAAACAGACAACCAAACACCAAGGAGACGATTAAGGACACTAGAGGAGGCCGTCGTGCTTTTGGCTGTTGGATCACTGACTCTCTGACTTTGGGCGGTCATATCACTCAGACATTCAGAGCGCTGCAAACTGAATATACAAACCCAAGGCAACAGACAGGACAGAGACGACAAAAACAAACCTGAAACAGCGCGGTGGAAAAGTCCCTCGTCTACAGAGTTCCACAAGAGGCATAATACGGCCACTATTCAGGGTGCATCAAAAGCACAGTCCTCCAAGTCAAGGTCAGGCCATCTAAACGGATAGATAGCGAAGGGCACCACTAGTCAATGGGATTTGGCGTCTGTGGATTGACTTGAATAACAAGCGCCGCCGCTGATGGTCGCTGACGTCACAGGGGCTCTTTAAGCAGAGCATACCAACGTTTACTTCCTGTCTTCCCGTCCTCCCTCTCCTTCCCCCCCCGCCTGCTCTTTCCCTCTCTCTCCCATGCGACGGCTGCTGATTGGAAGTGTGGGAGTATTAATGCATGCAGGATTCGGGAGGAACCCGGCAGAAATTCCGATCCATCCTTGCCTTTCTATTCGTATTCCTGCGGTTTATCTCGAGCTGAGTAGAGGAGGGTGGGCCAGCATGATAAGTAATATTCAGAGAAGTGTGCATGGCTGTGTGTGTGTGCGTGTGTGTGTGTGTGCATGTGTTTGTTTGTGTGTGTGAGTTTCTGTGTGTGTGTGTGGTGGTGGGGGGGGGGAATTCATAAGCGGCTGTAAGATGCACACATTTTTCAAAGGTATAATATCAGATACAGGAAGTACTGGAAGGGTTTCAAATCCATAAATTAATAATGCGCTTTGAACAGCTGCTCGGTGGGTATGCGTTGTGCTTCTCTAGAGCTGGATTCTAGAAATGAAATATTTACAGACTGTCGCAGGACTTCAGCGATGCTGGTAATGACTGTCTTCACAGGCTGCGTGCTTGCGAGTCTGTATAAATGTGTGTGTGTGTGTGTGTGTGTACAGTATGTGTCTGATTGTGTGTGTATTGTGCATATGTGTATGTGTTTGTGTGTGTGTATGTGGGTGTGTATGCATGTGTGTGTGTGTGTGTGTGTGTGTGTGTGAGAGTGGGTGTGTATGAGAGTGTGTGTATGAGAAAGAGAGAAAGAGAGAGAGAGAGAGAGAGAATGTGTGTGTGTGTGTGTGTGTGTGTGTGTGTGTGTGTGTGTGTGTGTGTGTGTGTGTGTGTGTGTGTGTGTGTGTATGTGTGCGTCTTCATGAGTGTGACTTTAGGAGGGTTCAGCAAAAGAGCGCTTTTGTAGAATATGTGGAAATGTTTGCTTTACTTGTTTATTATTCTCTGTGCTGAAAATTGGCCTATGAGAACGATTAATAAGTAATGTCTGTGCTGCGAGTAAAAGCACTTCACATGGATATAAACATTTCAACTGATGATCCAAAACCCTTGTGCATACCAAGCACAGTGAGTGAGAAATGCAGAGGATCAACAGTGGCGGTCAAAACAGAAAAAAATGATTCATCAAGAAAGAATGAAGCGCACGAAAAAAAAGAAAGATGTTTAATTTCCTCGCCCACGAGGTGCCAGACCCTGACCTGAATTTCGACGGTTCCGTGAGAGAAGCCGTTAGCAGCGTCCCCAAGGAGGGAGCAAGTGGTTTGTCACCGCCTTTAGGACGGTAGGGGGTAATGACATAGCGGGCTACCAGATTAGCGCCGTGTTTCATGCGCTACATGCAAACACATCTGTTTCCATGACTGATTGCACTTCAGCGAACGCACTTACTGGCTTGGAAGTGGATATGCAGAGCGGGGGGGTGAAGAGAGAGAGAGGGGAAAAAAACAAAAACAACAGCAAAGGAAGAGAGAGCTTGTGTCTCCTCTGTTGCACACGGCTATCTGAGCACAGAAGCAGATGAGACCTCAAAAGAACCCTTTAACAATACCTGAAATAACTCCAGAATACATCATAAAGGGGAAAGGGGGAAGAAAAAAAACAACCATTAGCAGACTCTGACCTCAATTGTAACCTTTGATACGCCACGTCAACTATAACACAGTGCAAGTAAAGCTGCCACGGCTGAGAGCCAGGGATTGAATCAAAAGCAGAAGAGCTAACTCCTTGTGCATGTAACATTCTCCCCATTTGGAAATTCAGAGTTCAGATTTTTCAGGACAGGTGGAGATGTGCCAAAGAAAGCCAAAAGAAGAGAGTCTAGCGCTAACCTCCAACGCCTCTGAGCCTCTACTCTGGGGCCAGAGTGTGGAGGTGGCCGGTCTCTGCTGCACAGTTCACATCTAAACTGGGTCAAACGCTGTTGACGACGTATGTATTTCAGGGGGTGGAATAAATGACCTGTCACACAAGCACTGCCCACACACTCCTTCAGAAATATGAACATTATCATAGCTAATGTGATAACAGAGAATAGGTGGTGGTGCTGGTGGTGGCCGGGCTTAGTTTCGCTGAGCAGGATCTCAGCGCGATGCCATTTTTGAATAATTAAATTGGTAATAATAAGAAGAGGGAGACAATTAGTGGACAAAGGGTCAGGGAGGAAATAAGGAGGGAAGGAAGGCCACAGACTGATGACACTGGCAGTGACCACATGCCTTTCAGTTTTGTTCAAGCCAATCAGAGAATTATTAGCGGGCAGAGTCCCTCCACCGGGATCCCTGGGGGCCTTCAACTGAGAGGTACCCGCTGTGAATGCCTGTCATTTTCATTTTCAGGTCAGGAGGAAAAAAAGCAGAGCACTAACCGCTGTAGTTCACTGTGCATGTGGTAGCGACATACAATATTGCATGTAATCAGACCAGAGATGCTATAGCCTGCTGTATGTTCCATCAAAGAACTGGATCAGCTTGACGTGCACCAAGGGTTCACATTACTGTCAGGTAGAGAAATTGAGGTGAATAACGTTCATTTGCAGACCTGAAAAAAAAGGTGAGGTTTCAGAGGTGCACTGATGGCATTGAAATTGCCTGTGAAAACAATCTGCCTTTGATAGCAACACACCAGTAAAGGGAAGAAGCCACTACCCAGGGCTGAGCACCTAAAGCATGCTAAAGGTGGAGGTCTGTCGCATTATGCAATCTCAGTGTTTTCTTACAGTCATGGCCATGTTTTACCCACAAGTCTCTCCCCCCCACCACCACCACCACCATCACAACACCACCGACAACAACAACAAACAGGTTTGTTTGTGCCGCACAGCTCATGTTAACATCGCAGTAGGGGACTTTAAAGTGTCACCTTTTGACGCCGACGGCATTTGCGGTTGGCTTGACCTGGGAGAGGCCACGGCGATCTCTGCGCAGCCAGAGCACAGGACCCAGCCTGACAAAGCAAAAGGCCACAGAGCAACAAGAGGACAGGCTCCTGCGCCGCTGTCCTGTGCCGGAGCCTGGGAGAAATATTACAGATGCTGTTGGCAGCGCTCTCCTCCCGAGCCCTTGGAGGATGTGTGCATGCGTACAACATTAGGGCCACTACTCCCTCTCTCTGGCTCTCTCCCCCCCCTGGGGGTCGGACGCATTGGGCTGACACACTGGGACAAAGAGCTCCTGAGGAATGATACCGAATCTTATTAAAGAAGGAGTGCAGAGAGAGAGAGAGAGAGAGAGAGAGAGAGATAGAGAGATTGAGAGAGAGGGAGAGAGATAGGGGAGAGAGAGTGAAAGGGAGAGAGAGAGAGGGAGAAAGAGAGAGAGAGACAGAGACAGAGAGAGAGAGACAGAGAGAGAGAGAGATAGGGGAGAGAGAGTGAGAGGGAGAGAGAGAGGGAGAAAGAGAGAGAGAGGCAGAGAGACAGAGGGAGAGAGAGAGAGAGAGAGAGAGAGAGAGAGAGAGAGAGAGAGAGAGAGAGAGAGAGAGGGAGAGAGAGAGGCCTGACAACTACTTTGCGTAGATGGATCAGACGGCGCTCAGGAGGAGACATAGCACAACGAGGCTTCTGACACTAAGACAGATAAAACAGGCATCGTCAAATGACTATCATGCGGACAGCTTAATCGGAATATTTCCCACTGTGCAGCAATTGGAATACAGAAGCGGGGCATACTATTCAAGTTATTCAGGAATCAAAACTTGGAGCAATTGCCTTCATCTTCATTAAAGTCATTACAATAAGCTACAGCAATAACAACAGCAGAAACAGCAGCAGCAGCAGACACAACATTAGAAATGCAATCAGCCTTTTGACTGCATATACAGTACGTACTGTAGCATTGTAGCAATCAGATCATTACTGGCAATAGTGGAGAACTGGCTGGAGCTCAGCAGCACTTGGAGTTGAGTTCTGTTCTGTTCCGTGGCCTCAGTCTGGGAGCCCAGCAGCCCCCACATTGAACCATCACTCTTGTTAAGTCTAGCCTGGGGGGCTCAAGGTAGGCTTTAAGACCTGCCAGGTATGTCTGGCCAGGGAAGAGAGCTGACTGATTGGGCAGCCCATGGAGGCCATACATTGTCTCAACAGCTTAGTTGCCATGAAGTCTATTATCCACTTGGCTAGCCGTGACATTCTGCAGGACTGGGTTGAGGGTTCCTAAGGACAGGTTACCTAGCCTGGTGCTAGTGGTGAGCTGACTGGGCTAACGTGCAGATGTTTGTGGTCTGTTTCAACGCCTCACAACAACAACAACAACGTTTCATGCTCTATTGTTCTGCCATGCTTAACAACTACAGATTACATTGGTGTAGAATGCTGCTATGCTCGACTGCTTTAGTAAAACACTACACCAAATAAACATGCAAAATATGAAATAGAAAAACAACCCCAGAAAAAAAAAAAACAAGAAAACTGACTTAAAGGCAGAGGCGGACACCAGAGAAAGTGTGTGTGAGAGAGAGAGAGAGAGAGAGTGAGAGAGAGAAAGAGAGAAAGAGAAAGAGAGCAAGCCAGGGCAGAGAAATAGTGTGGAGCCATCTGCTCATGATGCAGGGCCTGCACATTAGCCACAGAGACAGAACACACACACACACACACACACACACACACACACACACACACACACACACACACACACACAGACACACAGACACACACACACACACACACACACACACACACACAGAGACACACACACACACACACACACACACACACACACACACACACACACACACACACACACACACACACACACACACACACTCACTCACTCACTCACTCACTCTCCTGCTCCACCAGAAATCTCTGGGCTATGCAGGATTACCGCCTCGCCAACACAGAACAATAAGGGAAAAGGGAAAGCAAGAGGAAGGGGCTTTTTGTTTGTAATCTTCCATCTGAAAAGGCAGAAGGACGCTCGCCTGCTCCTTCAGCAGGCTTCTCAGGACTCTCACACACACACACACACACACACACACACACACACACACACACACACACACACACACACACACACACACACACACACACACACACACACACACACACACACTCCTTCAGCAGGCTTCTCAGGACTAATGTTTTCTCAACAATGCCGCACCGACTCATGAAATGTGGACACCCAAACACAGCTCACAATACCATCACTAGGCTCCATGAGTGTGGTTTGCACAAAACAACACAAAGAGGAGCTCTATTCGTATGATAAAATGATAAAATCGTGACCATATAAGTTTTCTTTTTTTTTTATAAGGCCACCATATCTAGGAAATATCGCAACACAATGCTTTCTCTCTCTCTCTCTTTCTCTCTCTCTCTCTCCCATGGACTTATCTGACGAAACCCAACAGAACTGCAGACTGCAGTGAAATCTCGTTTGAGATAAATCTAAGACCTCAACCGAAGATAAGGATGCATTTCAGGCCCAACTACAGTTCTTCAAATTGTACCAAAAAAAAAACCTCCACATACACTGGCCTAAAAACAGAACAACAATGAAAAACAATAGGCACACTGAATCGACAGAAACAAACCACAGTCCAAAATGAAAAAAAGACAGGTAACCAGTCTTACAGTACCTTGTGTGTTAAAAGTGTCTAAACTGTGTGAAAGAGGAATTGGCTCCATTATTCATACTGCTAGACAGCTTGTTCAGGCACAAGTTTAACTGACAAGAGTGATCATGTGGCAAGGTGCTCAATTATTGATGGTGATCTCATATTAAACAGTTTAAAAATGTATGGTCTGAATCATTCATAGAGGTGTGCTGTATGCATGCTCTTCTCCATATTGTGCATGGCAACAAAAAGAGTCGTCACCTTTCCACCTTTCCATCACATTTTACCACACGCTAGATTGAGCGTCATTTGCAATCAAATGATTGTGTGTGTGTGTGTGTGTGTGTGTGTGTGTGTGTGTGTGTGTGTGTGTGTGTGTGTGTGTGTGTGTGTGTGTGTGTGTGTGTGTGTTAGTGTGTGTGTGTGTGTGTGTGTGAGTGTGTGAGTGTGTGAGTGTGTGAGTGTGTTAGTGTGTGTGTGTGTGTGTGTGTGTGTGTGTGTGTGTGTGTGTGTGTGTGTGTGTGTGACTGTGTGTGTGTGTGTATGTGTGTGTGTGAGAGTTTGTGCATGTGTGTGTGTGTGTGTGCAGTGCAGTGCGAAAATACACCCATGCAATACCTCATCAGTAATCAGTCTGAGTCGCTATTCTTAAGGATGAACACTGACAATCCAAGGCCAAAATCAAAGCACGTGAAGCCGAGGCAATTTTGGCACAAAAACAACAACAAAACAACACTGAATCATTCATGACGGAATCAGAACTCACCCAAACTAAGTGTATGACTATCAAAATGACACAACAACACAGTGTTAAACACTGACTCATGTCTGTCATCTCTCCTGCTAATGAAGATGTCCACAGCGGACTGTGTAGGGACACTGATAGTTTCTAGTGGATTAACAAACATATGCCATCACATACCAACAACAGCAAAATGGCTCCACCAATCACCACTGCACAATATATTGTTGTGCATAGCCTTATGACAGTGTTAAAACACTGTGGCGTGGTGTTGCAGATGTAGGGTGGATGATGTCTCATGACGTTGTTGCAAAGTGACCTGAAAAATGGTAAGAGTGGATATCGACTCACAACATTACAAAATATCACTGGCTACAATGCAGCTGGCCTTCTTCAGATTGACATTCTCGGTGACAGAACAGGTAAATGAGGTCCAATCATCAACCTTTCCAGAATTCCAGCTGACTTCTCAAACCTAATACAATCCAATGGAACCATCAGCAACAAAGCCCAACGCAATGTGCAACAGAAAGTTACAGGACTAAATCCAGCAATGATAAAACTGCGGTAATGGAAAATCCTTCAAACAGTTAATAACGCCAAAGTATTGAGGGATCCTCATGCAAAACCGAATAGTCTGCTAGGGGGTCACTAAAATAAATATTTGTAGCATTATCTCCAAAAGTGATCAGATAAAAACATGTTATGACAAATTGACTTTCTATGTCTGTCAGAGACAGGGCTCCACAAAAAACTCCCCATCCTCAGCCCTACACATTCCTGGCTATAAGGTCTTCAGGAGAGATAGAGCTGTGGGAAGAGTTGGGAGGCTGCCGCTGCTATGTATTAAAGATTACATATCATGTACAGACATACCATACTCTGTTGGGAATGAACTGGAATATATCTGTCTTAATGTCACACTATAACCTCAGATGTCCTTCCTTATTGGAATGTACAGACCAACATCTGCTGAAGCTGTATGCCTAGAGAAATTGCAGGTCATACTTAGGGAATGCAGCTCAGGCAGAGAGATTATCACAATGGGTGACTTTAATATCAATCGGGAGGACTAACTAAATATTAAAGCATTAAACCACATTTCAAATAAATGTGATCTTACGCAGCTAATAAAAGGACCCACTAGAATAACCACCTCTTCAAGAGCTCAAATTTGATATTTAGTACCCAACCTGAGAGGGTGACTAAGTCCTTGGTTACATGTCTGTCTGACCATAACCTAACCCTTATAGCTCACTAAAAAAACCGACTCTACCAACACCCTTGCCAATTTAGAATACCCAAGAGTGATATAGATTTGAGACATATATTGATAGATATACATATAGATATAAATCGAATCTAACGCGAAATGGCGTTCACTAACGGAAGTTCGGGAGGAGCATGACGGAATTTGCCACGCCTCCTTCTTCAATCAGTCAGGCTACTTATTTGCAGTCTACCTGCTGAAGCTTCAGCAACGGCGTTACTCCGCTCGCAACCACCACCTCCCCTTTCACCTCCCGTCTTCCATAGGTAAAGAATAAAGGGGTGCATGGCGGAATCCTGCCCGACTCCTGCCTGCGCAGTCGACTCCGGTGTGATTCCGCGAAGCACTTCAGGACCCTGGCCAGAGACTTCGCCAAACATGCTCTTCTATTACGCTTTTATGTCTTTGTGCAAATTTCGGAATGTGAACTAGTGAATGCTATTCAAAGCATGATCTGGAGTGATGTAATATATATGCGGATACAGGCACACATGCACTTACCGGTATGTCCACAATCCAACATACAACAAAACAATTGGTGAAATCATAAACAAATCTAATCTTGGACTGAGTACAGACGTTAACATGGAAGGGGCACACCAACACAACAAAGCAGTTGGAGATTAATGACAACAGATCTTTGATTAAGGAAGCAGTAGAAACAGCAACGCTCCTCAACACCCTCTTTGTTAACTCTGTGAAGATGAGTGTACATAATAATCAGATGGGTCCTCTAGATTCACCACTGATTAATACCTCACAGTGTTCTCACTGATGGAGGTCTCTGAAACCAAAGTCAATCCAACAATTAACTCCATACAAATCTCAAAGTCAAAAGATGTATTTGGATTAGACTCAATTTTCATAGAGAAGCATGCTGCTACACTCACAAGACTGATAACTGAGATAATTAATGCCTCCTTTAAAGAAGAGCATTTTTCAAAAGACTGGAAGTCAGCTATTGTTGTACCCATTTGCAAATCAGGAGACACAGCCAATGTGAATAACTATAGGCCTATCAGTATTTTAACCAGTTATCTCTAAAATTGCTCAGAAATGTATCGTTGGGCATCTACAGTAACCACACATGTTATCAGTAGCCCTTATCCATTGCACCCAATGCAATTCAGTTTCTGAGCTAACCATTCCACAGAAATGGCAAACTGCTACTTTGTGGAAAATATTAAATTAAGAATGGATAAAGGAGGCATTGTTGGAGCTGTGTTTTTAGACCTCAAGAAGGCCTTTGACACCATCAACCACCAAATACTCATTCACAAATGAGTTCATTTGAACTTCTCCTCTAATGTTTTAAATTGGATGACATCCTACTTATCAAGCAGCGTGTAAAGGTGAGACATCACCCACCCTGAGCAATGAACTCGGTGTACCCCAGGGATCTATTTTGGAACCTATCCTGTTTAGTTCATTTATAAATGATTTATCTTCAGTAAGCAGCTGCCAGACTTACTGCAACAATGACACATGTATACATGGCTGGTTGACGCATTCTGTACTTAAAAACACACACTGATCCAAAAGTCTATATATCTGGAGAGAACACTCAAACAGTCGCACATTTCAAATATCTAGGTATTATTCTTGACTCCAATCTATCTTTCAAAAAACAAGTGAAAAAGGTTATGCAAACCACTAAATATAATCTGGCAAATTGTATATACTGTAAGTAACTGTCAGACAACAACAGTAGGAAAACTGTGCATGAATGGCATGATCATCCCCCTCCTAACATATTGCATGACAAGCTGGACACAGGTAAAAAGTTCAACACTGAAGCCTATTCTCTCACTTTGTAAGCAAGCTCTCAAGGTATTAGAGAAAACCCAAATCGCATCATCACTGAAATATTTGTGTTAAGTATAAGATCCTTTACATAATAAAACACACTGACACATGCCTGATTTTTAATTCTAAATGACAAGGCTCCACCACCACTTTGTATGTTCATAAAGCAGAACACCCCCAACAGTAGAGCTACAAGATCTCCTGTGTAGTCCCTCTTACAGGGGAGCTACACCAGACGTAACTGAAGCGTTCCGTTCGCGACGCGTAAAATCCATTTTAGAAGATGGGTCTATTTTTTTCGAATGTACGCGCCACTGTTGCGTCTGGTGTAGCTACTTCCATAGACTACAGTGATTATTAACTGCTACGACCGGCTGCAACATACGCGTCGCGAACGGAACTCTTCAGTTACGCATCTGGTGTAGCCCCCCTGTTAGGACCAGTGCTTTTAGTCACTTACTGTATGCTTCTCTGTAAGACCTTCTTATGAATGGGACACTATAAATCAGATAAGAAGTTGTACTAAGGACTAGCTTTTGAGCAGTCAGACATGTGAACAGTATCAATTATGTTTCTGTACTATATCACGCCATGTATTCTACCCATTGTTACAGTATGATGGTCTGTTGATGCTTAATGTTGAATCTATGAGGTTGCATGAATATTCTTGTTTGTGTTCTTCCTTGTCTATGTGTTTCTGTTTTGATCTACATGGCTGATGGCCTGTCCTGTGTTGCTGTTGTCTCCTTAAGGTGACTTATTTTTGCTTCTTTGTTTTAATGCACTTTTGTAAATTATATTTCATCGCTGTCTTGGCATCTGGGCACAACTTGCCAAGTGAATTGATGGTTCTCATAACATCTTGCCAATACAGTTGAAAATGAGCCGGCTGGATGACACTGGCACATGCTACAGAAATGTTAATGAATGTGTGCTGTCCTTATAAATAAATAAACAAATGAGATGAAATGAGCAGAGCGACAAGTCAGATTATTTTACTGTTAGTGGAGCACCCGATTAATAGACCAGCAAGAGAATGGAAACCTCTAAGCGATACAACAACTATTTGTATTATATAATGTAATGCATAAAGTATGTAGAAATGATCTTGTCTCAGACATACATTGTTTATGAGTAGATGCACTAAATACTCAATAGTGTGTTTATAATTGACTATCATAAAGAGACGAGAAACAAGAGATGCATTTAAACTACACATCCCCATATGGTACACAAATACTATCGATAATGGCTACAGCATCATTGCCACGTGACTTATTGTACCACAATACTATGAGTACATCATACTGTAAGTACTTTAAGCAAAAACAGATACACATGGATGATCCATTTTGATTGAGAGGGTTAACATAACATTTCACTACACTGCAAAGTATATGTGAAAAAAAAAAAAAAACCTTGAACTTGAATAGAGTATGAACCCACACAAACAATGTGATGAGAATGTGTTACAAGACATATCATGAGGAAAATAAGGAGTAAATACCATTGCTTAGCATTTATGGTTTAAATGGGCAGTTGATGTTTCAGAATAACAAATCAGAACAGCCCTTCGTTGCGTTACGACTGGTGAAACCCAATCCTGACTGACGTGCAGAGAGGCAGACACCCTGTTTGAAGGCCATGAAGGAATGCTTTTTTATTAAACAAGCCTAAAGAACGTGTATCTTAGAGGAACTAAGATGAGTTTTTAGGGATTAATCAATGGCTGGAGTGCATCTTTAATGAGCACATTCCAGGTGATCAGCTTTTGAACACACAGTGCATGAGGGAAACTCAATCACTAACAACTAACAACCAGCGCTCGACATCGTCACATGAGAAATTAAAGTTGACTGACTAAATGCATATTGCTCTGCGAGCCCGCTCCAACAAATCCCTCAGAGTTCAGGAGGCTACGGCACTATGGCAGATTACAATTTGAGATAATCACAGCCTTCCAGCACTCATCGGAGTGTCACTGTACGCACAAAACATCCCCTGCCTCTACAATTTCCCTGATAAGCACTTGTAAGATTGTGTAATGTGCCACAATAAAGAGCACACAGTGGTTTCATATCAGTCATTTTAGTACTGGCTCTTTTGTCTACAGTAGTTTTTATTTTTATTTGTTTTATTTTCAAACTAGTGTTTCTGGTGGTGGGATTACGTTGTTGCAGAGCGAATGTTTAGCCACTGGCAGTAGCCTTGCCGGGGGGGGGGGGGGGGGGGGCAGCTAGGCCAGTGCCCCTGGGGGGTCACCACTCTGTAGTGAAGTATCTGGATTGCAAAGCAATCAAATCAACACCAGGATAAGTGCTAATCACGGCGCCCATGCACCACCCTCAGCACCATGGTGCTTGGGCTCCGCTCCTGTTTACTGTACACAGCGTCTACTCTACAGCAACCACAAACACAAGACCGTGGTGAGAAGCAGTGAAGCAGTGATGAAATACTCCAATACCGGGTACGGAAAAACGGATTTTCTATTTCATTAGATAAACAGTCCGTTCCGAGAGAGAAACTTCAGGCATTTTTAGTGTTTGAATATTTGGCTGTGGCTCAGTACACCTTTGTTCTGATCTGAAATAGCATGTCATTGGCCCTGTGCTCCCACTTTACACAGTGACAATAGCACTGAAGGCAATGTAATCTAACCTAATCTTAGACCTTCTGCTAGCTAGGTTTTGTTTTTTTTAGCAAAGACTCTTTTCCTGTTCAACAAGCTACAGTACCTCCTGTTGAGTGGATTTTAGTGAATCGTGTCTGAAAGTGAACTCTCCTCAAGCCAGTCTCCATTTGTCAGTGCTGTTAAGACATCATTAAAAATCATTAAAAAAAAACAGGGTTGCCATGCACTCACTGACAATTCTGACAGGCAGAAAGACTAAATAAGGGCACAAATGATGACGCATGACACCAAAATTAGTTAGGTTTAGGCCATCATTAATATTTATAATTATCTGTGTCAGAATTTGTTTGGTGGCAAACACGTTTGAGGTTTGATCAAATGAGCTGCTAGAACCTTCTATTTTTTTTTTTGTTAAGATTGTTATCATTATTAACATTTTTACAACAAAAAAAAATGCTGGGAGATAAAACTGTAAGGCATAGTAGTTCTTGAATTGAGCTAATAGCCATACACAGCCTGACGGTAAGTGGCAACATTTTAGGCGCCGAAAATGCAGCATAAATGGGCTTTCTCCATTTAATGGCTGACTCAAAGATGGTGAACTATTGTCTATTATACAAAAGGATATGGACGTGGTTATGAAATTCATCTTTCATTAGTGTTAAAAGACGTATGTCCTAAAAGCCTGGTAGAACAGAACAGGAAGAGGAAACATATTCCTTGTTAATGCACAACTAATGGCTTTTGATTCTTTTACTTTCCTAAATTGATTAACAGTAATGGACTTCTTGCCCAGGCCCGAGCACATTAAGACTAATTGTACAGTGAAGAAATAGACACTTTCCGGCATGAGAGGATGGCACATTGACTCATCACATTCATCACATATGGACATATCTACATCAAACCCCTCTGGGTTCACACAGGTCAACAGGGAACATTGGACTGACTGCCGGTTAAGGCAATCATACAGTAGCTTTAAAGGGACACTTCACTGATTAGCATTAAGCTTTGTATCTTTAGAAAACCAGTCATGTTTTTGAATGGTCGTGCATCATTCCCTCAGTTTGCCTTGAGATGGGAGAAATACGGATTTCAATGTTGGACTTCCTGCTTTCAATGATGTAAAAATCATCATTTTACATCATTGAAAGCAGGAAGTCCTATTCATGGGTTTCATTGAAATCCGTATTTCTCCCATCTCAAGGCAAACTGAGGGAATGATGCACGACCATTCAAAAACATAACTGGTTTTCTAAAGATACAAAGCTTAATGCTAATCGGTGAAGTGTCCCTTTAAGGGTGTCTTGATGCGGTGAACACCCATACCTCTGTAAAGACCCCAAGAGAGGCCGGCCCGTCCCCAACTGGGGAGCACTGAGTGCCGCGGCGGACGCTCTCCTACCTGACGCAGGTGCCTCCGTTGCGGCAGGGCTGGTGTTGGCAGACGGAGGCGTGGCAGTTGAGGATGTTGCGGCCGCGCAGCGCCTCCCCGGCCACGTCCAGCTCCCTGGCGTTGACCTGCAGCTCGCGCACGCAGCCTACCAAGCCGGGCGGCCGGCCGGCCTCCACGTGCAGCTCCGACAGCGACGGCACGCCGCCCAGAAACGTCGGCCCCAGGGCCACCTGGGAGGGATGGAGCACACGCGGGCACACACACAGACGCAAGCAAGCATGCATGTACACACACACACACACACACACACACACACACACACACACAGACACGCAAGCATGCATGCATGTACACACACATGTACACACACATGTACACACACACACACACACACACACACACACACACACGCACACACACACACACACACACACACACACACACACACAAACACACACACACGCACATGAAGGAATGTACTTTAAAAAACAACAACAATGTACTGTATACTGTAAACAACAATGTACACAAGGACAAACAAATGCATACAATGGCACACACACACACAGTATGAATAGCTATATACACACAGAGTATTATGGTCTTCAGCGACCTACAAACCCGTTACACTTTACAAAGCAGTGAGAACAAGGTCTCGCTGACACAAAGAACAGCATGCACACCCCAAATACAACACAACTTCCTGAACCCCATTTCTACAGCCCAGTCCTCAACAGCACCCTTCTCCTTCATCCATATTCTATATAAGATTAGCAGGGAATGTAATGCGTTTTCAATCGTATAGGAACTCCATTTTAGCTCTGAGATTGCTGTCTGATGGGAAATGGCTTCGGGCCCCTTCCCTCTATCATATCTCCGTCATTGATTCTCAATCTTCTCCCCAGTTCATCTCTCAGACAGGGGGGCAGACGGCCTGCCGAGGCACAGCTGTAGCTGCCTCCGTATCAGCAGGATTCAACACTCCCGTGTTTTTGGCGTGGGTGGTGGCAGGGCACAGGTGGTACAGTGTCCATGTTTGATGTCACTCACTGTTCTGTTCACTCAATCATTCAGCTAGTTTGGGGAATGAGGTCTAATAGGGAGAACAATGCACTTGCTTGTTGTTCAACATTTGGTTTTAGTCTTGACATGGTCTAGTACATTTCATCATGGAAAGTGCTGCCTGAGTATCTCTCCCAGCCAGTGGTGCTGTGCTGGGATATCGCCACTGGTGATGACTCAAAGAAGGCCTCTCGTCCAATCAAAAATGAATAAATAGCTTGACCGGACCTAACTGTTGAATAATTATTCTTCAACCAAGAAATATAGTGTAATGGTTGCCTAGGAACATAGAGACACAGCCACAATGACAAATGTTGGGGTGGCTCAGTAATCTGGAATGCAATTAGGTCAACGTGACTGGTTGAAGAGTGTCTTTACAATGGCTTCGAACGTCATTCAGCAATTATAATCATAATCAAGGATTGGATCTCTCTGGTAATGACATGTTTTGCTTCACAGAACCTCAGAAAGTGTATTATTTTATCAGCATACAGCGATCGGGCATTTAGGTCTACTCTCAAAGTCCTCTAGAAAATAAAAATATGACACAAAAATTAATCAGCAGTGTACAAGCAAACGTGAAAATAATGTGAAAAAGAAACACAACCCTTTGCCAAGGTTTCCCAGCAGGGGTACTACACTGGCTATCAATTGTGTCGATTGCGTAAGTAACCAGCTTTTACGGTTTGCCTTGGTAAGCAACATCAGAGGAGATGAACGTTCCTTCAGTCAAATATCAAAACTTGAATGCCCTTTCCCCTGATTGAGAAGAAAATTCGACTTTTCACATTGTTGTTTTATTTTCCGCTTGAGCTGTACTGAGCGTGCCAGCCAGGACCTGTTATGAGGCATGAGGATGATTATCTAAGAAGCAGATAGACACATCATCTCTTGTTCTGCTGAAAAGGATCTTATGTGCATAATCTTGCGCTTAAGTCGTCTGGGATCAGCTGCCCTGTGCATTAGCGTGTATTGATGTATTAGCGTGTATTTGCTGAATCGACATCATAGACTCTGGAGGGCCAGGACTTTCTTTGACTAAATATTCTCTGGTCTATTCACCATCTCACCGCATTAAGACACGTAAAGCCATTAGTTAATGAGTCTGACCATTTTGTCTTTAATAGGCAACATTAAACAGGGAGTCTCTTTCTTTTTTGAACGGGCGGCCTTGCGGTCGCGTGAGGACCTCTGTAGTGGCCCTAACACAGGGAACGCCGTGGAACTCGCGCTCGACGTTCCGTCCTCTGATATTCCACTTGAAAGCATCTGATTATATCTGCCGCTAAAAAGGCCCGTGGTGAAGTTCCCGGTAATTAGGATCACTATGATGAGCCAATTATTTTCTTAGAGGCAGACAGGGGGAAATCATTGGGCTCCGCGTTCCTTTGAGGACACATACATTTCAATTTCCATATTATTGTTATCATTCTACAGTATATGGCAGCGGTGGTGGTGGAGGAGGTGGTGTGGGTGGGTGGTGGTGCAGGGGATTGTTTTCTTGTTATGGAAATTAATGGCATGTGGAAATAAATAGCACGTGTGTTAGATCAATAAACAAAGTCCGTCCCCCCAGAGTCCATCATCACCGTGGCAATGAATGCTAACTCCAGCCGTGGCTGAAAATGACTTCATGTTCAACACTGAGCACAATAACATCCCTGAGGATGCATATGGCTGTCTATGTGTCCCAGACACAACACCTCACCCCCCCCAACCCGCCCTCCGCACACACACACACACACACACACACACACGTCTGACATGTGCCACAGTGCAGCGGAGGTATTCAAAGAAGTCAATGCAGTGTGACGCCGCACAAGCGATGCTCATGGAGATTACGGCAGGCCTTTACCTCCGACACTGGATGGGCGATGTACTCTCTCTGCTGGCTCGACGTCCCATTATCTACGGCTACTTCAATCATACACAAGCCCACACCTCCTGTGACAGGCAGCCGATATCTGTGAGGGAGGGAGAGAGGGAGGGAGAGAGAGAAGCAGAGAGAGAGAGAGGAAGTGGGAGGGAGAGAGAAACAGAGAGAGAGAAGCGGAGAAAGAGATTGAAAGAGAGAGAGATAGAGAGAGAAAGTGGGGGAGAAAGAGAGAGAGGGAGAGAGAGAGAGAAGCAGAGAAAGGGAGTGAAAGTAGGAGAGAGAGGAAGAGAGAGAGAGACTGCATTAGAACATTCAGCATTCACAATGAATCCGTTTAAGCATGAAAGTGATGCATCCGTGGCGAGGGGGAGTGGAGAGCCGGTAATGGAGATTGTACTGCCGCCCGCCCCGCCATTCTCAACACACCGCTTGCCTTGCCGTGCCGTGCCGTTCAGCAAACTCACATCCAGTCATGGTGCAAATCACACGGAGCGATTCCATCCCCTCCCTCTCACTAACCTGTTGATGGGAGAGGGGATTTGCAAAGACAGAGTGCGTCTGAGTGGTATTTCACATGCTTGACCATTTACGGGCAATATAACCATCTGCCGAAGATTAAATAGCTTTTAGAGCAGACGCCAGGTAGTCTGCGTCCATACAATTTCACGCCCTGTTAAGAATACCTTATGTGCCTGGACTGGCAAAGTCTATAAGTAACACATCATGTTACAGTACAAACCCGCGGCTGTGATGCTCTGTTTGTGGATTAGTTATCAAAGGTTGAGGTGTACATTTTGTGATACATTACTTTTTTTAAAATGCAGGCCAGCCTAACACCTCTCTCTGGATAGTGGAATCCAGGTTTCCCAAATGCGGAGTGATATTTCAAAGAGGCCATTTGATGTTTCCCTCGCTTGGCAGCTTTGTGCAGGTTTCCACAGTGATGCCATTAGGCTGGTTGAGGAATGCAATGTGCACTTCCTTTGAAATGTCTCTTGAAAACCCCCAAACAACATGTTATTTTCATGGCTCTACGTGAGGGGGAGGAGAACTAGCTGAATATTTGATCAAGTTAATATTAAATCATCTAGAAGTGACATCTCAATCTGATTTTCCCAATAGATTTGTTTCATTACTGGGCTGGTAGGGTGGCAGATGAGGAAGATGTGCGGATGCACTTAGAGAATTGGAGACTATTTTAAGATGGGCTCAGACTCATTAGAACACTTCTCGAGTCTCCCGCGTCGCACATGAGAATCGGAGGACCCTAATCATTTGGAAAACAATTATTAAAGGAAAGGAAATCTGAAAAAAAAAAAAAAAAATCATCTTTCAAAACCGATCCAAATCGGTAGGGTTCAGACGACCAATACAGTACTGTAAGATTAGTATGAATAGCTGTGTTGTGGTCGATGGCAACGGAAGGCATTCATAGTCTGGTGACTTCCTCCCGAAGTCAAAAGTATCTGACATCAATTTGCGCTGAGGCAGGCGTGCCGTATGGGGTGTGTGGAGCGCGCTGTGCAAGACTGGCCTGTAATTGTCTAACGATGTGCGCATCCGCCGCCTCTGCTGCATGGGTAATAATGAGGGCCTGAGCAGCGCAGCGTAGCGCCCCGCAGGACCAGCACCAGGTGCAGCACGCACGTTCCCCCGCCGCTGGGCTCCTCTGACACGGCTACCTCTAGGACCACGCGGTTCAGTTCGCAGGGGAGGAGGCTCATAGGTCAGAGTTCATCGATTAGAGTGGAGAGGGATGAATACTGTAGATCATGGGCTGTGTCTGAATCATAAGTACACACGCTGGGCAGCGTGCATTTTCCGGAAGTTACGTCAGAATAGATTGTCCGAAAGTCAAGCGCTCTCACTAGATGGGTACTTCTTTTGGCATGATTTCCAAGCGTGCATCGATGCATCTTTTTGGCCTCAGATATCCCATAATCCATTGCGCAGCGCAGGTCAAGCTCCACATATCATGCAAATCGTGAAGCAACAGACCCCCCTCCCTGAGTCACGTGACGCTAACTAGTTGGTGCTGTCCAAATGTAGGAACGCATACTGAGGAGCTGGCTAACTGAGACACTACTGGAAAGAATGGTACTATCCAGCGTGCGTCCTTGACAATTGGACACGGCCATGGACTAGATTGGAAATGGCTTCAATCTGTTTTTTTCTCTTTTCAGTTCACTCTCTCACTCTGTGATTTCACAAGCATTTAAAGTAGTATTGTTTTTGCTTTACATCTAAACTAATTAGACTAATTAATTACAGTCAAGATAAGATACAGTAGATGAATCATCCAGAAAAGCCATCACAAAATCATAACAGCTGGCTTGACATATTGACATGACTCTCTAACATTTTTAAAAGAGTTTAAAACTGTACGGTAGGACCTTTGCTGTGGGCAAGGTCAGACACAGTACTCTGGTAGAGCTGGCACTGTTTGAGAGAGCCTGTCTTCTCACCAGTAAAATGCTGAATAGTCATGATCCCCTCTTTGGCTTGTCTTAAGTGCGCTCTTTAAGGCCTCACCTCTGACACCTTCCTGATACTTCCGTTTATACCCCGCTGCGCTGCGTGAACACACACACACACACACACACACACACACACACACACACAGTTTATACCCCGCTGCGTGAACTGTTTGCAAAACAAGTGATGGTGAGGCTGTGGGAGTTCCATGGTCCTCCATGCTTAAGCACTTAATGCACAAACTGGGTAGTCCGCAACATCATCGAATTCAATATCAAATGTGTCTATTCAGATAAATACAGTAGGTATTGTAACAAATGTTGCTGTTTTGCATAAACTACATAAACAACAAAATGGCAAAAAAAAGGGGAATTTGACACATTTGCCAAAAGCGGTATCCAGGCCACAATGCCTAGATCCATTTCTAATGCCGAGAGGAAGTCTATTTGCAGCAAGCATTCTGCATACACACAAGCACAAACAAACACACACGCACGCACGCACGCACGCACGCACGCACACACACACACACACACACACACACACACACACCATAGCCATGTGTTACAGCTTTAATGGGACCCCTGTGGTGTTGCTTACATTCACTCATTATTCAACAATCTTCTTTGGAAGCTTAATTCTGCCACAGAAGTTTGATTTCAGAGCCAATGATGACTTCGACTAAATTAATGCATACAGTAATGCACTGTAATGTACTGCACAATCCTACACTGAACGCACAATCCTACACTGAACGCACAATCCTACACTGAACATTGCGTAGTGCAACAAACTATCTTATTTGTATCTTATCTGCTGAAATGTTTCAGACATCATGTTGATTTGATGTACATGCACATGTAGCATAATGACTAGGAACAAACAACAAGGAAATTCTGCAATGCTTCACTTAAGACCTATGCCGTCTAAACACTGACACAACATGACATACATAAGTAATAGCAGGTGTCCTGAACTGTCATAAAGGGGTTATAATTCACGGCTCTGACCATAACTTCACACTACATGACTGACCACACCACGTGACATGACCTGTTATAACATCTAATTTGTGATAATTACTGTTGTTGTATTATATTAAGCTATGCTATGATGACACTGTGCAATCCCTGAACACGATGTGTCATAACAACTAATGGCAAGACAGGAAATGTGTCATAACTGGTTTATGACATTTCTATTTTAGTTTTATGACACAGAGTTCAACTAAGGTATAACAGAAATGTCATGATGGACATAGCAATTCCGTAGTCATACCCACCAGAGAGCAAACGTTTCAAGAGCATTTCAGGTCTATTATTAACAGTACAGTACAGTCTTCCCAAAGAGAGAGACGCTGTGTACAAGCACAGAGCATAATTTCACCAAATAGGTATGCACGTCTTAGGTAGGCCATCATGCGCACACTAATCAGTTTGAAAGATAAACGAGGTGACCAACTTAACAAAGATAAAGGCAAGCCAGTGCAGCAATGGGGACATACACAGTGCAAAATTAACATGGGGGATGCCATAGAGTACGTTTCTAAATTCGAGCTCCTGTATCACTTTCAAAGAAAACACAAATATGCAGGGAATTATTCATCATCGCATGGGTGTTTTACTTTCACTACTATCATTATTGCTTTGGCTAAGTCTCCACGCGGGTAGTTTAAGCAATGAAAACAATTCTAAGCCTTGTTGATAATGTCGGCATGTAGGCTACCTCACTAGCTGTCTGCCTCATTAAGTGCATGTCAGCAACTCTCGACTCCATTTCTTAATTGTCTTGTCTTGCTTTGAGAAGGCTTTGATGCACCCATTCCCCCCTCTCTGTTGCGTCTCCCTTCTCTTAATGAGCTGTTACAACCGCTCTATTGTTGAGGAACAGAGGGGAC
The DNA here is from genome assembly GCF_963854185.1 of Sardina pilchardus. Classification (NCBI taxonomy): domain Eukaryota; kingdom Metazoa; phylum Chordata; class Actinopteri; order Clupeiformes; family Clupeidae; genus Sardina; species Sardina pilchardus. The sequence goes on from NC_085011.1 coordinate 16,513,182, forward strand.
ATCTCCGGGAGATGCTCTATATGGGTCGAGAGACGGCCAAGGTGGGGCGGTCGAAATCAGCGCAGCGCGCTCGCTCGTTCGCTCGCTTGCTCCTCGGCCCCACCGTCCGTTGTGATGATTGCAGGCTCTCTCGTCGAGAACAAAATGGGGTTTCTCTCCTTTGGCCGCCAGATGCGAGCAATCAGGGCAATCACCCTCATGCTAATTTGGTAGCAGCCTTATGGGACACTTCCCCGAAGGCAATCAAAGCCCTGCAACTTCAGGTGCGACTAATTACAGGTTGGGCGAGCTCTTCGGACTGCGCTGCATACAGATTGGCAAATTAATAGCGACCCCCCCCACCCCTCCCCACTCACACATGCCATCCCATAACACGACACGCGTGCGGAATGCAACCTGATGTTTGTCTTCTTTGTTCGAGTAATGAAGCACAGCTTCGGAACACCCTATCTGCCATTTGCGTTTATTGTTGCTTGTGTTGTGTTGTTTTTTTTTTTTTCTCTCTTTGTTTTGGAGAACAATGTCCCTGTCCCCCCACCTTGTCATGAAACGATAATTACATTCAGAATGTTGTCACTGCCGGTCGCGTTCTCGGTAACACAAGGCCATGCGTCCAAAAATATCCAGTGCCTGTAAGGCTCTTGGGTTATCTTGTCAAGACAGACTTCTAGAAGGGGTGGGGGGTGGGGTGGGGGGGGGGGACTCCTGGTAGAGATTTCTTCTCTCACTCCTGCAGGCTGTTGCTCTATGTCTTTCCCAGGTCTTTATTTGTCCGGCGGCACACGGGAGGCAGAGTCTTTGGCAGAGGCGGCGCGTGTTTTTTCTCCGATGGGCTCTGCTGAATGGCGGCTTATGAATGACCCGTCAGGCTCATTTCCATACGCCGAGTCCTCAGGGGATGAGGAGTTGGGTTTGGGGGGAGGGAGGGAGAGGGAGGGAGGGAGAGAGGGAGGGTGCTGGGGATGGCAGACTGGAGAGAGAGAAAGAGAGACAGAGAGAGAGAGAGAGAACGAGGGAGGCAAGGTTCTGCACTTGAATACAGAAGTCACTGGAGATGTAAATCATGGAGATGCAACAGCAACACATCAGCAGCATCTGTTTCAAAACCCAAAAACACTTTTGTTATTTGGCCAACAACTCAAAGAAAACAAAAAAGCCAAATGCATTTCAGCATTAAGCATGGTGAGCATGAATAATTTCAGTGCTCACATTGTATATCGCTTGTTACTTAATGAATATTGGATGATTACATGTGCAGATATAGCGTAAACTATAGCATGACACTAGATCTCCTCGTCATCTTCTCTGGACCAAACCTCAAAACCAATCTCTCAATGCACCGCAAGGAAACTCAATCAGAGCCTTCTCCTGTGAGCTCGGGATGTGACACATGTGTCTTCTCTCCGCGTTTCAGAGGCCTGCTTTCAGAAAACAAAACCATCCGTTGCATATTTCATCCCTCAAACTAAACAATGTTCTCCGTGCTCTTCCACGTCTTCATTTATTCATGCGCTCATCTGGCTAGCGCTCGGATCGAGGGTGACTTTCCAAATATGGTGCCTGCACACTCTGACCGGCCAGCGTTTCAATAATTCATCGTCGGTACAGTACCTTCGCCGAGGCTTGAGGACGGCTGTTATTGCTGTGGCGGATTAAGGGCAACTCTTTAAACTTTAACTGTCTACCGATAAAAGGGTGAATGCGTCGAGTTTGTTTACGGGTGTAGATACACGGGAACCTACACCACAAGATGGCTGGAGTACAACTTAGTGTGTCAGGTGCAGTGAACTGTGGTCTATAGGATAGAGCTTCACACAGAGACATAGACACAGACACAGACACAGACAGACACACACACACACACACACACACACACACACACACACACACACACACACACACACACACACACACACACACACACAAAGACAACCACGTTCGCAAACACAAACATGGCGAGGCTTTGCCAAGAACACTGCAGCAGTTAGTTTAAGATGAATCCGTCTGCTTTCCCCCGCCCGAACGCCAGCCAGCCGATCCAAAGGAATACAGTACGCTTGTGATGAATAGCAGTGGAGGGGGAAGCGTTTTGTACAGTAGCAGCAGCAGTAGCGCTACGGCTAAATATACTCTCTGCCTGGATGCTGGCAACAGATGGCAGTAAAGCATCATGCAGAGAGAAGCCCCGACGCCAGCCAACAGTAAGTGCTGGTGGGCTCACAAACAGCCTCCCATCGAACAGAGAGAGAGAGAGAGAGAGAGAGAGAAAGACAGGGAGGGAGGGAGGGAGGGGGGGAGGGGGGGTTAGGGTGGGGGTGAGCCTGCATCTGATCTGCTTCCAGAGTCCTGCAGGATGGAAATAATGACGAGGGGGTTGGAGGAGGGAGGAAGAGGAGGAAGAGGAGGGTGAGGGTGGGGGTGAGGTGGGGGTGGTGATGGTGCTGTGGTGGTGATGGTGGCATGCATGGGAAGTAATTTCCAATGCATGTCACTTTTTAAATCCTCTGATTTGCACCCCATAGATACTGGGAGGATTTAAGAAGACACACACATACACTCACACACACATTCAAACACACTGAGACACACACACACACACACACACTCTTACGCATACATTGCAGCTGAGGCATAGAAAACAGAGAGACATTAAGTGGGTCAGACATCTTGAAACATTCAAGGCTGCCTCATCCCCTGATTCTAATACCCTTTATCAGAGTGCAGCCCCACTCAATGAGACACTGGACACTGTCTGTGTCTGTGTGTGTGTGTGTGTGTGTGTGTGTGTGTGTCTGTGTCTGTGTCTGTGTGTATGTGTGTCTGTGTCTGTGTCTGTGTCTGTGTCTGTATCTGTGTGTGTGTGTGTGTGTGTGCGTGTGTGCGTGTGTGTGTGTGTGTGTGTGTGTGTGTGTGTGTGTGTATATACCCTTTATCAGAACGCAGCCCCACTCAATGAGACGTTGGACCCTGTCTGGGGCGCCGAGCTGTTCCAAGCACAGCGATTGAGCTGTTCACCATATCTACAACAGAGTTGCTCCTCGCCCGCAGATAACACCGCACCTGAGAGGCTGCACTTATCACAGCACAGGGACACACTTGTGTCCGGCGCTTATTTATTTATTTGTGCGTTTATTTATTTATTTCTGTGTACGAGCGAGCGATGCGTCTGCGATGCGTCTGTCTGCCATTCCGTGGCGGCGGCCGCGGCGGCAGCTCAAGCTGGTCTCCTGATCACACCCCCCCCTGCAGCGGATCAAGTAGCAGCGGAGCGCAACCTCTGGCTTGCTCTTGTTCTGCTGCTGTGACTTCCTCACACGACGGGAGACGACATTTGCTGCGTAATTTGCTCCGAGACTGGCAGGCCTCAATTATTTTTGAGCCTGTGTATGTAATTCTTTTTCTTTCTCTCTTTCTTTCTCCCCCATCTTCCTCCTCCTCTTCCCTCCTTCATCTTCCTCTCCCTCGTTTTCATCTTCCTCTTTTCCCCGTGGCCTTTTCGGCTGATCAACGGTGGCAAATATTACACGACAGCCCTCCAGCGATGTGGTGCTTTCCAGATGAGATATTTTGGGAGGAGTCAGACAGTCTTTGAGGGCAGAAAATAGCTGGGGATATTCAGCCTAAGCCGGCTGAGAAATACAGTGAACGAGAGTACGCAACATCGACTTCTTTAAGTATAGGCTTCATGACAACTTGAGAAGTAGCAGTAGTAGTAGTGTGTGAATGTGTGTGTGTGTGTGTGTGTGTGTGTGTGTGTGTGTGTGTGGGGGGGGGGGGGGGAGGAGGTGTTGTTATGGGGTGCATGTAAATACATCAACTGCAGCTCAATTTGACTAGATGATAATTGCCAAAATAATTGCTTCCAGTTCAAGTGGTGCAAATATCTTGACCCAAAACGGATGTCTTCAGACATATGCCTATAGGTGACCCAATTCATTCCCGAGGACTTTTAAGTGGCTAATTTGTTTGATTAACCCCACCACCACCCCCCACCCCCCTCTTCGACGCACCATCCCTGACGTGGGTGATGATGATGGCACTTGCTTATCCATATTCCTCTTCCATATTGCTACTACGATAATCAGTGGATTTTGTACGCCAGCTCCTCCAGCCCAGCCCATGCAGCTCCACGGAGCCGCTCACCCCTGCTCATCGCTCCACTCTAATTGCGTCGTTAGAACGGAGATGTGATACGCCGGGATCTCGTTTCGCTCAAACGTTGGAAAGTGGCAGCAAACACGATGACAGATTGAGCACAACTTGAATTTCTTTTTTTTTTTTCGCGCAAAATAAGCAGCGTGTGTGGCCTGCGTCTAGAAGTGCTTTTTTTAGGGTGTTCAACGCGCGATGAGCCACTTTAAACATGTATTGGGATTTAATTGAATGCCTGTGCGCACCTGGAATGGATAACAAAGCCACTAAAAGCCAGAAGTGGTGGGGCCATTTTCACAGAAAGCCAATCCACTCCGTGCCAATTTCTCTTAATTCTCATGTTTAATTTCTGAGGGTTTTTGTTCTCATTACTTTACACAGAATGAAATGAGTAAAGTAAACCTCCTCCGATTTTCCTCCACTCTTTTTTCTGCTCTATCTCACACACACACACACACACATACACACACAGACAGAACCTCAAGCTGGAACAACTCACTAGAAAATATGGCATACATTTAAATAATCGTATTTGCCAGGGACTTGAAAGTTCATTGCTAATAAAAGATAGAAAAGTGTGGCGGCAGAATGCAGTGTCCCACGCTTGTTGACCTTTGCCACAGCTCGACTGGAAATGACTCACAGACACGGAGAGAGAGAGAGAGAGAGAGAGGGAGAGAGAGAGAGAGAGAGAGAAAGAGAGAGCACGGAGAAGCCCAAACCACCGTGGAGGCATCTGACAGCGAAGGCACACCGAGGGTTGGGGCGGGCGAGGGGTTAGCATGCCCAGCGCTGCGCCAGCATGCCTCTCCAGGCCCCAGACTTAATTTAACCCCTCTGCCCGGGAGGACGGCGCACCGTGGCGGACGGGGGCATTCGAGGTCACGTCTGACATCCCGTGGCACTGCGCGGACACGGCCTCCGAGGACCGGAGAAACAGAGCCTCTGTTGCCGAGGCGCTAGTGATAATTGAAGGGGGTTTTTTTGCTACGGATCGCGCTGATGTTATGCGGAGAGCAACATAATAATGTGCGTTATTTTGGTTCAGGTTACAGGCGACTGACTACTTGAAACGACGAGGTCTGCTAGTCAGATAAATGTTAATATTCAACTGCCCTGTTCAATACTGCAGGTCACAGTGAAAAGGCATTAATAAAGTGTGAATTTATTAAATTAATCCTATTAATAACGCATTAAGGTTCAACACGAAACGGGGCGTCAGGAAAAGAGAACTGCCAAAAATCCCGAGCACTTAAGGTATGAGCTGGGTATGACTCCTTCCTCTCTTAGTGCTCTCAATGAGGCGTGACAAAATGCCAGAGAATGTTTTCATGTTGACGTCGCTAAACTTGATAAGCGTTTTAGGAGAGCTGGCATGAACTGTCAGACTGAGTTGACTTTAGCACCGCACTCTAGAGGCCTGACTGACATACTGAAACACAAGGTGTGTATTTTAACTCTTGCCTTAAAGCACTCAATAATTGACGCAGCTGTTTTTAGACCCTCAGTCATAACACTTCCCTGTTGTAGACTCAAAAACGGGTGATTTTTGAAAATGTTGACAATTCTGTTTTACATTGTGTTTTTAAGTATGGCAGGCCTCTGCATACACAGTAACTGTAACTATTCCAGTTATGTAATGGCAAAAGTGTCTCCCACACTGCTGATATACTGCACTTTTATGCAAACATAACGCTTCTGCACAGAGTGAGAGTGAGTGTTCATCTATGACGTGTGCCCTCCTGTTATAGTGCCGTCTAACCGGCACATCTCCCGTGGGGCTCATATCAGCACTAATTCCCTTGGCCTCATTTATAAACATTGAACTCGAGACGTCCCCGCAGCTGGCTGGACCACAGGCCGCGTCCCTGGACAAACCCGCTCTTCTGTCGCAGCTGTGGTGGGGGGGCGCAGCGCGTCTGCCGCCACGTGTCCGGCTAATTCCTGACCAGAGTTCCGACACTCCTCTCCTCGCCTCGATGATGATAAAAAAAAAAGGCAGGCCCCTGCTCCGGCGCGGGGCACATTAAGATTCCGCTTAAGCGACGCCCTCGCTGACCTTCAAGTCAAACCCCTGTGATGGCAGATCCCATCAGATCTCATCGGCTAAACGAGGACCCGAGGAGGTGACCCCTCGCTGCAAAATCAAGTGGCAGAATTATTGATATTTGCCCAACAATGCCGGGGTTTATTCGCCCTGCCAGAGGTGCGGGAGGAGATTAAAGGCGTCGGGACACGCCGATGATGTGGAGGTCAGAGCCACTGTATATTCAAGGTGTGCTAGTTAATTATCTGCAATGAATCTCATGGTATTAAAGTTCTGGCAGCCCCCACTCTCGGATAGGAGGACGTGATGTACAGTACAGGCTGGAGAAATGGCTCTATCATGAAGTTCATGTGTACTGTAGAACTGGCATCATTCCAGCACTGGAGCAGAGGGGGGGGGGGGGGGGGGGGAGGGGGGGGGCAAGTCAACTGGTGCTGGGGAGGGGTCTTTGGCGTTCTAATTCTCAGAGTGTGTCAAAGGGTGTAGAGTCTGTGCCAAAAAGGCCAAATGCTATTTTATTTGGTGATGGGTCAAAGACTGGTCAGAAAGACTTAAATACGAGTGGGAATCTTGGTGTGCTACTTAGAACGGCTTTCGGTATAGAAAACAATCTGTCCTTTAAATAAAGACAAAGTTATTCTATTACTATGTTTTGCCCCCTCCACATCCTGGAGAAAGTCTATTTTCAACCTGATTCCTCCAAATTATGTCTTGCGTGGACTATCCAACTAAGCATACGCAAATGTAACACTACTATAATTAAAGTTAATAAAAATGCATGCCATTGCCTGACATTATACTAATTTCACACAATTACTGAATTTTCAAAGCTTGTGATTTTACTGAACAGCGCATTTTCTTCAGAGGTGACATGTATGCAATTAGTCATAACTAATGCTGATCTATCCCATGTGTGTAGAAGGAGGGAGATGAAATTATATATAGTACAGCAGTTAAACCCCAAAGGGTCTCCAGGCGACAACACAAATCTGTGTATTTATGACTGCTTTGGCTATGTTTCTCTGCATCATACTATATTAACTCCTCTCCATATATTAAGATCACGCATGTCTGATACTTTGTCTTCATTCACTCTAACGTGCGTAGCACTGGTTTAATAGGCACTGTAATACTGCAGTCACCGCTTGTAAAAGCCAGACAAATGAGAAGTTCTTTGGAGAGGGTTGTTCTGCCTTCCATGGTCACTCCTGCCATGACCTGATGAGACATGGTTGGAACTACAGCCTTCACATTGGAGTCCTTTGGACTCGTTGGAGTCCTTTCCATGTCAGCTGAGATCGATGTCCATCGTTTAATGACTGAGAGCTTTCTTTCCACTGTGAATAAAGCAAGGCTGTGCTTTCTTGCATGAAGGACAAGAAGTACTGCTCCAGACCTCCTCTTCCCCACATCCACAGAAGTCTACAGTAATTTCCCGCATATAAGCCGCATTGTGTATAAGCCGCAGGACAGTGTTTTATGCAAGTTAAAAGAAACAAAACCATATTAACACCATATTAACTGCCCCCCCCTGTATTAACCTCATAGCTGAAGACATTTTGCAAAATCAATGTATAATAGTCGGGAAATTACGGGTAATGCTCCAGACCTGCTCTTCCCCACATCCACTGAAGTCTACAGGTGCTCTTGGGTCCTCTGTGTACTCCGCCAGCCTAGCGCCCGTAAAATAACACCCTTAGTGGTCTAAAGGTTCTGCGTGTGGACTTAATGAAGCTTTTACTCCTCAAGGTTTCGGCTGGATGTTTTGGAAGGAGTGCTTCTTTCACCATCATTCGGGGAGCCACTAATTCCTTGATTAAATATTCACGACGCCTCATTTTCCCCTAGATGCGGATGATTAGCGAGGTCGAGAGAGGGAGTCTCCAGACGGATGAATTGTCACTCTTTAGCGGCCGAGATGAGCTGTGCTGAGCGGGCCAGTGAAGGGGTTGCTGCTCATCAACAATGCTGCAGTGGTATCGAGCAGCTCTTTTTACATGCTTGGGCCGTAAAGCTCTCAGCTGGGAACGGAAACACCAGTTGTTTCACAGAGCTGTGCTCAAAGGACTGGGTCAGTATTATTCCTAGATTAGCCCAACAGGATTATTCAATTACAGATATTTTTTTTAAACCGCTGGCAGTTATTTGATCTGTGTCTTCTTGTCACAGTATTGTGAATTGTGATGTATCTAATTACGACTAAGAAACAGAGATGGCCTGTGTACAGATACACATAAAGATAAGAGTAAGAAAGAGTAATGATTGAGATGGAGCGTAGATGGAGCAAAATAGTGATATTGCGTATAGACAGAGTAAGATAGGGAGATTGAGATGGAGTAAGATAATATTGGGTGACAACACATTGATGTTTAGAATTTACTGTACTTATACTATGGTTAGAATACAAGTAAGTGTGAAAGGTTTTTGTTCATAATATTAATGAGAGTATTACAGTGTAATATATGGTATATTGTAAGAGGACTCAACCAAGGAGTGCTGTTGGGTGTAAGGCTGGGGGTTTCTCTTGTGCGCTTGGTTTAGGGATTTTAATAGTTGACAAATGTTTCAGAAATCTGACATGGAGGCTTGCCGCCGTGAGCACTTCAGATTTCAGAAAAAGTTGTCTGATATTGTAAGTATACTGTAATGTAGAGTGATGACTTTCTTAAATTTGCATATCTTCTGAGCAGTCACAGAAATGCATGTATACTCACTGTTTCATGTTCGACTCTGATAACTGTGATGAAGAAGCTAATCATATGTGTTCAACTTAATGATACCTGCAACAAAATATGTTTTTTTTTTTTTCGGTTTGTCTTTTATCTATGTTGTAAACGTGATCCGTTTTATTCTATTTTCAGTAGGATTTGGTTTTATTACAGACTTCAGCTGTTCCACAGTTAAGATTTGAATAACTGAAAAAATACACTGATATGATGAAATCAGTCAAAGCAAATTATTCAGTTTGAACTTGTGAGTGATTAGTATTGAAATCCTCTGAAAAGAACTGTGAATGACATGCCAGCTTTTTCAGACATGCCTTCCATCAAGTGATGTTACTCTTGCAGCTGCTTCCTGTCTTCTTCTCCCTCTTTTTCTTCTTCTTCTTCTTCTTCTTCTTATTCTTCTTCTTCTTCTTCTTCTTCTTCGTCTTCTTCACATCATCAATCTCCTTTATATGTTATTCAGGACAGGAACATCATTGTGGGAGTTATCTGGTCTTGTTTTCCGTAATTACACAACAAACAAGTGAAGGGTGTCTGGCAGCCGATGAATGCTATACGTTAGTTGGTATGTACAGTTGCACACACAATGAGTTAATTAGATTTGCGGATAATTATGGGGAGCTTGTCTGGAAATTTGGCATGCCGAGGGGGGGACCTATTCTGCTCGTGTTTAGCAGCAGCTCTGGGATCCATAATAATCAGTCAAAGCTGACAGCACAGTCAGTTTAGCCGTAGAAAATGAAGTTAGACCAATATCCTTAGCTTGGTCTTTCACAACAACAACAACAACAACAGCAGCAACAACAACAACGACGACGATGACAGCACACAATGTTACGTGATATATTGTCTATCAAGATTATTAGTGATCTTTCTAAACCAGCCCACTACAGGGGGACTTGGAACCTAAATGAGTTAATAAAAGGCATATATCACATCAGAAGCTTAGCTCTGAGTATAGCTGTCGACGCTGAGTATTGACAATAGGGAGATTTCCTGGGATTCTCCCCCAGAATACGGGACAATTACAACATTCTTCTTTCTGTTGCTAACCCTCTGATGACAGCAACAATTCAGGCTATAAAACTGCTGCACTAACTAAAGGAGATGTGGAGCTAGGTCTAACGTGATTTTGCTTACAGATCGGCCTCAACTCGTACACTGTAAAACCCAATTTGCTTGTTTGTTTTCATAACTAACTTTTCCTTTTCAATACAACACAGATTTGTGCAAAAAGTCGTTTTAACTTAAAATAATCAATTGAAAACGTCTCAACTACATGGAAGTTCACTCAATGAAAAGCCATGTTATGTTGAGTTGAGTTGTTAAGTTGAGTGGACTACTGCCAATTTGTGCGGCATCACGTGTAGCACGTTTTGCGTCTTGCGTCATCATTGCGTCTTACTGGCGCGCGTTCATTCGGTCGGTGCAGAAGGAAATCGATGGAAATTCGTGGAACAACACCACCAGAGACTGATACCCATCATCGTATTTTTGCAAGGTGAGTGTAAATGTTAACTTGAAAGTAAATCTTCACACGTTTTACGTTTTTTACTTGATGAAACTGTCGTCCGTGTTGCTCGTTGAAAACGGAACAGCAAAACGTAGGCTGAAATTCACAGTATAGCTAACAGCGTAGCAGACCGAGTTAGCTGTTCTAGACATTATTCGTCGAACGATTTTGAAAGGAGAAATCATTAAGCCCGGGGCAGGAGACCGTTTATTTAGTTTGCTTGCGGTTAGCTTTCTTTAGGACACGGTCAGCTAGGCCTGAAACATGACGCTCGGTGTACTTCAGAGTGGGATAGCGGGGCTCTTATTCGCCATGTGGCACAAGCGTTTCAGCCACTTCACACGCTCGGCCCTCAACCGATAGGTTCGCCTGCAGCGTTGAGCAAGTTCACACTTGAGTCAAAAGAAAATGAACGAATTCACGTCCATATTTCACCAATTCTGTTTTGAACTAGCTCATGTTCAGTTCATTAACAGTTTCGTTTAGACACCAAGGAACTCAGGGAGTGAGTTCAAGTTCTTTAGTTAAAAATATGTTTAAGTTCAGGTCAAAGTTAATAGAAAAATGAACTAGTTCATGCTCAACACTGGTCGCCTCCTCCTAGTAGAAAGCATGTGGGTAATAGTGCTATTTTTCTGTGTCCTGTACGTAGCGATTGTAAACAACAAGGCATTCTTTGCTCTTCAACCTTTCTCTGCTTGTTATCTGGACCACTACAGATGTTTTGAAGTTTGCAGTGCTGAGGATTCCCAACTGGTTGTGGTCGACCCTGCAGAACTGAACCACTACGTCCCCCTGTCAGCCTACATGGTTCAAGGCAGACTCCTGATTTCTCCTAACGCATTCCTGCTACACTGAGGTAATTCTTTTGGCTTATTTGCAGGATAACACAATGCCTTGTATTGCACTCTCCTACAGCAAAACCTACAGTTGATTACTTACCTTTTCCCATCTGCACTAAATCTTTTCCCTGAAAATACCAGATGCAATTGCTTACAACGTGTCACACATTCAGTAGTGAGCTTGTGGATCTGTAATTTACAACGAATGTTCCCAATATTGGGGTATAGGCCTAATGTGGTTAAATGTCTTACTTGGTTGGGGTTCTATGACATGTGATCATGACTTTGCTTTGTTAATCAGAAAATGTGTATTTGTTTTGTTCTTTGTAGATTCATCATGTTGCTCCGTGTCATCCTAACCGAAGAGGACATTCGGAGGGTCATCATTGAGAACATGCCCGACACGGTTGATGACCTGCACTTGATCCTCAAAAACAAGCTTGGATTGGAAGGAGTTTTGAGGGTACAATTTCAAGATCCAATGTTCAATAATGAGCTTTGCAACTTGAGTAACATGTCAGATCTCCCTAAAGATAAAGTGACTTTGAAAGTGTTCAGTCAGCCTCTTGAAGAGCTCCAATTTCCTACAGAAGAACATTATCATACAGACTCAACTTTGGACACTGCAAGCTTAATCACATCCCCTGAGTCGAGCCCCAGTCGAGTCGAGTCCACCCCAAGTCGTCGTCGCCAGCTGCCTCTGTCATTTCAGATTCCTGCCTTTGCGTTTGATACAGAGCTAAGGTTAAGGCAGGGAAATGAAGCCTTCCAGAAGGATGGAACCCTTCTTGATATTTCCAAAGGTATGAAATCAGACATTTTGGAAAAATTAGCAGAAGCGATTTATGCCTTTACCCCCCACGTAGAACCTGAGGAAATTGATATGGTGGCGCAAGCCCTCATCAAAAAACATCCGTGTCTGAGGGAACCAGGGTCTGTTGCTGGATGGTACTGTTGGAGGTTTAGTTTAAAATGTAAAATGGGTAACTTCAGACACAAGCTAAAAGAGGCTGAATGTCAAGAGCTCAAGATCAACTCACGGTCATCCAGCACATCTGGGAAAAGAACTTTTAAGAAGGCTAGAAAATCAGAAGTCAACTTCATGCCAAACATCCCGGAAGGAAAAACGAATCATTCCCTTGACGAAGAAAGGACAGCAATGCTCACAGAAATGAAGAAGAGGAAGGTTGATTGGACGAAAATTAAGGCGATGATGACCAGCACATTCTCTTTGCGAAGAAAGGAAATTGTTGAGGACCAGCCACTTGTGACGGTCATCAAAGATAGATGGCCAGCACTGTTCTCTGAACGTCAGGTAAAGTACTTCCCTATCTCAAATGAGTTGAGGAAGATCAGAATAGCTTATTAGGCTATGTAAAATCATTATTATTTTATGTAAAAATCATCATTTTACATCATTGAAAGCAGGAAGTCCTATTCATGGGTTTATTGAAATCCGTATTTCTCTCATCTCAAGGCAAACTGAGGGAATATTGCATGACCATTCAAAAACGTGACTGGTTTTCTAAAGATACAAAGTTTAATGCTAATCGGTGAAGTGTCCCTTTAAGCAACAATTGCTAATATCTCTATAAAGAGACTATAAAATGATAAATATCAGTGCTATTGGATCCCTTGTTATTTGCTTCTTTTATGCCTACTAGATTGAAGCCGAGTTTGCTCGCCTCACCACTGTTGACCTGAAAGGCTGTTTCTTTACTGGCTTGGACAAGTATCTGCAGAGGTTTATTGATCTCTACAGAGCCAAGACTGGTGTGGTGGAGCTGAAGAAGCTGTTGACAACACTGGATAGTGATGTAAGTAGGCTTGTGTGATATTTTAAACACTATGTTTTTCTGTTTAAACAAAAGTTATTATAGTAAATATTACTACATGGTGTTGGTTCAGTAACAGGCTTCTCCCAGTTCCTGTCTTTCCAACTCTTTAATAAACAGCAAATGTATTTTCACACGGGTCAATGGTGTCATCCAACCAGAAAAAAAGCGCTTTCAAATTTATAGTTTTCCAATTTTGTCTGCAGCTTTCTTTGTTTCATGATTTATAATTGCACTTGTTTATCCTTGTTTATCCTGTATCTGTGTCTCTCTCTGGTTGGATGAAATTGGTATATTAGGGACATAGAGCTACAGTATTTAACACTTACACACATACACACACACACACACACTTTATTTACTGTTAAATACTCTCTTCTGATGCTATTTGATTGAAGCTGTTCCATTGATTGTGTATTGTCAATTGTTTTTAGTGTTCCAACCAATGGAGAAGGACCATCGTGCTGATGGGGCTCCCCCACTACCTCAAAGATGTTGCGTCCAACTTTTACAAGAAAGTTCAGGTATATTTTATATTTTCTGTCAATGCAGATCATCCCTCCCCATTCTTATGGATTTACCCTTACATGTACATATCCTGTATTTTAGGACCTAAACAGCGGGTTGGGACCAATCAGGAGTAAATAGCCCTATAGCGCTAACCGCTCTAACATGTGTATATGTCCATACCATCATGGCCTCAATGTCATTGTCCAGGCTTCACATACTGTAACTTCTGTGGCACATAAATTAACTCAGTAGCCGGCTTCAGGTCGTCGAGCCAAGTGGCCTAACATTTTGGGTGGGCCAGAATTTAGGGGTCTATAGCCCCAAGTAGTACCAGTTAGCACCCGCACCTGACGTAGCGAAAGGAATTAGCATCGGCAAATAGCTTGGCTTTGGCTCGACCATCTGAAGGGGGCTAATGAAAGCACTGCTCATTTCACACTGGGTGTTTGTTTTGTTTTTTAAATAATTGCCTTTAGAAATACGTTTTTAAGTACTCAATAGCTCACATTGCGCTTTTTTTATTTATTTATTTATTAATATTCAATATCAATATTGTGAAGTGTTGTGAGCTTGCAGGTCCGCTATTTTCACTAGTTTGGGTTCCGGGGAGAATGTTTAGGAACCACTGGTGTCTCATGCTTAATGCCGTTTTGGCCACAACAACAGAATCAATGAAGGTTTATTTTATCACATGTTTGTCCATTTTTTAGGCCACAGTTGCTGAGGAGGACATGACGAGAGGAATGACCTTGGGCATCCTCGTGGTGGCAGACGGGAATTATACTTTTGGTTTCGCTGTGGTCATCGAGGAAGAAATCATCCTTCCGTCGCTCAGTGATTTTCCAACAGCTGTGGCACTTCTAATGGGTCTGCTCTACGCACTGAACATTGACTACCCCAAAGATACAAGGTACACATTTGAAGTCATTCAGAAGGTGCTCATGGACATTGGTGGAGGCCATTGCACTGCGTTGGTTCATGGCTTGAGAAACAGACTCTTGAGGAAAACCATGTAAGCTTAAAGCAGAGTTTAAGCTTTGGCCAAATGTGATCAAAATGTGAAATGGACTCTCTTGTTGTTTTTGTTGTTTTGTTATTTGGGGGACAGAGTAACACAGTAACACACAGTGTGTGTTAATTTGGGGGACAGCGTAACACACACGGTATGGATTTCTTTGGGGGACAGAGTAACACAGCAACACACACGGTGTGTATTTATTTGGGGGACACAGTAACACACACTGTGTTTATTTTGGGGACACGGTAACACACTCGTGTGTATTCATTTTGAAGGACAGTAAAACGCACAGTATGGATTTATTTTGGGGAAGGTAACACGCACTGGGGTTTTATCCACAGTGTGTATGTGATCAATCTTGTTGTTTGTGATGCACTTTTTTGATGCACTTTTTTTTATTCTTTGGTTAATTGCTCTATTTGTAACTGGCTGCACATTGTTTAATGCCAAAACATTTGTTTAAGAGGTCACCAAAATGGAAAATGTTGCCTTAAATTTCTATTACTTACAATGTAAGATACATTTTAGTATTGGTGATTGCCTATATAGGATGCATTAAATAACAGATAACACATGAAGTATTATGGTAGTATGAGTATCTGCCCATAGTGAGATGGTACAAATGTTCCATTTTGATGATATCATGTGTTGGTACTGTTTTAAAGGAGTAGCTCAGCCTTCTTTTCTATCAATTACACACCTAATGAAGCCTTCAATTCATTTATTTTTATTTTTGTTGCATTCCTAATTGAGACAAAAATGTGAGTCTTCTCTCTTGAATCAAATGATTGGCTCGGTGATACAAAAACAATCTTCATGAATTCAAGCCTTCATGGGGTGTGTAACTGATAGAAAATAAGTATTTGTTCCAAAAAGTAATTGTATTTACTCATGTGTTTCTATTAAAGAAGCTCGAGTTGGATCTCAGTGTTGTTTGGTGTATGAAGCTATATCTTCAATAAAACAAGAAACATATTGGGCAGTATTAATTGTTAAATTGTATTAGATGTATGGGGTGAGAATTACATTACAGTTAAGTAGTTGGTGTATGTAACTCACTAGCATTGCAGTGAAATCATCCAAAAGCTTAAGTAGCTTAAGGCTAAGTTATCTCAACTAAAGCTACCAAGTGCTGAAGTTAAATCAACTAAAGGTATCAAGTTATGTCAACTAAGTATATTAAGTGGTGAAGTTATGTCAACTAAAGTAATCAAGTTAGATCAACTAAAGGTATCAAGTGCTGAAGTTAAATCAACTAAAGGTATCAAGTTATATCAACTAAAGCTATCAAGTCATACAAACTAGAATTGAGTTGAGTCAAATAGCAAGATTTATTTGAGTTAACTCCATTGTCTTTGTTGTCTTAACATAAAATTCTTTCGCAGCATGGTTACATAAATATTTAAGTTCAAACAGCAAGTTGGGTTTTACAGTGTACTCTCACAACAATCATGCCGTTATCTTAAATGGGCTAACATCACTCACTTACTGTAGGTTGCATTTGTTTCACTGGAAGGGCACGGGGGTAGCAACAGGATAGCAGTACAGAGACTGACAGGTCCGATATTAGGGCTATGATTAGGAGAGTATTAAAATACGGGATATTTCACAGGAAAATATTAAAACAGGAAGGCAGTGGAAAAAAAGTTAAAATATGTGAAAAACAGAAAAAATGGGAGGGTTGACAGGTATGGCTTTGAATCAGTATTTGACAATGGTTTACTATGATATTCACAACGCTTATGTGGTTAAAAAAAAACAGATACTGCAGATTCAGATACTACAGCTGGCATCACGCTTCTAACCGTTTCACTGCATGGGGCTAGATGCCTCTGCAACCAATAGCCCAAATGTACCTGTATCAGTTAGAAATACAGTATTTACTCATATATTACATAAGCAGTTTATGCATTTGGTGTGAGTAGTAGACCCTGAAATAGCTTTTCTGCATCCTGAACTAGTCACTCAAATGTTTTGTCTTTCCCCTACTGTACCTAAACAGAAAAAAACAAAAATCATATACTGGAGACCTTTTTTCAAAATATGAAACTGACCGGCATAATCTGCATTCAGAAATCTGTCAATCAAGTGACCTATTTCATCATATACTGTCGCAGCTGGCAACGACGTCTTCTCTGAACTCTCTTGGAAACAAAACATACAGCAGCAACTTTCCACAGACACCACTTCATAATTGCACAGATCCCACGCACACTGCGGCGCTGCAGACGCAGATGCCCCCCCCTCCTCCCTCCTCCCCAGAGTACGACATCATAAGGCTCGCTTGTGTGAGATCTGAATTAGTGACGCAGAGAGAGAGAGAGAGAGAGAGAGAGAGAGAGAGAGAGAAAGAGAATAACGGAGCGGCTTACTTATCATGGCACAAGCCAATAATGGTAATGGAGCCTGTTGTGCTTTGCATGTCATCCTGCCCTGACAATAGCTCTTCTTTAACAGAGAAGCGCACATACACACACACACATACACACACACACACACACCAACTACACACCGCACACACAATCTCTCTCTCTCTCTCTCGCTCTCTCTCTCTCTCTTTCAAGTGGGATTGATAGAATGTCCTTGGGTTAGAGCCGTCACAACCCATCAGTGCCTTCCCAACCCCTGTTGGTCAGCTGTGAGGAGGAGTAAGATAAAAGACATCACAACAACGGAACATATATCACGCTGTCCAGTTGCCATGGAAGGCATTCGGCAGGCCCGCACCACACAACACATCTAGGACTCTATAAGGAAGGGATGCAGGGTATGTGACTCACAATGGCTATTTTTTACTAGGGTAAAGTGACACATGTAATCTAAACTGATCCTATACTCACAGACAATCATTGGACTTTCTCAAGGGCATGTGTCAGAAGCAGATAGGTGCAAATAGCAAGACATATGACAACTTCTAAATCCTTAGGGGAATGCATTATACAGTAGGAGGCAATAGGGCAGAAAGACCTACAGTATGTTTAATATCTCAGTTAGATCTCTGGGTTCAGTTTGATGAGGAGTGGGATACTATTTGGCATTATGAATTGCTGAAATAATGAGGTGATTGTAATATGAAGTCATGCGGCCCTTTAAAATTCTATTTCAAGTCTTCTAACACCGTAAAGACATAGAGATGAGTGTTTTTTTTTTTTTGACTTGGTCGTCTGATGTCAGTGCATATACAGGAATACAAACTGACTTTGAATAGTTCAAGCCCAAACAATTACACATCCCACAAACAGCGTGCACACCCTCTTTAAATCCTCTTGGACCATTTGATACAGCTCAGTTAACAGAGGTACAGTAGCCATGCCGCTGCTCCCAGAGTAGAGCAGCGCAGACTGAGCTCAGTTCATTTGCTTTACATTAGTCGCACAAAGGCCTTTAGGACTTCAATCAAGCATATGATAGGGACGAGTGGCAAAAAGCCTATTTCCTCATATCGTCTAACTGGCACAGGCGCACCCCATGTCACGCTTTCCCACTCTCCTGACTTCAGCAGCTGCCGGCGTGCCGTTCGTGACAGACTCCAGGATTGCGTAAGTCTGTATAAATGCTTGATGAAAGCGGCATACCTGATGCGTTGAGGACCCATCTCCCATTAATGTAAAAAAAAAAAAAAAAAAAAGGGGGGGGGGGCATCTAAGTGAGATGACGGGCAGAAAAAAGGGCCGGTGCTTTGGGGGGGGGGGGGGGAGAACTTACCGCACTGTGATGGCTGTCAGTTTGTCATTGCTGATGTTGCGCGCGGCGAAGGCACTCAGAGGACGAACGCCACCGCAGCCCAATCTGGCGCCGGGCCTCCCATCCTGCAGGAACACGTGGAGGAACCGGTCTCCGAAATTCTGCTCCCGAGCTGAGGAGGGGAAGGGAGGGTAAAGAGAGAGAGAGAGAGAGAGAGAGAGAGAAAGAGAGAGAGAGAGAGAGAGGGAGAGAGAGAGAGAGAAAAGGAAGAAAAAAAAAATCGACAATTCATCCACGACAGGCAGAGTTAATGTGATCAGTTTCAGAGAATCTCTCATTTTCCTTGTAGGCTATTGAGAAAGCGAGCTGACCTACTTTGGGACTGGACTGAGGCGCTGGCGCTGGTGCGGGTGCGGCAGGCTTCTGAGCATTACCGCGCGCCGTCTGGAGAAATCCCTACAACATTGTTTCAGCTCAAATTGATTGTGAATGGGAAGAGTGGGAACCTGAGAGCTAAACCCTTTATTGTCGTAAACCACGCCGTAACTGCCACCGCAAAAAAACCCTAAAACTGAGCGAGCTGGATGTGTGTGAGAGAGTCAGAGAAGACAGGGGTGAGTGTTTTATTATGGCTGTACTGCTGGAATGAATATCCACGCACAAGCTCCCTTTGAAAAGTCTACATCAAAAATACTTCTGAGAGAGAGTAAGGCCATTTTTACACTCTGTGTGTGCATGTGTGTGTGTGTGTCTGTCTGTCTGTCTGCTAAAACATATCATGAAACTACAGTATATTGAATATTTTGTATCACAACATATCACAAATAAATCATATGATCTGGTCTATGCTAGTCAAACCAACGCAAATAGAACAATCACTGCCACACAGCACATCAAGCCAGAGGCTTGACGACTTGCCATGTCTATTTCGCAGCCAAAAGCCCCTCAGCTGGGTGACATACCCAGGCTAAGTTAGCTTTAAGGGCTATTATGCAAATACTTCACGCATGATGGATTTGGCATGTATGAATTTGTATGCTTCATGACCACAGACAGTGGCATAAAATAGCACTAATGCCGTTAAGAGTTAAACCTATATAATGTCCGAGGTTAAGCTCATCCTTTCACTGAGAAAATGGAATATTTCCATCCATTATCATACCTACACTATGCTTTTTTTCCTTGGGAATAAATTTGAGATGTTGGTATATTTAATATAGTATTTTATTATATAATGGGAGAGAAAGATGACAAATTGCTTCTCAGTATTTCCGCGGTCCTGTTCTCCAGGACGAGGCCCTGAGGTGCTCTCCTCCTGTCCTCCGTACCTGCGGCCTAGACTCCGCCAGTCTGTGGATGACAAGTGACGCCCGCGGGGAGTCTTGCACAGAGCTGGCGGGGAGGTTTGTGTGTGTGTGTACACTTGCGGTTGAATAGCGGCACCTCGGCAGCCCGGGCCTCTCTTTCCACATTCTGATGCCACGCCGCGGCGTCTGCGTCTGTGTCAGTGTCAGGACGTCTGATTAACTTTGTCTGTTTGATCTCTGGAGCCTCCTGTTTTTCGCTCGCTCTTTCACATCTGAGAGACGCTGCTGCTGCTGTTGCTGTTGCTGCTGCTGTTGCTGCTGCTGCTGCTGCTGCTGCTGCTGCTACTGCTCTGTACGCAGCAGATATGCAGCCAGATGAAAGACTCGGTGTCTCTCCATCTCCTCGCAGCACAATCACCATGTCACCATGCTCTATGACATGGCATTTCTCTTGACAAACTGTATGTGCAGGAGTCCAATCTGTCTCCATATTCTTCATGTGCCGCTTTTGACAGCGATAGCCGTTACTCTTGACACAAGCTCGGCAAACCTGATGAACTTAAACCAGTTTGGACACTTGTAGGAGTTAGAGGTGTACAGCACGGGGGACTTTTTTTTTTAAGCAGTTTTGGGAGCTAACAAAAAAATCCTGGAACAGCCAATTACTTGGGACTTTCTGCCTCCATCTGTCAAGCGCACCGCCGGTTTGTCAGGGCAAAGGACTCTCTCTGCCTGCTGACAATTTCCGTTTGCATGTTATGAATTGCTAAACCAAGTCGGGCCCTGCATCACGTCTCGGCTTCGTCTCCTTGTTTCTTCCTTCTTCGACCCCCTTTTGCATGACTGCAAAATGCAACACTATCTTTGAGTGAGAGTGAGAGAGAGAGAGAGAGAGAGAGAGAGCATGGGTGTGTGTGGGTGTGTGGAGTGTGGGTGGGGTGTGTGTGTGGGGGTGGTGTTTGGCAAGTAGGTGGATGTAGACATCTCTCAGGCAGGCGGAGGGTGCTCCCCTGGGGGGCTCCTGCTGCGTGGGCCCCTGCACAGCGGGGGGGTTGGGATGGGGGGGGGGGGGGGGGGGGGGCACCCCAAGGCCCAGAGGATATTTGTGAGTTCTGGACAAGCGCACACTCTGGGCCGTCTGACCCCGGAGGCACATCGCACCGCTCCGCACCGCTCCGCACCGCTCAGCTCAGCTCAGCAGTGCCGCCTCAGCTACTGTAGTCCTCCCACTGAACAGGAACACATTTGCATTTCATCTGCATGCTTGGGAATATAACAAGTCACTTAAATGACAATATTAGTTGGACTGTGTGACAGATATAGAGGGTTTTTTTTTTCTTTCTTTTCTATTTACAATGTGATCTATGTTGAAAAAAAAGGATTTTGAAAGGAATTGTTAAAACTCAATGATGATGACAAGAGTTGCATGTAATGTCAGAATGATGCAACTTGCCTTGGTCTACTTCTAATTTAACATGCTGAGCACTCCCCCTGCCTCTCTTTTCATCTGATGGAATCATGGACACCAGAAGAAATAATGTGTTTGCTTATAAAGTCCAGCTAAACGTGCCTCAAGCTGTGATATGTAACCCAGGGATTAAGAAAAGCTAGTCTCTAATATATTGACATTATTTGGTACTGAATTCTTATTGTCACGACTTGGGCTGCCATGCGAGGGGAAATATCCATCCATTTGAACTGTTTCTGTTGGTATAGCATTGTGGGTAGAGTGAGTCTATCGAGAGTGCAACAAAGGCGTTCAGTCGTTGCGTTACGCTATGATAGGAATGCTGACATTGAAACGATTCAGACAATGCTAACACTGATGAACCAGATTGAGACAAAATTTTGTGCTCGTACATAGTATATGGTACTCAAACATTTTTGAATTAGTATAATTTAATTGAGCTCTACAAGGCCAACGTGTGAAATTAATCCCGTCAGAGATACCTACAGTAACTTTGTTTTCCAACGATTGCCAAGATGAAATACCTCTACCAGACTGCAAGCCAAATTCCGCTCTGCCGTATGAACTTTGATTACAAAATAAATGCCTTATGCTTCCCTTGCGTATGAACACTGTCTGATTGCCTTGGCTTTGTGCGCATGATATACACGTAAATGAATTGAATTAGCTGAAAAACAGAATAACACAGTGAAGGCTGACATATATTGAGCTGGGGGCTGGAGAGGTGGGTTTAGATGAGCATGCTGTCAGAGCAAGCATGATGTCAACCCCCCCCCCCCCCCACCCACCCCATCCCAACCAACCCCCCCACCACACACATCCCCTCTGTTAATCTATAAAAGGAATCCACACAGATTTTGACAGCCCATGACATGAGATAAACAGCATCAGATAGCCTGTGACAGGTAGAATGTTCATGAGCAGGTAATCTGACAGGTCGGGCGAGGAAATGACTTTGCTAAGTTGACATCAAGAGCAATCTGGCTGACTTTTTTCCCCTCTCTCTTTCTTCCTCCTCTCCCTCACTCTTCAGATAAAAGGCCCCGCAGCACCTAATGGTTTATGTTCACTTTACAAATCTCCCAACAGGTGATTTAAATGCCGTGAGCCTGAGTGAAAAGTTAGCATTGTTGAACGCAGCTGACGCTTCATTACAAAGCTCTGTCTGGCTTGCTCTCCAATAAAAACCCATTAGGGAACTTGCATTTACAGCGCACCATTTTACCCCAAAAACTGTCTCTGACAGATGACATTTCAGGACATCCATCTTACTAGTACAAGGCCTTGGCTCATTTGAGAACAGCAAAAAGAGTACCGCACGCACATCCAAAAAAATAAAACACTGGGTGCTGGACAGATGCGCAAAAGTTAAAAGAACAGGAAGTCCGCACACCAGAGAATGCTCCTCAGTTTTCTTTAATAGTCACCACGACGTGTAACGTTTCGGGCCCCTAGCTAGTTGTTGTCTGATGAAGGGCTAGGGGCCCGAAACGTTACACGTCGTGGTGACTATCAAAGAACACTGAGGAGCATTCTCTGGTGTGCGGACTTCCTGTTCTTTTATCATTTGAGAACAGAAACAGCATGCACATTGTTGCCCTGGTGTGACACTGGCCAGAGTGAGAGTCGGGGCGCTGAATGTGTTTGTGAAGTGGGGTTCAGACCAAAGATTCATGACGAGATGAGCTGCAACATTCTAAAACCTCGCAACTGTGACTAAACATGTTGACTGCTTTGTGACGGCTTGCAACGATGTGCAACATTTAATTATTTAACTCACATCGCTGCAACTCCTTCTGCAATGGTTTCGTCTCGTTGCGGATCTTTGGTGTGAATTGGGCCTAAGAGTGTGAATACTGTATGTATCCTAGGAAGGAGTGTGCCGTTTGATCAGTAGAGATAAACAGTAGCCTCCAAGTATCAGGTGTGATTACAAGGATCAATAAAAACACTACCAGACATGCTCCCACTATCCCAGTATCCCCCACACTTCACTATTCAGAGTACACTCAGGAGCATCCATTCACACTCATGACTTGACCTGAACACAGTAGACAGCAGATGGCTCACGGTCATGCAACTAAAACATATTTATACATGACTTTGTGGAGACCTACCGCAGCTCTTATGTCAAGCTGAGCTGCATACATCTTCCATCTGCCATAGATGAATTGTGCATTACCTCACACCTTGTATGACACGCGGGATTCTGATTCCAAAGAACACAAGCTGCTGTGGTCAATGTGAAAACTAGAGCCACTACTGTTACTTTCATGTGGCTGGAGACACAATACAGTAATCTCCCACATATAAGCCGCATTGTGTACAAGCTGCAGGACAGTGTTTTATGCAAGTTAAAAGAAACAAAACCGTATTAATACCATATCAAATGCCCCCATGTATTAGCGGAAGAAATTTAGCAAAATCAGTGTATAAGCCGCGGCTAATAGTCGGGAAATTACGGTAGTTAAGAGCGGAACAAAATTATGATTATCAATTGAATAAGAAGATGAAACAAAACAAGAATGAATGTACACTCCAAATCTTTATACAAATAGTTAAACACTTCAGCAGGCGATATTCTAAGTATCTCGACACACACAGACGCACGGTGAGACTCGGAGACCATAAAGAGATCAGCCGGTAATAACTCTCCACTGAGCCATAAGTCACGCACTTGAGGAGCGGAGTGGCGAGCTAATACTCACCGTAAAGGATTATGGCATCGCTCGCCCGCGTCTTCACAGTCAGGTAGAGAGTAACAGGGCTCTCTCTGCTGGGCGCTGAGGAGATCGCTCCCGGGACGTCCGACTGCAGCAGAGATGTGAGCGATTGGAGCTCCAGGTAAGAGGTGCCATTGAAAAATGGGAAATACACCGTCGTGTCTGGAGACGAAAAAGAAATTAGACAAATTGAGACAATGAGTGTCTCGCATAAGAAAGGCAAGCGACAAAAAACTGAGAGATGACACTGACAAAACAATATGGCTCTCACGTCGCAGGCTTCCTTTGATGCACAAGTAGTGTGACCCCTTCCAATGTTGTGCTTTTTTTTCTCTCGCTGTTCTGAAGACAAGAACGTTCTTCTTTCATTATTCATCTAATTCCTTTGAGTTTGAAAACTACCTTAGGCAAAACATTACAATGCGCAAGAAGTCCCTGTCACACCTAATTTGCTTACCATTAATTAAATAAGTGTAGCTACCAACAAAAGCCATGTAGCGAGGTAGTATTTCCTAGCAGCAGGCAAAACGACTAATGGGACTGCATATTGTTTTCAAGCAGGGAGGTGTGGTATGCTTGGGTGGAACAATTATTTTAATTGAATAAGTGTTGGTGACTGTTGACAAGTCATAATAGAAAAACAGAGCCGAGAAAAATACAAATAAAGGGGAAGCTTTTAGAGTATTCTGAGGAGACATCATCAGGGCAGAAGATGGAGTGTGAATCCCCTGCAAAGACTAATGTTCGTGTTTACTGCCTGAGATGGTGAGAACAGTAGTTTTGTGGCTGGGGAAACTTGGCCCGGTGCCTCAAAGCCATTGCCTGCGCTGCCAAGGGGGTTGATTGATAGCTGTTTGCCCCCGCTGCAATAACTCTGCGTCTTGTGTTCGAGTGACAATCCTTTTTTGGAAAATGTACAGCAAAGTTATAAAGGTGTGGGGTTTAAAAAAGAAAGTCTAGGCTGTGTGCCATAGGGAATTCAACCTACTAACAGATCCCTAAAAAAAGGATACACTGTATTTTCATATATATATATATATATATATATATATATACAGTATATGATGAATGGCTATAAATGAAAGCGTATCTATAATGTTCATATCTATAATGATGGCTGGCCTCTATGTTGTCATTCGATTCATTATTCAAACAGAAAGGCTTCTCTGCCGATTTGAAAAGAGAGACAGTGAACCATCAAAGTCAAAATGACACAAAAATCATAACCTCAAATCTTATTACAACAGATGAGAAATGAGCGAGTGTTTTGGCATACATGAATAAAAGCGACTACAACACACGTCTCCACGCGGCAGCCTGCTCACTCAGCACTGACATGGCTCCTTCAGCGCTGCATCATGACAGCCTGGCTCTCCCAGTTAGCCTATGACTGATGTCAGGGTGTGGGGGGTGGGGTGTGTGTGTGTGTGTGTGTGTGTGTGTGTGTGTGTGTGTGTGTGTGTGTGTGTGTGTCTGCGTGTGTGTGTGTGTGTGTGTGTGTGTCTGTGTGTGTGTGTGTGTGTGTGTGCGTGCGTGCGTGTGTGTGCGTGTGTGTGTTTGTGTGTGCGTGTGTGTGTGTGCGTGCGTGCGTGCGTGTGTGTGTGTGTGTGTGTGCGCGCGCGCGTGTGTGTGTGTGTGTGTGTGTGTGTATGTGTGAGGGTGGGGGGTGAGGGGGCTGGTCGAGTCGAGCTGTCACAAGTGTGTGAGGCTCTGTTATCTCCCCAAGGATGATGGTAGGGCCACGAATATGGAGGGGGAGGAGGAGGAGGGTGGAGGGAGAGGATAGTCCCTACTCTGTGGTCACAGACCACGCATGGCTGAATCAATCAGTTAGCCATTACACGCAACGGGGAGCTGCAGTTGGGCATTCATGCATCACCACCACCACATTTAAACCCAGACCCAACACTGAAAACTGGGGCTGTTCGATTATGGCAAATATCAAAACTGGGATGATTTGTTTCCGCATTGAGATCACAATTATTTATCACTCAACGATTTGGGAAACATCATCCATTTCCTATGCATTAAAAATAATGATAGTGAAAGCAAAAGAAACATATATGCACAAAAAGATCACATAGAAAATACATGCAAAAAAAGACTGTTGCAAAATGGAAGGCAGGAAATAATCATCATATTTCAGTCTTTTTGTTTCTATAGTTGTTGGAGATCATAATTAATGATTAATCAATTAATTTGAATATTTGCACAGTCCTACCCAAAACAGGCCAAAGTAAGCAACTGCAGTCATAACACTAGGATAATTAAAAAAAAAAAAAAAGCAATACGCCAGAAAGGCAGTAGGATAGAACAGCTAAGTGGTGTTGTTTAGGGCTGGGGGGGGGGGGGGGGGGGGGAATGACCATATGTTTTTATTATCTAATTGGTGAGTTCAAAGTCTAACGCTGCAAACCACCATTTTCTCTTGTGACCCACCATGAATTGATTTGAGGACACAAGGGTTGATGCACAGTCAGTCTTTTAATAACTCTAAATAATACATTTGTGAGGATGCAGCATGTGATTATGTCACATTATTCCTTCTTTCTAAATAGCGTGTGCAGATGTGGGGGCAACCATAGTACAGTACGTGCGCTGTAAATGGCCCGCAAGTAGCCTGTTTAAATGTTAAAACATTGACATGACAAACCACACACTAGGCCATGTAATTTGCTTGATGAGGTCACAAAGACATGGCTTAGAGACCTGTCCATGCGGCTTTTAAAACGACAGAACGGAGGCCAACAGACCAAGCCTCAAAAAAACAGCTTGACTCATAGATTGCTGCTAGGCAACAACTTGGCTCATCAATCTATCGCGGTGGAAATGAGATAGATGATTACCAACACGTCCTTTATAGGAGGCTCTATCATTGTGCTGAAATTACAGCAACATGTTGGCCTTTGACATTTAAGACCACCTTCAGCACCGCATGTCGGCCCAATGAAATATGACTTGAAATGTCACACACGAGAGCGTCACACGGTGTGACCAATAATGTCACACGAGAGCGTCACACGGTGTGATCAATAACCTAA
>NC_085011.1:16542547-16580047 GCF_963854185.1 Sardina pilchardus
TATAAGAGACAACAGACCTAGAACATGAAAAAAACAATCTCCGCCTAAAGAGAACCAGTTTTCAAAGTGAATATCAGATTGGAAACATAACATAGCATTCCAAAACCTCTATCAATCAGTACCCCTATCTATGGGAATGAGTCAAGCTAAAGCTTGTAGGGAGAGACAGTGCACTGCTGCACATGTTGTAATACTTTAATGTTATGGCGAAAATGTAGAACTGTAGATGGTGGTCTATGGTGCTATTTGACTTACCAGGTTGTGACAAATTATGTTTAATGGACATATCACTATATTCATCAATTCTACCCAAACATAACTGCTCTCTCAGTTCTTTAGGATTAGAGGTTAGTAACTAGTTAGTAGTAATAACTTTGTAATAGTCGTATGGCAAAGGTATTTTTCCCCATCCAAGCAGTGGTGCTCGGGTATAGGCAGCCAACAGAGGAAGGGACATGAAGGATGGCATGCTTTCCCCCCAGCTTTTAACCACAGAGGTCAGGTGCTTGGAGCTTGGTGAGAACAGGTCAGGTGCTTGGAGCTGACGATATGTGGATGTGAGGAAAGTGGAAGTCAGTGCAGTACCAGGCAGTGTCGATGTCCCTGACCAGGACTCAGACTGAGCACATGGACATGGTCCCTGGGTACCTTCTGTTGGCTGCCTACCTGAGCACCACTGCTTGGCTGCACTGTAAAACCCGGGAAGCTAACTTAAGTGTAAATAAGTCATTCAGCTGAGTTATTTCTATGTGTGTAGTTTGTGTTGGGATAACTTTAAGGAGTCAAGTAAACTACTGTATACTCATTTTATTCACCTAATTTCAACTTGAGTGAAATACAGTCATGGCTGAAAGTGTTGGCACCCATGTTAAAGTTGACTAAAAAGAGGAATATAAAATCATCTTTTGGAAATTCATCTTAATGCCTTAAGTAATAAAAGTAGAAAATATCCAACCTTTAAGGACACCAACTTTCTATGTGAATGAATAATGTATCATAAACAAATAAATGTATTGGCACCCCTATGTAACCCTATGGGAATCTAACACAAAGGATTAACATAGGGGCAGGCAGATTTTTAAAGGCCACTTATTTCATGGATCCAGGATACTATGCATCCTGATAAAGTTCCCTTGACCTTTGGAACTAAAATAGCCCCACATCATCACACACCCTTCACCATAACTAGAGATTGGCATGGTGTTTTGTTCAGTTGGCCTATTAGCTGGTTTGATTTGCATTGAGCTCAATGAGCATCAAACAGGCTAATAGGCTAACTGAACAAAACTGAACAAAACACCATGCCAATCTCTAGGTATGGTGAAGGGTGTGTGATGATGTGGGGCAATTTTAGTTCTAAAGACCAATGGAACTTTATCAGGATGCATAGTATCCTGGATCCATGAAATAAGTGGCCTTTAAAAATAAAAATCTGCCTGCCTCTATGGAAGTTGAGGGTTAACATAGGGGTGCCAATACGTATGACCCCAGTCTTTTAAGGAAGAACATTTATTTATTCATGATACATTACTCATTGCATGGGGTGCCAACACTTTCAGCCATGACTGTATATGCCACTCATTTCAATTAAGTAATCATGGCAAGAAGTATATTCACAATAAGAAATGGCTGACCACACATTACATTTCCCAGAATGTCACTGTCCATAGTATTCTTAACACATTATCACATATTAATCTTGACTGAAATTGAATCTTAAATGCAATAGTTAAACTATAGTTACGGCTATACTATAGCTGTTATGTTATTGTGTTATTTACATTGACACCACACACCATCAAGCAGATGACTATCCACAACAGACTTGGCCTGTGGGCTGATTTTAAAATCTTAGATCATGTGTAATGCTTCTGACAGACGTAATGATAATCTGAAGATACAGTATATCATGATGGCCAGTACTGCCATGGTGATAAATATTATGTTTCACAATTACCATCATTCTGCAGTAATCCTATTCATTTAATAGAAATTTAACCCTATAAAAAAATCCTGAATTCTTTACTCCTGAAGCTCATATCCTGCCCATAAGAGGGGTAATATAGTTACTCAATCAGCTCATATCCTGCCCATAAGAGGGGTAATATAGTTACTCAATGTAAACATGCATAATGTGTCTGTATCTCCCCAAGAGACAATACAGACAGACAATAGGAGGCTCAATCACACCATTGGGATACTCAACTTTGTGACACTTTCAAGTGACTATAGGTCAAAGTCAAATTGGGAAACGCAATCAACTTTGCACTAGGCCAAGAAAAAGTGAACTTCATAATGTTCTTTATATTTTGAGAATGGGCTTCTCCTTAATGGTATATCTGACCATATTCTGAAAATCATCAACACAATATTTTTGCCCATCACCTGGTAAACAGTAAGAAGCCACAATTAACAGCTAAGAGAACAAATACTTATTAGAAAAGTAAAGAAGCATTTACCCATAATCCATAGAAAATTATAGCTCACACATTGAGTACATTGCATTTTTTCGTGTGTAGGCCTACATAATTCTTACTTGTCATGATAATTCACTCAAGTTGTTATTAGGTGAATAAAATGAGTGTAGTTTACTTGACTCCTTTAAGTTATCCCAACACAAAATGCAATACATACTGTACAATATACTAATAACTCCAGTTGAATGACTTATTTACACTCAAATTAAATGAGTTGCCAAACTCAAATGTCAAGGCATCCGGTTCAGATAAGTTAGCTTCCCAGGCTTTACAGTACTCAAATAATTTGAGTTCAGTTAACTTCCCGGGTTTTACAGGGGAAAAACATACCTTTGCCATACGACTATAACAAAGTTGTTATTGCTAACTAGTTACTATCCCCTAACCCTAAAGAAGTGAGAGAGCAGTTATGTTTGGATTGAATGAATAACTATAGTAATATGTCCATTAAATATAATTTGTGTCACAACCTGGTATATTAATGAAGTTAAATAGCACTATACACCACCATCTACAGTTCTACATCTTCACTGTAACATTTAGATATTATAACTTGTGCAGCATTGCATGTCTCTCCCTACAAGCTTTTAACTTCGTCTTCACAACCACCCTGATATCTTACCTATTTGTGTCTTCTAACAAAAAAAAAAAAAAAAAATAGGGTGGCACTGACAGCTTGAACCAAAACATGTCTGCAAAAGTCTTAACGGAAGCCCTTTTCAGAATTGGCCCCCTGACACAACAGTGGCCCTTGTGGTGTGATACTCTTGTGGTATTTATTGATCATTATTTTTTAATGATCATGCTTGCACACAAGTTGGATTATATTGCACATTTGCCCAAGATTACAGTAGGTAACATGGAAGAAAAAGGAAGCACTTTGGGGGAAAATTCCGCTTTTTCCATTTTTAAGAATATAGTGTTAAAATGGACAAAATAACATTTTCTAAGCTGACAACCTGTCTAGAACTCATGTTGAGGGGTTAAATATCAATACTGGATAGGTTGTATGCTTGTACCAAAAAGTGTCCGACAAAGTTTTAATATCAGTTTTGGCCCCCTGACTAGTATGCATGCGCGCACACACACACACCCACACACACACAGACACACACACACACACACACACACACACACACACACACACACCTATCTGAGAATAGACACTGCTGAGGTGGAGGGACTCTGATGCATTTCAACAGTGTGTGTAGCCCTTCTCTGACTCAGCACAAAGCACCCAGTCCCAGAGCAGGTATTTAAAGAGAGCTCCACAAGACTGATGAACCGTGGGCCATAAAAAAAAAAAAAAAAAAAACGCACCGGGGGTGCAATGCTCTCGGAATGGAGTGACATAGGAAATGGCAGAGTGAAAAATATAGTATGTGTGGCCAGGGCAGGAGGCAAAGCGGTCAGTCATGTTGAGTTCCTTCCCTTCGTCATCCTCCCAACAACACCCCCCCCCGCGCCTCTCTCTCAATCCGCAGGAAGTACGGATGCGACAACATTGCGCACCGCTGGCGGTTTTCGTGAGTGACCTGAGAAGACCCATCAAGCCATTTAAGGATTCTCATTTTGCTTTCCTAAAATTACTGGTAAAGCTTATTAGTGCGGATGAGAAGATCTCCAAGAAAGAAAGAAAGAGAGAAAAAAAAACATGGGCACATAATACACATAAGCACACACTCGCACACACACACGCACACACACACACACACATGCACACACACACACACACACACACACACACACACACACACACACACACACACAAACACGCACACATTACACACAGAGAGAGAGAGAGAGAGCAAGAGAGAGAGACAAAGAGAGCGAAAAAGAGAGAGAGAGAGCAAGAGAACGAGAGAGAGAGAGAGAGAGAGACATGGCCATCTGCGATCTAAAGATGCGTAGTGAGTGTGTGTGTGTGTCACTCATCATGTCTCTGGGAGGACGTGAATGCTCGGAGGACGAATTATTTAATACAGTGTCAGGCTGATTATGAGCTCATTCCCATAGGGGAGCAACAAACAAATGAGCTACTCGGAAATATCGGGCGCTCGTCGCTTTGCAAGCATGCCTGAAGAGGCAGACAACATTTGGGTGGATTACTTAATTATCGGCACATTAGCACATGGAGTGGAGATGACAGAGGTGCCATAGCAGGGGTGGAAGGTGCTGAGGTCTTACTCTCCTCATTACGAGGGAGGGAAGGGGGCCAAGCTACAGTAGGCCTTTTGTCTGACTGACTCAACAGAAACAGCCGCTAGCTGGAATGACTTCCATGCGCGGAGGACTGGAATGGCGAGGAAATGGATATCAACATTGTCTACACGTGTGATTCTTGGATCTAAAGTTTGTTAAGATGTTGTTTTTGATATCTGTTCATTGGTTGTTTTAGTTTATTTGCATTTTTTAATAAATCAGCTGCTTCATGATGTATTTGCTTTCAGATTGACTTAATTAGACTCATGACTGCATTGTTTTGCTGAAAGGTCGTGGCTATGAATGTTACAGTCGTAAAGGTTTTTGTTTTTACATCATTTACCATTAATGTTTGTTGACCCAATTGTGTAATGTTGCAGTGATGAATTATTATGAAGTATAAAACATGGATGCTTTCAACAGGGGAATAACATTGAATTAACATCTGACACCCCAGTCAAC
Source organism: Sardina pilchardus (assembly GCF_963854185.1). Taxonomy (NCBI): domain Eukaryota; kingdom Metazoa; phylum Chordata; class Actinopteri; order Clupeiformes; family Clupeidae; genus Sardina; species Sardina pilchardus. Next base: position 16,547,689 of record NC_085011.1, read on the forward strand.
TCAACATGACCTCAGAGTAGCAAAGATATGAGTACCAGTATTATATTGGTGACACTTGAGTTTAGGAAACACATGGTAACCATTAAAGCATAACTAATTTGTTTATTAATATAAACATTTTTGAGCACTAATACATACACATAGTTAGTTATGCATTCATAGCTAACATGTGTTCTCTGAACTAAAGTGTTACCAGTATTGTTTACTATATCTTCTGAGGTAAGAGTAAATTACATATATTTCAATAGATAGTCATCCCTGGCAGTCTGTAAAAGCCCCCCAGTTTAGGCTGACCAGCAGGAGGCCGTATACAGTAATTACACAGAACTAACGCATGCGCCGCTGTGCACTGATCGGTAAATATTGACGCCCTCAACACGGGGGGAGTAAAAACAGATTTAACATTTGACACCACGGTCAACGTCATGTGACCTCGAAGTTGCAACAATCTAAACAGCAGTATTCTATTTTTACTGTATGCACTGAGGTTCAAGGATATAACATATTTCGGTAACGCTTTAGAATAACATGTGCTTATTAGGTATTAACAGTGCATAATAAGCAGTTAACAATTCGTTACTAATAAATACAGTTGTACTAGAGTCAACTTTGGCGTGTGTGTGTTACCCATATTTCCCATTTCAATATTCCACAGAGCAGAGATGAACATATCGCTCTATATACACACACTCTCCATCTCACACCACCTGGCATAGGATTTGAAAGACAAACGGGAAGAAAGGCTCGGAGAAGCGGAGGGGTTTGCTGTTCTGTCAAATAGGAAAGCATATGTTTGGCTTCTTTTCAAACACACACGCTCAGTGTGGATCTCTCAATTAGGTGACATGGGGAGCATCCCCGCCGACACACTTCCCCAGGAGAGGCCAACCATTTGACTAATGGCCAGAGAGTGAGAGGGAGAGGGGGAGAGAGAGAGAGAGAGAGAGAGAGAGAGAGAGAGAGAGAAGTAAAAAAGTGCTGAAAAGCAAATAAAGCCATTTCATCTTGATGACAGCCTGTCATTAGTGGGCCTGCTGACATCACACTTTTGACATTTCTAAGCATTTCAGAAATATCACTGTTCCGCACGCAGCCTGGCCTTCATCCTCTGTCGAGTTGGGGTTAGACATCAGTTGTGTAAGAACCTCGAGTGAAATCACAGTCAAACAGGTAAAGCTACACAAGTTCAAGGCTAACCACAGTGATGGCATGCATAAGAAAAATATTAATTTTCCGTGGCTTGAATAGAAACTGTAGAGCAATGGACTGCCGGCCTAATTGAATGTAGCACAGGGCAGACAGGTTAATTTCTCTATTATATACATTCAAGCACTTTCTGCAGCTTACTGACAAAATCAAAAGGCAACTTATTCACAATGAATGGCAAATTTCAGCTTCAATTAACATGAAAGATCAGATAGAAGCAGTCGAAATATACATGGCTCTGCATAAAAAATCTCATTAAACCTTATTTCTCTCCACCAAGATATCCTCAAGTCAATGCAATGTCAACAGCTACTGTACAACACAAATTAAAAGTGTGCACATTTCACTTTTAGAAACTTTAAATGGATCACTGTTACATTACACAATAGGATCCACATACATTTAACAGTGAACGACTGTTAAAAAAAACAGACGACTGTAACCAGACCCAGTAAAAAAATAAAAACAAAAAAAAACACAACCATGAGTCCAATTACGGAGTTTCTGCGAGCAAACAGACACTCATCCCTGGTCTGCAAAAAGGCGCCCAGTTTAGCCTGGCCAGCGGCAGGAGGCTGCATACAGTAACTAGAAATGCAATTCCAAGGAATTACCAGTGCATGAAAATGCAAAAATATATAGATAGATAATGTAGATATGGTTACTAAGGTGTAGCTAGGGTAAACATGGTGGTTGCATAGTTTAAAGAGAGTTAATGTGTGAAGGTAGACAGTTTAAAGGTTAAACATTCCAGTTGTAACTTAACTAATGATTTCTAAAAGGTATGTTAAAATGTTAACAATGATAACCAGGTTGATTGGTTTACTAAGCTAATGATTTCTAACAGTTATGGTAAAAATGTTAACAATGCTAACTATGTTAACAATGCTAACCAGGTTGATCAGCTAACTTAACTAATGATTTCTAACAAAAATGTTAAAAATGTTAACTATGCTAACAATGCTAACTATGCTAGCAATGTTAACCAGGTTGATTAGCTAACCTAGCTAATGATTTCTATCAGTTATGCTAAAAATGCTAACTATGCTAACAATGCTAACTATGCTAACCAGGTTGATTAGCTAACTTAGCTAATCATTTCTAGCAGTTATGTTAAAAATGCTAACTACGTTAACAATGTCAACTATGCTAACAATGCCAACCAGGTTGATTAGCTAACTTAGCTAATCATTTCTAGCAGTTATGCTAAAAATGCTAACAATGCTAACAATGCTAACTATGTTAGCAATGCTAACTAGGTTGATTAGCTAACTTAGCTAATCATTTCTAGCAGCTATGCTAAAAATGTTAACTATGCTAACCATGCTAACTAGCTAACTTGCTACTGAGGACTTTTATTTTGAAACATTTGTTGATAGGGTATCCATGGCTGCCATTATCAGGAATAAAGAAGTTACTGTAGTAAAATCATGTTGGTTGCTATGGAAACGGTCATAAACGCTTAATTTTGATGGTTGCTATGTTGGTTGCCAGGTACATGGAGGTCTCATGTAGTTGACTGGAGGCATAGTTGATGATAACTGACAGTTGGAATGGTTGAACAGTTAAATAGTTGAGTAGTTTCAATGGTTAAATGATTTAATAGTGTATTATTGCAGTGAGGACTTTTATTTTGAAACGGTTGTGGAAAGACGAAACAGGTTAACAGGATATGTAGTCTTCACAGAGAGTTGTATGCTTAAGCCTGAGAGAGAGAGGGCTGCTGCAGGTGGGGCTGGCCACCTGGCATAAGATTCTAATTGCTTAACGACCCGACTGTGATGTCATAGAGGCCAATGTTAAGTCTATGGGGAAATTGTTAATAGTTTTTAATTTATAGTTTAAAAAGTATAAAAGTTACAAAGTTGAAAAATACTTAGCAGCATGCCCCTATTGAAGACCTACGTTACAACGTTTGAATGAAGTTTCTAGGTTAAACGGTTCAAGCTGAATAGAAAAAATGAATTTGGTAAGCGGAATAATAATAACTAGAAATGCAATTCCAAGGAATTACCAGTGCATGAAAATGCAAAAAAATGTAGATATGGCTACTAAGGTGTAGCTAGGGTAAACATGGTGGTTGCATAGTTTAAAGAGAGTTGATAGTGTTAAGGTACACATTTTAAAGCTTAAACATTCCTGTTCTAACTTAACTAATAATTTCTAACAGGTATTCTAAAATGTTAACTATGCTAACAATGCTAACCATGTTGATAAGTTAACTTAGCTGATGATTTCTAGCAGTAATGCTAAAAAAATGCTAACTATGCTAACATTGCTAACTACGTTAACAATGCTAACCACGTTGATTAGCTAACTTAGCTAATCATTTTAGCAGTTGTGCTAAAAATGCTAAATATGCTAACAATGCTAACTATGTTAACAATGCTAACCAGGTTGATTAGCTAACTTAGCTAATCAATTTTAGCAGTTATGCTAAAAATGCTAACTATGCTAACAATGCTAACTGTGCTAACCATGCTAACAATGCTAACTTGCTAGTGAGGACTTTTATTTTGAAACAGTAGTTGCTAGGGTATCCATGGTGCCCACTATCAAGAATAAAGAAGTTACTGTAGTATAATCATGTTGGTTGCTATGGAAACTGTCAAAAATGCTTAATTTTAATGGTTGCTATGTTGGTTGCTAGGTACATGGAGGATTCATTTAGTTGACTGGAGGCATAGTTGATGATAACTGACAGTTGGAATGGTTGAACAGTTAAATAGTTGAGTAGTTTCAGTGGTTAAATGATTTAATAGTGTATTATTGCAATGAGGACTTTTATTTTGAAACAGTTGTGGACAGAGGAAACAGTTAACAGGATATGTAGTCTTCATAGAGAGATTGTATGCTTAAAGCCTGAGAGAGAGATGGCTGCTGCAGGTGGGGCTGGCCACCTGGCATAAGATTCTAATTGCTCAACGACCCGATTGTGATGTCATAGAGGCCAATGTTAAGTCTATGGGGAAATGTTTAATAGTTTTTAATTTATAGTTTAAAAAGTATAAAAGTTACAAAGTTGAAAAATTATAGCAACCCGATCCATTAGAAGACCTACGTTACAGAGTTTGAATGAAGTTTCTAAGTTAAACGGTTGAAGAGGAATTGCGGTCTGAAAAAGTGGTAAGCGGAATAATAATAAATATAATAAGAAGTCTAGGAAGAACAGTACAGTGCATTTTCATGCACTGTAATTACACAGCGCTAACGCTAACACAGGTGCCGCCGCGGTGCACTGATCGCTAAATATTGACGCCCTCCACAAGGCGGGGAGTAAAAACAGATTTAACATTTGACACCGCGGTCGGCTCCACGTGGCCTCAGGGCGACATGGCGTTCCTAACCTCTCATCATTTCACCGCCAGCGGCCGGGGGAGCCAGCGAGCGAGCGAGCGCGGAAAAGCAACAGGAGTTGCTACCTTGACCCGCCATCTCCGCGGCGCAGGCTGGACAGTGAGTGGGACAATTATGGGCGGAGGTCAAATGAAACTCCACGCCATAGGGTCAGTCCGCAGTCTAGTGAGCAGCCAAACCATCATCACACACGTGTGTGTGTGTGTGTGTGTGTGTGTGTGCAACTCCACTCCATGATCCCATGCTTGAGTGTTGTTTTTGTTGCTTTGTTTGGCTCTGGATGGCTCCTCTGGTGCTGAGGCAGTGATCACGTGTGACACATTGAGCAAACAAACCGATTTGAGATCGTGTGAAATGTGCTATCTGTTAATCAGTGTGACCTACTGTATATGACACAGTATATCTACAGTGAGGCAGACTCTTCAGCAAATAACACAAATAAATAAAATATAATATTCCAGCAGAAGCATGAGGTAGATCAAAGCAATCTGTCTGTTAATATATAAAGTGTCTTGCGCTGTCCCAAAACTATGTTCTACAGAGCATTTATGGTCCATTTGTCCTGCGCCTTCAGCGTGAGTTATTTTAAAGCAGTCGGAGATATTTTTTTTTCTAAAGGGCAACGACACAAATTCTCCTTTAAGAGATGGGTGAGAGGGAGGGAGGGAGGGAGGGAGGGAGAGGCAGAGATAGAGAGAGAGAGAGAGAGAGAAGAAGAAGAAGAAAAGAAAGAGAGAAAGAGAGAGTGAGAAGAAAAGAGAGAGGGGGACAAGAAGTGAGAAGGGAGATAACAGCAGGCACGATCAGTCATGTTTTTCTTTAAGAGTTAACAGCAAGAACAATAAAGTTTCTATTTGTAAAATACAATCCTCTTGAGTTGGGAGAGAGTGGCACACACATACATAGAGAAAGAGAGAGCAAATGTGTGGGAGAGATGGAGAGAGTGAGAAAGAAAGAAAGAGAGAGAGTGGCCGAGAGTGAGTAAGAGTGAGTGAGTGTGTGTGTGTGTGTGTGTGTGTGTGTGTGTGCGCGCACGCTTGTGTGTGTGTGTGTGTGTGTGTGTGTGTGTGTGTGTGTGTGTGTGTGTGATCTCAGGTCTGTGTAATTAAATTGTGCTGTGACACATCCACTGATGGCCCAGTAGCAGCCACACACAGCAGCCAAAACAGACATGGGCTTCTTGGGACTTGTTGCACGCTAAGACTGCTTGACAAAAAAATCAAACACCTCCCTCACAGGATCTGTTAGAAAGCATTAGTATGCCGAAATAACAACCTGCAAGGACCGAGTGACTGATGATATTGTTCTTCACGGAGGGGAAGAGTCCCAGGAGCATTATGCAAAAATGTGTTTTCTAATGTAATCACACCAAAAAAGGTATTACTTGATGTCACCACAGGAAGTGAAGCACGCTCTCTTAATACACAACACTTGGTATGATTAATTGAGCTACATTGCATTACTCATACACACATGCACACACACTACACACGCACACACACACACACACACACACACACACGCATACGTGCATGCACGCATGCACACACACACAGAGAATGAGAGAGAGTGAAAGAGAGAGAGAGAGAGAGAGAAAGGGAGAGGGATAGAAATATCCAATATAAGACATTAGTATCATTGCACCTTATAAACTAACTCACCAGAACCACTGGAACAATGCTGCATGTAGATTAGGGGCAGTGAGGATTACTGAGCTTTAACTAATTGAATCTGGACATTCAGGAGGTGAAATATCTGAGCCTTCCATCGACAGAGATAAATGAACTTGTGGCTCAGCAAATTAGCTTAGTGCCTTAGCATTGGTTTATTGACACTAGGAGAAATGTGCTGAGTCAGTATGTGTGTGCGTGCATGTGTGTGTGTGTGTGTGTGTGTGTGTGTGTGTGTGTGTGTGTGTGTGTGTGTGTGTCGAGAGAGATGTGAAGACACACTATCATAACACTAATAGACAGCAACACAGAAATAACCGCTGTGGAAAACTCTCTAAACTTGACTCATGCCCCATTCGATCCATTTCACTCTCCTGCATTCCCCTCTGACTAACAGCTAGCGTGCGCCGTCATAAACAGCTTATGCCTTGTGCAAAAGCAATCTCCTCAGCGATACATCAGCGCTAACTACAGAGCCACTTCCAACTTTTAATTTGTCAAACTGAAGAAACTCCCAGGCTCGCAGGAGACTCCACACAGCCTTCGCCCCTTCATCAGTATGGGCATGGCGTGGTGACAGCAGGAATCCATCCTGTGAATATGAGTGGCAAGGACAATCTAGCTCATTTGCAATGAGTGGAGGAGGTGGCCCAAGGTGGATTATGAATGTGACAGCCGACGCACGAGGGCAACTTCTTCATTTAGCTCATAACTGTGCTATTCCCTCCTCCCCCTCTCTTTTTATGCCGTTTCACATTTATTACCCTTGGGACATTTGCCTTTGTCACCTCTTGGCCAGCAGCACAACCTTGCTCTTGGACCACGGTGGGATTTAACACGGAGCTCTGCACACACCTGAGAGGGACAAAAACCCCTCTGAAGAGGTCATGGGGGAGAGACAGGTGAAAAGAGAGCTTTTCTCTCACTCAGTCCCAGTCAAGTCAGCTCAAACTAGGCTCAGAAAGGCACCCTGTCATATCAATATGTAAATAGAATGGAATAGAATGGAACAGAATAGAATAGTAGACTGGGTAAACCCAGCCCGATCAGCGGGCCATTGGATTTAGTCCTGCAGCTGAGACTGGAAACCTGCACATTTTTCTATTCTGCTTCTGTTACAAATCTACCGGGGGACCAATCACAAACTGGCTTATCAATCTGGCGCACCCAGATTGTTGGTCTGATTGGTTGAAAGACTATCGAAATGAGTCATTTGAACTATGCCCGTTGATCATGTCTCTTGTTCAGTAGAAAATACAGAACAGACACCCCAGACTAATGTTTAATCATAAAAGATTAAGTTTGGTCTGGTGATAGCCAGACTATTAAAATAGAATAGAATAGAATAGAATAGAATAGAATAGAATTGAATTGAATTTAACTGTTTCAGTTCAAGTGTGATGGCAATCTGTGCTGCACTGGCACATGGAATTCGGAAAAAAAAAGAACCGCAGTCGATCACGTGCGGTATGGCCATACCTTTTTCACAGAACCTTCCAGAGAAGTGAAGAGGGCAATCGCAGCGGAAGGCCCAGGCCCCGGTGGGTTGCTGGAGCTGTTGACATGTCCCGCCGTTCCGGCACAATCCCTCATAGCAGGCCACCGCCGGGTAGACTGGAGGCGGGGGTGGAGGTGGAGGTGGAGACGTGGCGGTGCGGTTGGGGGCACTACTTAGCGCTGTCGTGGTTATTTCCATAGGAGACGCCGTAGGGGCATCATGAGGGCCATTACTCCATCCAGGTCTAGGAGACGAAATACAGACAATAAAACGGTCTATCGCGGTGGCCACACATGCTGTGGCAAACATTCTAGTCTCCACTGGAATAGGGTGTGATGCTATGCTATAGCACACATTGCAATGGTTTGTGGTTGTTGTTGCTGCTCTGCAACAGTTTGATAAACTGGGCTGTCAGTGCTGCCTTCTAGGTTTGTTAGCATACTTTAGGTTGGTAGAATACTAGTTTCAGACTAAAATTCAAACTGTACGTGGGTAATCTTATAAATAAACCACTGTGTGTGTGTGTGTGTGTGTGTGTGTGTGTCTGTGTGTGTGTGTGCATGCATATATATACATTTCATAAGCATAACTGAATAGTTTGAAACTAAATAGCTACTACTGTAGTGCAGTGCCTGTTCAAAACATGCTAGATGCCAGCAGGAAGGCCTGGTTTAAAAATAGCTTTACTGGGAAAAACAACATTTAACAATATCTTTTGCATTTCTTATCAAACTTGGCACTGCACTCACTTGTAACCGTAGCAAGACACCTGCCAAGTTTAAATCAGTTGTACGAACAGTTTGAAAGACGAATAACAGACACACACTGACACACACACACACACACGTTCCTGAAAACATTAAATAGATTTATGTTTAATTTGATTAGTTGACAAGATTGGCATGCTCTTTATTAGGTGAATCATTTCACTGATTGATTCTCTTCGAATGGAACAGAGTTACTGGCTAAGATCACCATTCACTGCTTTTGCTGGCCTGTTGAACGTGCCACACGCAATGTGAGGTAGAGATTGAGCTGGGGATGTTGATTTGGAACAATTATGAATTCAACCATTTGAATCTCTCCTAATCAGAGACCACAAACTTTGTGAAAATCCCACCCCAGTCCAGCATTTGATCAGCACATGACACAGCCTCTTTACCTTGTAGCCTAGCGACAGACACCTCTCAGCTCATCAGTTAAAAAAATCTAAATTAATGGCGGCCTGACTGACACCAGATCCACTGACACGTCCCAAATTACATTTGCATTCCACTTCAGCCCAGTCATCCGTGAAAAGGTGGCAGAGTGAAAAACACTCTCCATGTTTCTGATTCAGCAGTGCCACTCTCCAGCGCTGCTCTCTCTCATACAGAAAATGATCAGATTGTGGATGTCTAAGGCCTAATAAACATGTTGCAGTCCACCTTCATGAACTGCAGCCAAGCATCTGTGAAGGCGCTGATTTTGCAGCTGGGCTTTTATTTTGATATTAGATTTTACATGCATACTTGGCTTCACTCTGATTGGCCAACATCATTAGGCATGTTACAGGTGTATTTTTTGGATTGCTAACAGGGGAGGGAGCGTAATACATCAGAAGAGTTGTGATATAGGAACAATACATTTTTCATATTCACCTGCGTTCTATGACCTTTCTATGACCTTTCCCTTTATATGGCCATAACAGACAGGGAAGGGAACAGTTCCATTTGAAATGTCTGGTACCTGTACATCCCCTAGTCACATTGACATATCTTACTGTATCTCAAAGCCAACAAGGAAAAAGAAAATGTTTTCCTGCATTTTCACAGCATGCCATTGCTGACTCTATCGCCAAAAGACACAAGTTAGCATGATAGCAAGTCTCTGCCAGTGCCACTGAGGCTTTTATTTGGGAGGTTTCAGGTGGCTATTCGTTTCATTCAATGCATTTCGCTGTCTTTGTACTTGTACTCTGCACAATGACAATAAAGTTGAATCTAATCTAATCTAGTCTAATCTAATCTATGTCTCTAGGTTTAGACCAGATCGTGCACAGTGCTCCTTTAAGCCTGAGAGACTGAAGACACATTAGCACCTTCATCAACTGTGACAAAGTACCGGCAGAGCAGCACAACTCACTTACCTGCAGTTCTTGACATTGCTTCCTGATATGGCACTGGATACGTAAAACCCTCTGAGCTTGTTCATCTCGATCACCTCCAGACAGCCAGAATAGTTGTAGAAAGGCTGTGCACCCTGTGAGAAGAGAAACAAAAAAACAGCACTTTAAAGAACCAACAAGTACTGTAAATACAACCTGCCATTACATAACCACTACTAAACACAAAACAAACAAACTAACAAATTAGTGATGAATGATGTGGTAATTATGAGGATAAGCTAGACTGGATTAACCCTGCCTGATGTGCTGGCGAATGGATTTCGCCCTGCAGCTCAGGCTGGAAACCTTCACATGTTTCTACTCTGCCTCTGCTATAAAGTGCGGGGACCAATCACAAATGAGCTCATCCACCTGGCGCACTCAGATTGTTTGTCTGATTGTTTGAAGGACTATACTGTATGCATACAGTCATTTGAACTATGCCCTCTGATCACGTCTCTTGTGCAGTAGAAAACACAGAGCAGACTCCTCAGACTAATGTTCAATCCTAAAAGATTGAGCTTGGTCTGGTGACAGACAGGCTCAGCATCACCAGCACCCAATCAGAAAACAAGCTTTTCTGATTGATACAAATGGATGTGGAATGATGGTCACCACTGGCCATTAGCTAGGTCAGTAGCCTGCAGAGTGCATTTTAAATTGACTTGATCGCCACTTCATCCCACTTCAGCACGGACCACTTTCACCATCACCTTTCTTAATCCTGATCAGCTTTAATGGCCTATTTAATTAGCTATCAAGATTTTATCAGCCATATTTCAAAAGGCATGCAGGATTACCTCGGGCCTAATGCTTGGGTCTACCCCAGTCCATTTGGGCGCACCTAAATTGCCGACAAATTTGATCCCTCACAGAGAAAGTGAGCGCAGTGTCCGTAATGGGTTTGCCTAATGGGGGACTCTACCGAGTTAATCATATCTAACAAGCAGCCATCCTCACTGGGAGAACATTGGTTGCTTGGTGATGACCTGGCATGCCTGCGTGGGTTTTTAGTTGGGTGCTCCACTTTAGCATTTTTGGTTGAGAGCTAAGCAGCCGAGCAGCCCAGCTATCTCAAGGTTAATTAGACCTAGACTACTTCCCCTGTTAAAGGCCTATCTTTATGACGGGCAATCAATTAAAATGATGGACTACATTATTTACTCTTTTTTTTCATAGACATTACATACGCACAGCAACATAACTAGGCTACAGAATCCTCCTCCAGCTTTATGTCGAACAACACATTCAGTATCATTTTGCGCTGTTAAAAACAGCTACATGACATGCTTTTTTTGTGGAAAAAGGTCAACACCTTTGTTATCAGCATCTCTTTACGTAATAGGACACTCACCAATACAGCAGATGAGCGGGCGTACAGTACCTTATAAGGAGAGTAGCTGAGTGGTAGACCACCCAAAAGCAGACGGCTTGTTCTCTGAATGGTCAGGCCTGACCAGTAGTTGCTAGGGATACTTCGGACTCTGTCGTAGCCAGACACCGCAACTTCAGCCTCGCAGGGAGCAAGGTACTGCCTGTGGAGAATGTCAGGAGAAGCCACTGAGTCTCTAGTAATACTTGTCTGGATCATATAGACGGAGATACACATGAATGCTCTATTTCCCATGCGCATGACAACAAATTCCCTATTTTGTTTTAATTAAGCCGTATAAACCCATGCCGCTGTGATTATTTAATTGGAGCATAGGTCCACAGAGTAAATAAATGAGGTTTTCATATGAATATTTTGCATACGTCAAGGCTCAGTGGATAATTCAAATGTTTAAGTTTCTTTGCCTTAGGAGTGCACAATTACATAAAACGCTAAGAGTCCCTAATGCTGTTTCATCTCATATTCCTTCCTGTTCAAGATTAAAATTAAAATGAAAACCAAACGCAGGTTGCACAAGATGACCCTTCATGAATACTGTGTTCCCATGGATACAGCAGATCCTGCATTTAGCAGGAAGCCAAAACTCCCAAGGAATGTATTACTCATTCATTCAAGCTAAAATATCAATGTCTTCACTGTGGCAATAATGTTTTTCCCTCTCCCTTCAGTTTATTAGTCTTCAAATCAATTCCTCATCATTTTTTCAGGCAACTGCAAGTGCGACTGTCTCTTACTCATTAACTTCCATTATAGTCAGGGGGCCAAAACTGATATTAAAACTTTGTCGGACACTTTTTGGTACAAGCATACAACCTATCCAGTATTGATATTTAACCCCTCAACATGAGTTCTAGACAGGTTGTCAGCTTAGAAAATGTTATTTTGTCCATTTTAACACTATATTCTTAAAAATGGAAAAAGCGGAATTTTCCCCCAAAGTGCTTCCTTTTTCTTCCATGTTACCTACTGTAATCTTGGGCAAATGTGCAATATAATCCAACTTGTGTGCAAGCATGATCATTAAAAAATAATGATCAATAAATACCACAAGAGTATCACACCACAAGGGCCACTGTTGTGTCAGGGGGCCAATTCTGAAAAGGGCTTCCGTTAAGACTTTTGCAGACATGTTTTGGTTCAAGCTGTCAGTGCCACCCTATTTTTTTTTTTTTTTTTTGTTAGAAGACACAAATAGGTAAGATATCAGGGTGGTTGTGAAGACGAAGTTAAAAGCTTGTAGGGAGAGACATGCAATGCTGCACAAGTTATAATATCTAAATGTTACAGTGAAGATGTAGAACTGTAGATGGTGGTGTATAGTGCTATTTAACTTCATTAATATACCAGGTTGTGACACAAATTATATTTAATGGACATATTACTATAGTTATTCATTCAATCCAAACATAACTGCTCTCTCACTTCTTTAGGGTTAGGGGATAGTAACTAGTTAGCAATAACAACTTTGTTATAGTCGTATGGCAAAGGTATGTTTTTCCCCTGTAAAACCCGGGAAGTTAACTGAACTCAAATTATTTGAGTACTGTAAAGCCTGGGAAGCTAACTTATCTGAACCGGATGCCTTGACATTTGAGTTTGGCAACTCATTTAATTTGAGTGTAAATAAGTCATTCAACTGGAGTTATTAGTATATTGTACAGTATGTATTGCATTTTGTGTTGGGATAACTTAAAGGAGTCAAGTAAACTACACTCATTTTATTCACCTAATAACAACTTGAGTGAATTATCATGACAAGTAAGAATTATGTAGGCCTACACACGAAAAAATGCAATGTACTCAATGTGTGAGCTATAATTTTCTATGGATTATGGGTAAATGCTTCTTTACTTTTCTAATAAGTATTTGTTCTCTTAGCTGTTAATTGTGGCTTCTTACTGTTTACCAGGTGATGGGCAAAAATATTGTGTTGATGATTTTCAGAATATGGTCAGATATACCATTAAGGAGAAGCCCATTCTCAAAATATAAAGAACATTATGAAGTTCACTTTTTCTTGGCCTAGTGCAAAGTTGATTGCGTTTCCCAATTTGACTTTGACCTATAGTCACTTGAAAGTGTCACAAAGTTGAGTATCCCAATGGTGTGATTGAGCCTCCTATTGTCTGTCTGTATTGTCTCTTGGGGAGATACAGACACATTATGCATGTTTACATTGAGTAACTATATTACCCCTCTTATGGGCAGGATATGAGCTGATTGAGTAACTATATTACCCCTCTTATGGGCAGGATATGAGCTTCAGGAGTAAAGAATTCAGGATTTTTTTATAGGGTTAAATTTCTATTAAATGAATAGGATTACTGCAGAATGATGGTAATTGTGAAACATAATATTTATCACCATGGCAGTACTGGCCATCATGATATACTGTATCTTCAGATTATCATTACGTCTGTCAGAAGCATTACACATGATCTAAGATTTTAAAATCAGCCCACAGGCCAAGTCTGTTGTGGATAGTCATCTGCTTGATGGTGTGTGGTGTCAATGTAAATAACACAATAACATAACAGCTATAGTATAGCCGTAACTATAGTTTAACTATTGCATTTAAGATTCAATTTCAGTCAAGATTAATATGTGATAATGTGTTAAGAATACTATGGACAGTGACATTCTGGGAAATGTAATGTGTGGTCAGCCATTTCTTATTGTGAATATACTTCTTGCCATGATTACTTAATTGAAATGAGTGGCATATACAGTCATGGCTGAAAGTGTTGGCACCCCATGCAATGAGTAATGTATCATGAATAAATAAATGTTCTTCCTTAAAAGACTGGGGTCATACGTATTGGCACCCCTATGTTAACCCTCAACTTCCATAGAGGCAGGCAGATTTTTATTTTTAAAGGCCACTTATTTCATGGATCCAGGATACTATGCATCCTGATAAAGTTCCATTGGTCTTTAGAACTAAAATTGCCCCACATCATCACACACCCTTCACCATACCTAGAGATTGGCATGGTGTTTTGTTCAGTTTTGTTCAGTTAGCCTATTAGCCTGTTTGATGCTCATTGAGCTCAATGCAAATCAAACCAGCTAATAGGCCAACTGAACAAAACACCATGCCAATCTCTAGTTATGGTGAAGGGTGTGTGATGATGTGGGGCTATTTTAGTTCCAAAGGTCAAGGGAACTTTATCAGGATGCATAGTATCCTGGATCCATGAAATAAGTGGCCTTTAAAAATCTGCCTGCCCCTATGTTAATCCTTTGTGTTAGATTCCCATAGGGTTACATAGGGGTGCCAATACATTTATTTGTTTATGATACATTATTCATTCACATAGAAAGTTGGTGTCCTTAAAGGTTGGATATTTTCTACTTTTATTACTTAAGGCATTAAGATGAATTTCCAAAAGATGATTTTATATTCCTCTTTTTAGTCAACTTTAACATGGGTGCCAACACTTTCAGCCATGACTGTATTTCACTCAAGTTGAAATTAGGTGAATAAAATGAGTATACAGTAGTTTACTTGACTCCTTAAAGTTATCCCAACACAAACTACACACATAGAAATAACTCAGCTGAATGACTTATTTACACTTAAGTTAGCTTCCCGGGTTTTACAGTGCAGCCAAGCAGTGGTGCTCAGGTAGGCAGCCAACAGAAGGTACCCAGGGACCATGTCCATGTGCTCAGTCTGAGTCCTGGTCAGGGACATCGACACTGCCTGGTACTGCACTGACTTCCACTTTCCTCACATCCACATATCGTCAGCTCCAAGCACCTGACCTGTTCTCACCAAGCTCCAAGCACCTGACCTCTGTGGTTAAAAGCTGGGGGGAAAGCATGCCATCCTTCATGTCCCTTCCTCTGTTGGCTGCCTATACCCGAGCACCACTGCTTGGATGGGGAAAAATACCTTTGCCATACGACTATTACAAAGTTATTACTACTAACTAGTTACTAACCTCTAATCCTAAAGAACTGAGAGAGCAGTTATGTTTGGGTAGAATTGATGAATATAGTGATATGTCCATTAAACATAATTTGTCACAACCTGGTAAGTCAAATAGCACCATAGACCACCATCTACAGTTCTACATTTTCGCCATAACATTAAAGTATTACAACATGTGCAGCAGTGCACTGTCTCTCCCTACAAGCTTTAGCTTGACTCATTCCCATAGATAGGGGTACTGATTGATAGAGGTTTTGGAATGCTATGTTATGTTTCCAATCTGATATTCACTTTGAAAACTGGTTCTCTTTAGGCGGAGATTGTTTTTTTCATGTTCTAGGTCTGTTGTCTCTTATACTGTACAATAAATGTTAATTCTGACACTTCAGCAGACATCCCACGAGTGTTAGCTTTCATTCCATACCATTTTTATCTATATGGTCCTTGTGGTTGTGGAGATATTCAACATTTATCGTTGGCATGTCATGTTGAGCAGGAAACCAAAAAATTGGCCTGAAATTGCTTGCACAAGTCAAAAAAAATGTTTTTTTGCTTGACAACCACCATAATATCTTACCTCTGGGTGTCTTCTAACTAAAAAAATAGGTTGACCGCTTGTACCAAAACATGTCCGCAAAAGTCTTAACGGAAGCCCTTTTCAGAATTGGCCCCCTGACTATTAAGCTTTTCAGGCTGGCAATAACGTCATGTAGCTGTACAGTCAGAGAAGCAGAGGAGTGAGTCTGCATTAAATATCAAGCTCTCTCCACGCACAGGCCTCCTCGCCCTAAATGCAGATTTGTCAGTTGATGTTCTCTTGGGTTTGTGCCAAGGCAAAAGACACTGCTCAAGTCGTCTTTATTTCAAAAGGCAGGTGTCTCCTTCTCAAATACAATCAAACGGAAAGCATATTGTTGACGTCAGGCTTTAAATGCTGCAAGCCTCTCATAACTGTATTTACTTTTCACAGTTTACTGACTTTGAATTTTTGCCCCAACTCCAAAAATCCATTTTAAAGCCAAAACAACAACAGAAAAAACACAACGTCTCATCATTTCCCAATGTGTCAGGTTTGAAAAGGTTTGAAAGTCAACAGAGAAATATCACATCTGTATGTATGGGACATACTGTAAGCTATAAAGTCTAAAGTTTAAAGCTTATAAAGTTTATTTTACCTAGTGTGAGGTACAGTAGCAATAATGACATCATGATAGAGAGATAAAAGGAGCTGTATAATGCACCGTCATACTTCAAGCAATAAGGCCTTATACAATAACATTATGGCTTTAGAAGAACAGTCAAGACTGTGTGCATTAACATAGTTTATAATCCTTTATGAATATATTTACAGCCCTACGAATAGTGGCTTTAAGCAATGTGTCAGTGGACAAAAACACAATCCACAAAGAAGAAAGAAAGAAAGAAAGAAAGAAAGAAAGAAATCATGATCAGCCGAAGAGAGTACTTGAAGCACTTGATGAAGCTTTGGGGTAATAGATTGTTTGTTCCTTCCTTCCAGTGCATCCACTCAAGGGAGATGCACAACAAGTTTTAGGCTAATGTTCCCTCAGCCATTTCATTTGAAATATGCTACTTGCAACCCTCTTGAATAAACAAACCTGGATTTTTGTTTTTGTCAGATAGCAGTAGCTGAAGTAGGCCTATCTTCCACTGGCACCACGATGATAACTCACCCACCTCCTCCTCTATGTGGCACTCCACTAATGCCACACTAACCTTAATGTGGCAGGGTCACAACAAAATAACATCCTGTCACATTGTCATCTTTTCTGGTATTTTGAATCTTTTGCATGTTTGTGTGTTGCTGTGCATCCCAGTGTGTGTAACCAGCAGTGTATGTGTGTGCAGTCTATGTTGGCACATTTTACTATCTTTAGAATGTGTCCTTTGAATAAGAGTGAAATACTGTGGCTTTGGCTTCAGACCAGATATTTGTTGGTCAATCATGCAATTGCTTTTTGCTGCCTTAAGATAGTGATGTGCCAACAATGTGTCTAAAGATACCTCATTTTAAGGCCAAAAAAAGGTCCATGTGTGCACAAATAGGCAGAAGTGTAATTTTCTACTTAAACAATGAATGGGAAAATGACAACTATGTGGGTCTGAAAGACAGGCAATTGGCGCCAATTTGCACTGCGTGCAAGATAAGTCCCTCACTCTTATCTCTCACCTTCACGACTAGTACATGAACACCCTCAAACTTAACATAAACAAAAGCGTATATTTATTTGCAAATATAAAAAGAGAGTTTAAACAATTTGTCTATGAAAGAAAAGCAACTGCTTTTTCTGTATGCTTTTTAATCATATATTGTTTACAAAATGCATCATATTGAGGTGTAAACAAATTTGAGCTTGTGTTTGTGAACATTGTTGTTGTTTTTTAATACAAACTGAACCACTGTGTGAATTTGTGTCCATTAAATGATGAATCCAAAAAGTTCCATAAAACACACATTTGTGGAGTAATCCCTTTTGTTGGACTCTGTTTAAAAAGATCATTCCTCTCATATGGTTTTCAGTGTAAGATTTATATGTGCAAACATTCAATTTTAGACAGCCAGGTAAGCCTGAATGAGAATGAGTAGATTTAATTTCTTATTATAAAAATGTCAACAAAACAAATGGATGCTGAGGTGTGGATCCACCACACATTCTAGGTGCGACACCTCCCCCTCCCTCCTGTTCTCTTTTGAGACACCTTTACGTGTGTGTGTCTGTGTCTGTGTGTGTGTGTGTGTGTGTGTGTGTGTGTGTCTTGGACACAGTGTTCCAAAGCTGTTTTCACGCCTTGGGAGACTTCCAAAGCTAATTCTGCCCTTCGTAACAACAGGGGAGAAAAGATAATTACCTAAGTGCGGATTCTGGGCTAACTATCTGCAGCTGGAGGGCAGGCTGCCCACAGACACCCAGCCTGCTTCACCACCACCACCACCACCACCACCACCATCACCTCCACCACCTCCACCCCCACTGCAGCCTCCGCCTCCCGCCAGCCCCACCTCAGAGCTCCCTGGTGGAGGCGAGCGAGCGCGAGGATGTCCAGGAAGCAATCAGGGCTGATTTGTTAAGCCTGTGATTCATGGGGCCGGGGCGTCTGCCGCCTTGACACTGGCGGACGAGAGACCTCCAGCCCCCCCTAGGCCACCTCTCTCTGTCTCTTTGCTCTCGTTCTCTCTCTCTCTCTCTCTCTGTCTCTTTGCTCTCTCTCTCTCTCTCTCTCCTCTCTTTTTATCTGTGCTTTTCTCTCTCTCTCTCTCGCTCTCTCTCCCCTCTTTTTATCTGTGCTTTTCTTTCTCTCTCTCTCCCTCTCTCCTCTTTCTCTTTCTTTCTCTGCTTTTTTGGATCTCTCTCCCCTTTCTCTCTTTCTTTCTGTTTTTTTTATATATCTCTCTCCTCTTCCTCCCTCTTTCTTTCTGTTTTTGATCTCTCTCTCTCTCTATCTCTCTCTCTCTCTCTGTCTCTCTCTCTCTGTCTTTGTCTCTCTGGGTCTCTCCCTGCAGAGGTACGGGTGCGCAGAAGTGGTTAATTTAGGAGCGCTCTGCCAGAGCGGCCCTGGCTGCCTGCCAGAGGGCAGCGGGCATCGGGAGTCCTTGGGCCGGGCAGAGCCCCTGGTGGATTTTCTATTAAACATATAGAAAATTGCCTCCGACTGGAGAGATGTGCTAAAAATCCCATAATAAAGTGGGCACGGGCGCGGCGGCTGGCAGCTGCGAAGGCAGAGGCAGCGGATGAGGCGGAGAATGGCAGCGTTGAAGTTGCATCTGGGTCGAACGAGAGAGAGAGAGATGGAATATCAGGGGGCCATTGCGCCATTATAAAGAATTTGCTTTGGTGGAGGCTAAATCTGCGGCCATATCCCCGCGCACCCCCCCCACCCCACCACCTCCCCGGCCTGGCCCTCCCTCCCGCCCGCCCGCCCGCCATGCACTCCGGGTATGACAACTCGATACTGCCAGAGCCTTCCAGAGCTGGCACAGGCAAGGCTGATTGATTTGTGCAGCTGCTGCATTTTCAGTGAGGCTGCTCTTTAATTCCATTGAAAAACAGATATGACAGATTAATACACTTAAGATGAGTAATTGGCCGGGACTCAAGCAGAGGTAGTCGGAACGTGTGTGTGTGTGCGCGCTGTTTTTTGAGAGCTGCCAGCTTTCATATGCCACTTGAAAGCTCTGATCAACATGGCCATTTTGAGACGCACCTGCATAATATATCCATGCACTGAGTACACCCGGCAAACACAACGCTTCGTCACAACCAAACGGCATCCTACATCACCCCCCCCCCCCCCCCCCCCCCGACATCATCTCCTCCATCAGAGTCAGTCCCCGACCAGCCGCACGCAAGCAAAGTTCTGTGACCAAGATTCATTATAACCCAATGGGCTGTTTATTCACAACTGCAGTCGGCTCCAGCCCTTCCCGATGAACAAATGGAAGTGATGTTATTGTGTCCATTACTGCCTTGCTTCTGCTGGAGCAGGGACGCCGTGCACCTCACCACCGCACCTGAGCTAATTTTTTATTATGTCATTTCACCATGCAACCAGGCTCTCTGAAAGGGCACGGGGTTCAGGGGGAGAAATTAATCAGCATAGCGCCCGTGCCCATGTTTGTCGCTGTGGACTGGAGGCTGAAAATGAGAGAGAGAATAACCTCACCTGACATGTACCAGATACTCGGCCCCATCTGCTACATGTATGCTGGTATTGATCCGCCGGACGCCCTCCTCGCGGTTGCATGAGAAATCGTACTGGAGGGGAATTAGAATAGGACGGACCAATGAGCTTTAGGGTGGAGGAGAAGGATGGAGGACCACTGCACAACAACACTGACATCCAACAGGAATGGAAGGCAAAAATGCCTTATTAAATTTCATACAGGCACACATAGACACACACATACACACACACACACACACACACACACACACACATACATGTATACATTACATACACACTTACTGTACACTATCTCTCTCTCTCTCTTTCTCTGTCTCTCTCTCACACACACACACACACACACACACACACACACACACATTTACATTAAAGATAGGACAACACTGACACTGTGACCATGACTAAGAAAGATGTATTCAGCTCTACAATGTCACACGGCGATAATGAACACAGGAGCTCTGTGGTGTCTTTTATACATACCATTATTTTATCGATTTTTACCATTAGCTATGCCATCACAACAGCTAAAACCAATTTTCAACTCACAGGAATCAAGCATTTTCTTTTCAGAGTGGTCTTTTTGATGACATTGCAGGAGTCTTGTGATGATATTATCAGCCCTCTCTCTCTCTAAGCTATGGCCAGGAGGCAGTACTTCTATGGAATCACTTGTTTAGTAAACTCGGTGGACTTTTGATAAACAAATGATGGTTTGTGTTGTTGCTCAGAAAATGCAAAGGGGAAAGGGGGTGTAGGATTCCTATTGGATGCTTTAAACCTACAGATTTTATCTATAGGCTTCTATTAAAAATGGATCAAAGGCTTGAAAACAACAGAGAGAAGGGACTAAACACAAACACAGAACGTAGCTGATTTGAAGTCAACAAACACGCAAGCCGACGTGTATGCTGATTTGAAGTCCTGGTGCAGTGTTATCTACAAGAGCCCTTTGAAGACTTAAAGGTTACCTTGCTTTCCTCTCACCAACTCAACCCAGTTGCTCACAAGTTTGCTTTCATTGCTGCCACAGTATGTTCATTACAGAGTGTACATCTCATTGAATGTACTTGGATCTGCCATGATATCATACAGTACAGTACATACATCATCAGCTTTTGCTCGGCACGTCAGATTTTACAGGTGTACTCTTGTCTATCTGAAAATGTTAACATCTGTTTCTTTATAGACAGTACACATACGTACACACCAGGTTTGCTGCAATATACCGTAATTTCTTCCGCTATGAAGTCAATACAGGGGGGCAGTTAATATGGTGTTAATATGGTTTTGTTTCTTTTAACTTGCATAAAACACTGTCCTGCGGCTTATACACAATGCGGCTTATATGCGGGAAATTACTGTAAATCCTGATCAATTTGAAGCTTCTGCCCAGTAACATGAATCCGTGACACTGCACACGAGGCCCACACTGGCATTACCTGAAGTGTAAAGAAAAGATAAAGGTCCGCAACACTGATAGCAGCTCCCAGCTTTATTTACTGTAGCACTGTGCTAAATCTCTCTCTCTCTCTTAGCAGAGTGCTAAATCTCTCTCTCTCTCTTAGCACAGTGCTAAATAAACCTGGGAGCTGCTATCAGTGTGCGGACCTTTTTCTTTTCTTTTCACGTCTTTTTGGTCCAGCACCTGCACTACTTAGATGTGCGCGCATTCTCTTGTTTTTGTAGCTCAGTAATTATCATTTTGCAATCTGGAACAAGAACTTATTTAGAAACAACAAAAACGACTTTTACTGAAGCTACAGTATGGTTGCTTTTTTATTTGTTCGCTTCGCGTCGTGCCTAACAACGCCCCTTAGCTGTTCGATTATACAGTATAACGCACGGCCTCTCGGGGCTTATTGCTTAAATAAATCCTGATCAATTTGAAGCTCCTGCCTAGTAGCATGAATCCGTGACACTGCACATGAGGCCCACACTGGCCTTACCTGAAGTGTGCCTTGCTGAACGAAGAGCTTTATGAAGAAGAAGGCGCTGGCGTCACGCCCTTGGTCTGAGTAGAGCAGGGTGCCGTTGGCCGCCAGCGTCTGGAAGCGCAGGGTAATGGTGCTCATGGTGCCCAGGTCAACTCCCTGGAACTCCAGATAAGAGTCGCCCGCGTACCGCACGTAGCTGATGTCTGTGAAGAGAGAGAGAGAGAGAGAGAGAGAGAGAGAGAGAGAGAGAGAGAGAGAGAGAGAGAGAGAGAGAGAGAAAGGGTGATCTCCAGGGAAAATAAAATATGCTAGGCAAACTTTCAAAACTGTTAATTGGATGCAAAATAGAAAGGTGTTGTGCTGCTTTCGAAGTTTGAAGGTGTTTTCTTACGCCACCATATAGTGGGCACACCACTTGTATTCCATATGCTGCGTTCAGCTGCAAACAGTATTATAACTCAATATTCATTTTATGTCCAATTAATCTTACTGTAGCTTCAGTGAAAGTCGTTTTTGTTGTTTCTAAATATAAGTTCTTGTTCCAGATTGCAAAATGATAATTACGGATCTACCACAGTATCCATGACACTCAAAGTGCTAATTATCTGAATGATATGTGACAGCACAAAGATTTCTGGTACTAATTGCCTTTACGACATCCATAAAACTCTCTTAAAAAGTATGATGACCATAAAGAAACATGTAGGTCTAACTAACTCTTAAGCTGAAGTAGTTCTGAATAGCCATTGTCTCAATCTGCTCAATAAGTTGTCATGCAATGACTGTCTGAAGAAGGAAAGGGAATATGTTCATCTTAACAATGTAAAGACGAATATTGGTTTCAGGTGATATAGATAGATAGATAGATACTTTATTGATCCCCAAGGGGAAATTCAAGTATATTATTCAAATATAAGCCACAAAATGCTGCTCTCATAAGTGTGGTTACAGCAGTCTTCTTCCTGGTCAGATTGCGTTTTTCGTAACAGGATCTGAGATCATGCGCCCCCTAACTGACACAGTCACTTCAGTTCCCCTCCAAATGAAGCAGCCCATAGAGATCATCAGCGTGCCCTTGCCATGTTCAGTAGAGTCGAGCAGGCGGAGCACCAGTTCAACAGGACAGCCTGATCCAGATGCTGGAGACAACAGCAGAGCAGGGTAGTCAGAGAGCAGATGCCGTGCAGCTAGTGCCCAAGGCAAGAGCCCCTAGCAACGCTGGAACAGGCGGGCGGTGAGCATAGGGGTGCAATGCCTTTGCCCTCACAGACTGGGATGCAGTCATACAAATGGCCCAGAGTTAATGCCCTCATAGTGGGGTGGCAGTGGGCTCCTCATGTGGGCTTTTGAATGGGTTTTGCGGAGCACTGGGTATGTCTGACCAGGCATGCGGGACATTGTGCTAGAACGAACGCTGAACTGAATGCCAAGGGATCAACCTGAGCCAGTGCCACAGGTGGATAATCCTCCTCTCTGACCACCAGCATACCCCGCGCCACAGGTAGGCAGGTATTTTAGGAGATTTTCAAATGACGAAGCCCCAAAGTTGAGATGGCTTAGAAGCCATTGCGGCTAAATCTCCACAAATCACTGCTGGCAGATGCAGACCCATGGCAGACATGTGAGAGGATCGGAGTGGCAGATTTGACATGAAAGACTTCCCTTGTAAAGTTGCCACAGAGTGACACAATGATATGCAGTCGCAATAGCAAGCCATTGGTGTTTTCCCAACCAAAGGGGAAAAGGTGTTTTCCAAACCAAAGAGTAAGAGTATGCTATAGGCAATATAGTTTTAAATCTTTGGTTTACATTTCAATCTATGGTTTAGGCAAGGAAACACTTCATAGTATAACTGCTATTGGACTTTTACATTCAGAGCAATGCTGGTTTGTTTTTTCCGCTAAAAAGGGCCGCTACTCATCGATAACACGATCCTTGTCGTAGTCTATACCAGCCAGACAGAGACACGAGGACACAAGCACACATGGAAATACACAAATGACGTAGGCTTCCTCTCCTTCCACCTCACAGTCTCAGTACGGTCACTTTTTTGCCATTGCATTTTCTATCTTTACAATCTAATAATAAGACACAATAAACAGAATTAGGCACCAATAAAGCTGAATCAACCAGAGACTTCAACCTTCATAAAAACATACAGTATGTGCACAAAATGCTAAGGGGGCTTATTTGAAAGAACAGCTGCTCATGCTCCAACAGTAATGGCGACACTACTTCTAATTGTGCCCAACACTCTTTCTAGTTTAGAACAACAAATTGGGGGGAAAAAAACTGGGCTATCTTTTGCTTACACTCTCGCTCTTTGGCTTTCTTTATGAAGCGCCCCTTGCAAGAGAGTCACGTAAGCCATGTTATAATGCCATACTAAATAATGAAGCTGTAATTAAAGTTTAAGCAGCGAGTGTGACACCATTATGTTGTGAAATCAGACATGTAAGCCTGTATGACCTTATGTCCGTGATCTTCTTGTCTGCTTAAGTGTTGACTAGGGGGGGTCTATCTAAGTAACTCATTCCAACAACATTTGGTGTAAATGCTGTACAATGCGTGTACTTTTTTTCCTCCTTGCTGTTGTGACCCCTGTGCACTGAAACAGGCTTTTCACACTGATTAACATTATCATCACATTGACTTTCCGCCGACCCGCTGTGAATTCAAGAGCATTACACAACGCTCTCTGACTATTTTTAATAACCTTATAAACCATGTCCTGAATAAACCCCTTTGCAGGAAGGCATACAATACCCACGAGTGCACAGCTTGCCCCGTGCACACTTCAAATTACGCCTATGAAAAAATCTTGTGCAGACAGAAGAAGACATTTTCACACATCTGCACATAAAGTAGACAGGGCTTTTTTTCATTCCCAAGTGTTGCTTGAGCAAGAAGGCACCCAGTCTTACTACCTGTGCTAGCTAGGTCTCATCAGTGTGCAAAGACCCCTTGGCTTTGCCACAAGCTGTGAAGCATGTAAGTGCCGCCGGCAGTACAGGCGGCGAGGAGATACCAAGCTAAGAGGTGGGTTTATTACATGGCTCATTGTAAGCAGTGGCGCCGCTGCCTTCTGCAGTCCATGTTAGCGGATAATTGCAGGACATTTTGGTGAAAGTCGCACCGGCTCCGAGCTTTATTGGGGGTAGTGACGCAGACAAGCTATAGTAGACTTAATCAGGAGACTTGCACAATTTTGCAGAGAATGCTAGGCGTTCACGCCTAATGAGTGTCTCATTTTGTTGAAAATGCTACATTTTCCTCTCTCTCTCTCTCTCTCTCACTCTCACTCAAGAAAAGAGAGTCCTACGCAGTGACTCCCACACAATGTTATCGCGTTTCATGTTTGTTTCCTGTGTGTTTTATTGGAACAGGACTAGGAAATGAGGCTAAACTGTGTGGGGGAACTGAGTAAGCCTTTGACTGTCTTTGCCTTAGAAGTTAATTCCAAGTGAGATGTCACCATACAAATGGAGGCTTTAAAGGCATTCATATATGACTCCAATTATACTGTTTTTACAGCTTTATCAAATATTGTTTCATTTCAAAAGCAATGTTTTATTACTGGGGAGTTTCATTGACAAGTCGGAAACATACGACTGGATGCCATATAGTGGTGGCCATTGATATAATTATTTCTAAAATGCAATAAACTAAAGCGCTTCATTTGATTGAAAGGCCAAGTATTTGTTTGATCAGTTGAATAGAAATGGCAGCTTTATAGACAACATGGCCTGGTCAATGCAAATAGCTTTGCCTCTCCTAACACTGGGATATGAAACACTAGACTCAATCACATACAGTAAGTAGGCCTATACTCTAACAAATGAAAGGTTCACATTGTGAGTCAGTTCTGAGTGAATTAAATCGTACAACTGCTTAAAAGAAAGAGTACTACCTACAGCGTAAACCATGGGAGCAAGTGGCATTGTGAACCACAGTTAAGGCAATGTGTTTGTTTACTTTCAGTAGCCAGTAAATTATTCCCTAATTAGAATATCACCCAGTTATAATAAGCCTTGAGTCCATTTTTTTCTAAATGGCGTCAGGGACAATTGCAATTACTGTTTGCACATAATATACACATGCAGAAAATGTGCCATTCCTCCCACACTGCTGAATTGGATTTAAACTGGCGACGGGAGCAGGAGTGCATAGCCGTGTGTTAAGTAGCCCGGCAAACAGGCTGCCATTTTAGAGCTGCACTGCCGTACTCTTGTGCTGATTAGATGGGTCCAGTCGGGTCGGCCCCTCCTAGTAAACCTGTACCTGATCTCCCACATACTGTAGGCTAGTGACATCAGAGGAAACCTGCTGTTTTTATGATAAGGTATAAAATGTGTCGAAGCACGTCGACAATAAACAGCCCATCATTCAAACGCCGCAATATACTAATCAGCCTGCTGAATTTACTCGTTGTCGTTTGGTTCCCACAGAAACGCATAAATCTGTCGGCGCGGGCTGTAGTTCGATACGACCAATACCTGCTCGGGCTGGCCAGCATCTGAGCAGAGATGAGAGAATTATCGGGGGCAGGGGGAGGCTCTGATCTGCGGAATTAATGAGAATTGAATGAATTGTGACTGAGGCTGCGCTATCTCCACCCCCCGTTCTCACACTGAGCCCCTTGCTTGTGCTGATGATGGAAAATTACCCCTCAGAGACAAAGCCATTCATTAATTTTAAAGCCTTGTTTGGTCTGATGTAGGCTTTGATGCAGTCTTAGGCGACAGCCAGGAGGTACTGGAATGGCTAATTAGCAGTTAGTTCCAGTCTCTTTCCCAGGTTCCACTGTTTTGTGCACTGACTTTCATTCGGGCTTGCCAGCCACCAACTTTCTGTCTTTTTACTGCAGTCCTCTGGAACAGGAGCGAAATTCTATTGCCCTTTAGGCAATCATTCTGTTTTTACATCGTAGGAAGATGCCCAATGTTTGCTCTCCTTTGAGACATTTTTTCTTCTCCACTCAATTGCCAGAAAGGAAGGCAGGGAAGGCAGAAAAGGTGCCTTTCACCATTTCAAGAGGCAGGTAAATGCACAATTTGGAAAGAGAACAACATATTTCGGGGTCTCAATTCATAAGGCAGTGCAATTGCTCATTAATTAAGCATGCAAATTCCCGACTTGGGCCGCAGCTCATCTGCATTGGTAGCTTCCATTACAGGGCGTGAGGCCGTAATGAGGGGATGCAGACATGGAGGCGATGAGGGTAACAAGGATGGATGGCGAGCAAATTAGCATGTACAGGTGTTCAGGCAGGTAATGATTTACTTACGGTCTCCCAGCTGATGGCCATAAGCCTCTGCTGTTTCACAAGTCAATGCCTTGTCTAATGATACCATAAGAGGTGCAGATGGAGAGATAGATAGATAGATAAATAGATAGATAGATAGATAGACAGAGAGACAGAAAAAGAGAGAGATAGAGGGAGAGCATGAGAGAGAAAGAGAGACTCAAGGTAGGAAAGAGAGAACAGTAGAGAGAGTAAAGAAAGGGGAAAAAGAAAAAGAAGAGAGAGATAGAAAGCGTTGGCGAGAGAAAGAAAGAGAGAAAGGTCCAGGAGAAAGAATGTTGAGCGGCTGGCTAGCTGGCTTGTCAGTTGTTTTCCGTGGCCCATCGTTGATGGCTGAATGAAAAATGCAGTGCTAAATGCCACTCGCTTGAAACAAGAGGACTGCGTGCTCTTTACTGTTACCCATTCACTTCTCAGTGTACATGGATTTCCACTTCCTCTGTTAGGCCATCAAGTCTGAGTGGGGGGGAAATGACAGTCCACCGCTGCCTATACATCCCTTTCTCCTCCCTGCAGCAGTGACAATATGTACGTATCCTGAATCCGATGACACCTTTGTAATTCATGCATTGTATGTGCTGACTCTCGGTGAAGGTGTGTGCGTGTGTGTGTGTGTGTGTGTGTGTGTGTGTGTGTGTGTGTGTGTGTGTGCTTTTCCTGCCTTTTCTTTACTGGCCTCAATCCAGACACAGCCTCACAGCGTGCTCAACAAAACAGACGGGTGGTCAATCAATTTGGCTTATTTCCCTCCCTGAAAAATACATCAGCCTGATGCCCTCAACAACCAATCCATAAAGGAATTTCCTTGTGCAGGTGAAGGCAGTCACAAGAAGGGGGGTGGGAATGGGGGTCCAGTCAATCAGAAAAGGGTTGAGTCAGTTAGGACACCCCCGTGGCAAAACATCATTCTCCAAGCCCTCAATGGGATGCTAGCACAGCTTTGGATATTTCATCTGCCTGGCTATTCTATGGGCCATAACTTCAATGATGGGCTAAGTGAATAGTCAGGCAATGAGCAAAAAATTAACTAAAGCTAATTTAATAACCTTGCAAAAAAATCAATGTGCTAATTTAATACCATGTGCAAGATCCTGAGTGTAAACATGGGTGGGGCAGTGGAGTGCTTGTGTGCATGCCACATGATAGCCTCAGTTTCTTTTAAGTTTTATTTTTATAAAGACAACACACATTAATCAAAATTTGTGTAAATGTGCCAGTGTTAGCCAGCTAATTTTCAACTGCAATCTTTTGGCAAGATTTTGTAATAACCATGAATTGACTTGGCCAGTTGTTATGAAATGCCAAGATACTGATCAAAATTAAATCACATTAAAAACACAACAAAACAAAGACATTAAAAACAAGACATCTCAACATAAGACAAGAGATAAACCATTTAGGCAAAAACAAAAACACAGACACGGAGAAAAAAACAAAACAAACAGAATCAGGACATTTGCACGCCCCCCACCAATACAACATAAAACCTAAACATCAAGTATCCACAGACACTGGCAATGCATGGGACACTTGGCTCGTTGTCCTTTGCTCTTTGGCCTATTAGGTCCTACTGTATATGTCTCCCAACCTCAGCAGTCTGTAACCATGGAGTTGAGTGGCATTCTATACACATCACTTTTGGCCCACCAGGACTATCACATACTATATGCAATACCACCGAAGGCAACTCTGCTAGCTATTGTCTGGGCCTGATATTTTGGCTCTCCTGATACGGAAGGATAACGCAACATACATAAGAATGATGAGATGGCGTCGTTTGATATGCGAGACGTTCAACACACAGTGTCACAGCTTCTGCATATTTCCAAGCTCAGATTAGGATGAATAGTTTGTTAAGTGGTCTAGTCAGTTCACATTTAGCTTTTCAGCAAATGAGTCTTTTTGCTTTTCCCCCTGAAGGATTTCAATAAGGAGAGGCCTTCACTCATGAATATTCAGGGCCTGTTGTGACACAAGCATGACACTGAGAGCCACCAGAGACGCTGAATGAAACAAGACATCAAAAGAGTTCACACAACACAATTTACACAATGTCAGCATAATTATAATCAATTCAGAAGAGAGCCTTCAAACGTAAAGTTTGCAGCCTTACCCTAGTTTGTTCTGTCCATTCAACAGATTGTAAACTCTGAGAAGTCTACAGTACTTACATTTACAAATACAGCACATGGCCCCTTTCAGTTTCAGATCTCACCGAGGACAGGATCGGCCCTATACCTACAGTATACCTAGACACCTAATTCAATGGCTATATTCACAGCATTTCAAGTGATTTAAAATATTACGCACATGTTCCACACCATACATAATATTGTATGTGTATATATACAGTATATATATGACTAAACAGGATTAAGAGTGAGAACAGCCAATGGTAATAAGAGAGCGCTTCTCTGTGGCCGTGGCCTAATCTGGGGGGGTTTGGGAGGGGGGGGGGGGCTAATGCCACTCATTCCCAGTCCCATCTGGCTGCAGGTGATAGCAGGTGCGGCCGCTCTGCGGTGGGCGAGCGGCGCACGGCGTGAGCTCCTCGTCTAGTGATTTATCTCCTCGCTTTTCTTTCAGCGCCGCACTTACGAGTCGACTGTCAGGCGCGGGTCGCCACGGCACCGGGGGTTTAACGCCGGACGGTCAGACGGACGGACCGCTGACATGACAGACGTGACATAACCGCTCTGTGACTTATGGGATGTTTGCGCGGGCTTTTCCTTTCCACCTCTTCTTTAAAGCGTCTTTTCTTTACAGTGTTAAAATCAAATAGGAGTGATCTGAAATGGAGTAGCTGAGCCTGTGTGGTCAGACAGACTCACATCTGAGGATATTGAGAGTGTAAATAAAGCGAGTTCTTTTAGGAAGGTGTAGATTCCTTTTAGCACACAAGGGAATGATTTATTGTGCATTTTCTGACCTACACACAGTCCAGCACGGGTCACCTGAAGGTCCTACCTCTGTCCGTTGCTAGCCGACAGCCTCAGCACATTTTCTGTTTGCTTAACATTTAACATTTTTTTTTTTTAAGAAAAGAAAAACACTGAGGGAAAAAGTTAACTTCTCTTAGCTTTTCTTGTATCCTTTGAAATTCATATTTCACATTGTTTGAGCTCTCAGGTAGAAAGAGAAAAGACAGGATGGCACAAAGAGTGTGCAGAGGTTTCACCGAGTGCCATGAGAATCTATTTATAGTTGTACCTAGGGCACTGGTTGTTTTTAGAGAGCGACCTAGATAGATATATTCATGAGATTTTTGAGACCTCATTGGTATTGTGCCAATAGCAGTTCTTTTTACAATCAGCATATGATCTCAATATGTCTAATGATGAAATGATCACACCACACTAATTAATGTTGCTTTGCTGAAAATGCATTATACAAGATTAAACGGACCCGGTGGAATAACAAATAGCATCCATAAACTCTTTATGTCAGGATAAATATTAATAACCAATATCAGGTAGGCAATCTGTGTGTATCTGAAATATTTTGTCTTTCATTTAATTTGACTGCATCTGATTAGTATATTATGTTTCATTCATACGCTAACAGTCTAGCAGAACATACTACATCCATCAAAGCAAACAGAAATTGAGGAAAAATCAAAGCTTAACAATGTTGGTTGTTAGTCTTGGGTCATTAGATAGCTGTTCCTAATTGTGCACGATTGTATAGACTGCCATGACAAAACGCTTTTAACAGCATCCTCTATATTGCAATATAAGTCTTTCTGCAATTAACACTACCACACAGTCCAGACAATATGCACTTACACGTTCTGTTCTTACATACACAGACAGACATACAGTACAAACACGCACACAAACACTCACACTATCTCTCTCTCACACACACAAACACACACGCATACACAAACACACACACGCACACACAGTAATTAGGTATGAAACACCTAATGTGGACATCCATGCGAGCGCAGCGCAGCGCAGCACAGCACAGCAGCTGGGCTCAGTGGAGCTGAGGCAGCCTTTTGTCCCAGGCCTGGGCACATCACATTAGAGCCAGCTCACAGGTCACTGGTCAGTGTCAAAACAATACACTGTCTGTAGGAGATCAGGTCATCTATCTATCAAATAAGCGTCATCAGAGCGGGTCAAACTGATGGCCAAATCCATTATTGATGATGGATTTAGGGGGCCTCTTCCAGTTGATAACTTGGCGGCTCGGTGCGGTTTATCGGCCGGCCGATCTCGACCCCAATCTCAACCTGTCTGGACGATCCCTGTCTGATCACTCACTTGCTCAGGCTTCCGCACTTGAGGAAAACTCCGGCGGACACGAGACGTTCTTGAAAGGAGCGCGGTGCCGCGCGGAGAGACCTCGACTCTACATCTATCAAGCGTAGGAGCAGAGACCATCTAAATACGCCCACCACTAAACAACACCAGTCTATGATGACCACTAAACAACATCAGTCTATGATTATCACTAAACAACACCAGTCTATGATGACCACTAAATAACACCAGTCTATGATGACCACTAAACAACACCAGTCTATGATTATCACTAAACAACACCAGTCTATGATGACTGCTAAACAACACCAGTCTATGATGACCACTAAATAACACCAGTCTATGATGACCACTAAACAACACCAGTCTATGATGACCACTAAACAACACCAGTCTATGATGATAAATGTCCAAATGTCCCTTTAATGCGCTGAGGTCTGTAAATATGACCCAGATCTATACAGAACGCCACTGGGGACATCTAAATACATTAGTCATCAGGCACAATTCAAACAATTGAATTAATGATTATTCTTATTCTAATGTGTATTGTGACAGACAAAAACAATACTTAGACTAATATACTGTACATACAGTATAGCCAAAGATAACATAGTCATATAAACTGCAAATCATATTCGAACATCATCAAATTGAACCAAAAGCTAACTATTTTAATTTTACCCATTACAAGTGTCAGCAAGGCTGTTGAGGACGTAATCATATCATGTCAGAATGGTAGTGGAGAGATAGTGATTGAGATATTTGCGAATGCACAATACCACTGCGCAATTACTTGCATGATATCACCAAAACGGCATATAATTGTTTAAGGGCACTGGCTCGCAGAAAATAAGTGCAATGAGAACTCTAAATCTTTATACAACAGAGTTTTTAAGGTCGTCCAGTTTGCCTATGGGAGCAGACAAAACAGGAGC
>NC_085011.1:16582547-16607547 GCF_963854185.1 Sardina pilchardus
ACACACACACACACACACACACACACACACACACACACACACACACACACACCCCACCCTCAATGCCCCTCTCTCCTGTGCCATAGCTCTGAAGTGAATATCAATTGTACTCCGGCACAGTGATTTGCTTTGGCCCTCCATCAGCATGCACAAGAACACTGACAAGAAGAGGCAGAACACGAGGGAGTAGGATAACAGAGCGGGAAAGACAGAGAAGATAAACAAGAAAGAAAAGGCTGAAAGAAAGAAAGAAAGAAGAAGAAAGTAGAACAAAAGAAGAAGAAGAAGAAGAAGAAGCAAAGAAAAAGCAACCAAAAAAATCTGGACATAAGTATTACTGACCCCTCTCAAAACTCAAGACCAGCAAACTCTGCAAGAAAGTTGCTTTTTCATTTTGCAACATGGCGTGCTAGACATGATTTTCTTCACATGAATTTCTCTGTTTTTTTCCCTCAAAGTCATGGCTCTTTCTTTAGTCTATGAAACATTGTGAGCTGTGCAACTCCGTATTGATCTTTGCCCTTCACAAACAGAATATCAGTCCTCAGTCCAGTATTCCGCCTGAGCATTCTATTTAATGGTGTTTGTATGGTAGTTTAATACCCTTATTTCAAATGCAATGAATGGAAGTCCAAGACATAAACAAGTTGAATACAGACCTATCTATCTACCTGTCTACCTGTGTATCTATCTATCTATCTATCTATCTATCTTTCCAGTCAGTATTTTCTGATTGTCTTAACAGATGCATACTCCTGTAACTCATTTACTGTAACTCTGGTCTGGCATATGCAGATCTTACAATTCAGTGCTCCTAAAAGGTTTGACTCAGTTTTTTTTTAAAGTATTGTTTTGCCCTTTTTTGTTACAGGACAGTGAAGACAGGAAACAAGTGGGAGAGAGAGACCGCAGGCGGGATTCAAACCTGGGTCCCCGTGGGCACTCGGTCCCGTATATGGTACGAGCGCTGTAGCCTGCTGCACCACAGCGACCCCAGGTTTGACTCTGTGCTGACTACTATATTCCTATACACCTATGTTTGTAGTAGGGACGGGTTCTATCTGATCCAGTTGGATGACAATATACCAAATGAATCTTGGCTTGTTTTCATCCTCACAACATGAAGGTAAGAGTATTTACAGTGTTTTCATAAAAATTAAAGGAAACCAAATTATTGTCAAATAATTGACATGACCCCCAACGGTTCCTGAACAATTCTGCTGAATTTTGCCTCTTTTGTGGAAGCTGGCTAGATAAACAACTCATAAACAAACATCAGCGAATTTGACTAATTTAGCTTGATTTGCCTTTGGAATATGAACAAAAATATGAAATCACTTCATAGTGCCAGGGTCATGTTTTGCTTCTTTAATCGTTAAGTGCTCAGGTGTTGTTCTGTTTTTTACTTTCTCGGATCCATAAACAATTCTCAAACGCAATACTTTGAAAGCTCAGAGCAAGACTTAGCCATTCCACATGATATGACAGCCACACGGCTGTGTTTGAAGGCATTTTATATCTAACATACTGGCTGTAATTGGGAGGTATTTTACACAGTGAGTTTTACCTGGTCTGCAGTGACAGTAGTATCTGTTGGTGAGGTCCTGGCAGACAGCCCCATTCTGACAGGGTTCTGAGCAGCATTCATTGAAATCCACCTCACAGAAATCCCCAACGAAGCCTGGTGGGCAGCTGGAACATAGTTTTTAACATTTGATTCACTTCAGCTGAATATGTTAAGCTGTGTTTTTCGTCCGACATGCATAGACAGCAACTCAGAATTGTGCTAATGCAGAACAAAGCAAGCGACAATTATTGTAAAGTAACGGTTCTTATAAACTAAGATACGTTAATGCTCAACTGTCCCATGTTTGAATCAAACTCAGTTTCACTTGTATAAAGCCATATAGAGGTGTTTCAATATTAAGGTTTGCAGAAAAGGTCATATGGAAATCACACCTGTGATATACAGTACAATACAATCTGTGGCAAAAAGTTTGAATATAAAACATACAGTACATAAAACTTGCGAATACTTTGGGTCAGGTCAGACAAGGTCAAGTCACAATGTATTAGTTGCACAGTAGTTGCACAGCTAGTAGTTCAAATAAACTCTCAGCGACAACAATGCACAGGTGAGGTACATCTACTCCATAAAAAAAATACAGAACACATCAAATAGTCCAGTGTGTGAGACTCAGGAGGGCAGCAGTGGGAACCAGTGAGTTTTTAAATGTGTCCCGCATCTTGAAGGGAGTAGCTTGAACTGACTGGACAAAGGCTGGCTTGGGTCAGTCATAAAAGACTGGGCCTTTTTTTTTTTGAGATTGTGAGTTTGTACAGTTTGAAGAGGTCACTGAATTTAGTGTCTGCTATCTTATTGCACAAACAAACACCCAATGTGTTCCTGTTTTTCACGGTGTGTGACCCATACCAGCCAATAAAACAGAAGGTTAAAACAAAAATAAAACCTTCTCATAAAAGTGGAGCCAATATTAAAACTCCCCCTGATAAAAGTACATGTGCTGATGGGCTTTTAACTGACAACTTCAGTGTGTGGCTCAAAAATGAGATTGCTGTCAATTATTGTCCCTAGAGTCAATTATTGTCCCTAGATAGATATTTTTGAAACATCTTCAACAATCTGACCGTTAATGGGGGAGAGGTGGTTTGGGCTGCTTCCTAAAATCAATAATCATCACCTTTGTTTTGGACATATTTATTCAAGAGGGAGCATAGGCACCACTTTCTAAAATCATCCACGACTGGGCCATTGTCTGTTCCCCAGTCGCTATGCAGAGACACAATGACAAAACCATCCACATACTTTACAGCATATTTACCCTCATAATGGCACTGCCATTCATTTATACATAAACACGTCATATACTGTAAGAAACATGTGCTTTCCACTATAATACTATATGAAAGGGGCCATAAACATGTGTATGTTTAAAGCACTCATGTATCCTTCCATGTTTCTCCACAGGAAAATAGACTGAAAAACATTTTTCTGGTTGGCGATGCCATTCACTCATTCTGAGCACCACCATCAAAGCAGCTCACATACATTACGCCAACATGAATACAAACACAATCTTTAATGTAGGACCCCTTCCCTGATAATTGCTACTAATTTGTTTGTTACTTCAAGAAGCCTTGACGAAATTACTCTGGGTATGAAGATAGGGAAAGCGGTTACCCAGTTAGATAATTGAAATGCAATTTAAAGGGAGGCTGTGCTGCTCCCTCGAGGCGCTTGAGTGGCTATCAAATCCACCAATCATCATCCAATCTGAGGCAATCCAGCACTGTTATGCAAAATATGGAGCTTAATATAAAATTGATTGAACCACATTTCTTCTCCTCTCTCGCCATCCAAGAACGTGTGCTTGTATCCATTACCAAATGAGACCCCGGTAAGCCAAAGACTGCTTTCTGATACCGGGTGCAACGAGAACATTTGTTTTCCATTTGAGAAAATCAATCCAATAAAAACGCATTTTCCATTGACCACATTTCTGGGTTTGGTGTTCCCCATTCATAATTATCTGCGCTGCGCTGCACTGCGAAGGCAACACTTGGCTGCCAGTTCAAAACTTCAGCAGCGCTGATGATTCAGGCGGCAACTCTATTTATACTTTCATCTGCCTCCACTCTGCCACATGAGATTTACTTCTAGACGTTCAATAGAAAGGCATGCCGAGCTCACGGAGAAACATCGCAGATGAGTGATATCATTCTACCATGATCTGATGTGCACATTCCTACAGTATGCTGGAACAGGAACGCAAGCACAGAGATTCACATCAGTCATTTCTAAGTAACAGTCCATGGGAGATAAGATGGACACACTTCAGTTAAAGGTTAGTTGAGTAATACACTCGTAGTATAGTTCATCTACGTTCAGATGGGATGGGCTCAGTAACCTGATTAATACAGTGGCCTGGTGGCCTTATCAGAGAGAGGTAAATTCACAACTTGACATTTGGCACTGGTATTTGTGCTCCAAAATGTCATGGGGCTCAGGGAGAAAAAAGGTGGCAAAGTAAAGCTGCCTAATTAGCCCCTGTGTTTGCTAGGACTGTACTTCCCTTCTTACCTGGGGTGGGTTAGTCTGCCCAACCTAGAGCCGAGGGTCATGAGAAGACTAGTTTAATACACTAGAACCACACCTGCCTTGATGGTTTCATTCACTTTCATTCCCAAAGCCCTGTGTTTGTAGTTCATTTCACAAGTAAAAGACTCGCCTGCATGGTTTACTTCAACACTAGGCTGGGCCGGGTAAGTCTTTCCGATATAAGGATACCTTATCGAAGCAAAGGGCGAAGAGAAAACTCGGAGAAGAATTGCCTTCGTGGCTCACATTCACTTTCATGCCACATGGTGAACATTAAAAAGTCATGGGCACACACACACACTCCGTTTCAGTGTTTCATTGATGAGAGTCAGTGCCGCAACGCAACAAAAGAACAATCTTAGATTGACATAATCATCAACCCTGCTAAACACACCACTTGCTAAGATGAAGCTTTAACTGTCTGTCTGTGAGAGGCAAATAGTTGAATGATCCACCCTCTCCATCAGTTGTAATGCATCACTCAACCCTATGAGGGCAGTGGAGGTTGAGGAGATGGCTCAGGAGGTTGAGGAGTCGTGCTAGCAACTGCAAGGTTGCTGGTTCGAGCCCAACTCCTCCTGACCTTGTCAAAGTGTCCTTGAGCAAGACACTTAACCCAAGTGCTCCCGACGAGCAGATTGGTGCCTTCCATGGCAGCCATCATCATACTGTATGGGTGAATGCGAGTACATGACAATGTACAGTAAAGTGCTTTGGGTGCAGGAGTAGAAAAAAAAAATGGCGGTATAAATGCAGTCCATTTACTGAACTGTAACACTTCACTGACACTGAATGACACTTCCATGAACTATAGGCTGCAGTGGAGGACAACATGTGGTGTGGTGCCTCTGTTCTCTGCTCTCTGCTCCAGTCTGACCCAGGGTCATCTGTGTTACTTGTTTCTCTGTCGAAGCGAAGCAGGCCTTCCATCATCAGTGTGTCCATTATTATCAGTCTTTTTCTTTAGCTTCGTTTTGTTTGTTTCATACACATACACAATCTTGTGTCTCTCTCAACAATATATAAACCACTCGACCAGACACCAAAAGCACATTCAGTATGAAACCGAAGTGTCCTTCAACACACTCAGACGTACAAACTTCTTAATATAAATGAAGGGGACCTTGGTTTGCATGCAGTCTCACATAAGCATTTACAGCAACTGAAGAATATGAAAATAAAAACTTACCTGCAGGTGAAATTAGCACCAGGCCCATCCAAACAAGTCCCTCCATTGAAACATAAAGACATGTTTTGAAGACATATGCTGATGTCCACTTCACAGTTCTTTCCAGCATATCCATCCAGACAAAAGCAGGCATATTTATCAGTGAGGTCCACACAAGATCCTCCATTCAGACACGGCCTGGAGGTACATTCCTGAGAGAAGCATGACAAAAGAGCTGAAGTGAAGTGATAGAAGAGGATTCAAGCATCTGATAAGCTTCAAGGACTTCAGGTCTTGACCATTAAGACCAAGCAAGCTTTCAATCTCCTTTTGACATTTTACTGAACACAGTTCATTCCTACAGCCCAAACACTTACACCCACACATAAATACATCAGTGGTATAAAAAACAGTTGATGACTATTTAATTCAGCGCATTATTTATTAAAAGTGATTGAATTTTTTTAATTTACCCCCTACTCCCAAAGGACACACATCATTTTTCATAGATTTTCATTTCCTTTCTTCTGTAATCACAAGAGTGAATTTATTAAACACATAAAACCGGTGCTATTATCTTCTGCCAAAACTAATGCTGAACTGATTTAGTGATTCACACCTGCACGACATGTGCATCTGCCTGAAGCATTCAGCGCTTAATTCTTTATTCCACAGGAACACTTCAGAGTCTCCTTTGGAGTTGCCTAGAGTCTGATCGCTAGGGACCATCTGAGACTAACAGCACACAGGTAATAAATCAATCTGGAATTAGAATCAGCAGCTTCTAAGTAATCGGGCATTCATTTGAACTGTTCATTTGATTCCATCCATTTTTTTTTACCCTGGGTATACAGAGGAGAAGACTTCTATTGTGGCAATGCGACAGCCAACATCTCAATGACTCAGACGTATCTAGGTCTGTCGTGGTCTAAGCCCCATTGTTGGGTGTGCTGGATATCTAGCAGGATTTGGTCCGTTGCAATTTTATCATTATAAAACATCGGCCTGTAGCTGAATGGAATTAGCAGCATTTATTAAACTGTGACTGATGCAGTAATTGTGTGATTAAATAGGTTGATGTCTGGAACTGCACAGGCTAAGAACTGCTGCAGGTTAAGTGTTTACAAGAGCTACATCACTAAACAACACATATAACATAACAACACCATGACACATTCAAGGACAATAGGCCTACAGTGTGTCTAGGAATAGAGGGACAGAAGGTTTTGTATATCTTGACCAGTGAAACTGTCAACAACTTTGCAAACAGTGTAGACAAATAGACCCTATTTTATGCTCACTGTAGGTGGGTTGCAATACGTCATGGCTAGTTTGTGACCAATGCAGATATCATCTTTCTCACGTTGTCTAAATACTCAATTGACTTGGTGAAAAAAATGTGTGGTTGACCGCATTGATCGCACATTGCAATTTTAAAATAAACACGATTTATTTTGCTCTTATAAAATTATAATGCCACTGACCAAGAAAAATCGTAAGTCAAGCGTGCAGCATATGTATTATTAAGAAATCTAGCTTACAGTCTGCCTAGTGGAGAGGCCCTAGCAGCAGGTCCCTCGTAACATAATGCAAAAACTGTGCTAGTGTGCTTGGCTGAATGTCCTAAGGAATTGAATGTTATTGGGGTGAGTTTTTCTTGTTATGCTTCTCAGTCAATAATGTGAGAGCAAATAGCTCAGTGTAACATTTAGTTTTTTGTTTTTTTGCTTTGTTGCCTACGAGCTCTATATGTATTGACAAATACAAAACACATGTTTACTTTGCTTGTGAAACACACGCTTGGTTCAGCAAAACAAGCTTTGGTGGAATCCTGCTGTTGCATAGACGGCCGAGCATGCACGCAGATTCCCTCTGCAGAAGTGGCGTTCGTCATCATAATAACAACACGCGGCCCCAGCCGTGGCGCGACTGGCTGGGGCACCTGCACCACACACCGGCGACCCAGGTTCGACTCCCGCCCCAGTTCTCTCTACTGTCCTGTCCAATTAAAGGCATAAAAAGCCCAAAAAAATAATCTTAAAAAAAAATAAATAATAACAACACGCCATGGAGAGAGCGGCTGATGACACTCTCATTGGTTTATTGGCCGTTAGGCCCAAAACTCACCCCTTGATTAATTAAGAAATGACAACCCTGTTGAACCATGTGTCTGGCGCCAGATCTTTTATTCCACCATCAAACACATCACATGCATTTACACAATGTGCTTCAGGCCACGCGTGCTAGAAGTCTACGGCTATTACACCAAGGCCATGCACTTCAGGGCTCACCCACTGGCATCTAAGGTGCATAGAAATCTAACTGTCAAACCAATTATGCATTGAGCTACAGGTGAAACATCCACCAATGTATGAGCTAAAAAACATGTTGTTTTAACAAAAGTTAAATGTTGGTGAGATGTTGAGCATCGGATAACCAAAATGATCAGTCATTTGGAGAGACGGACCACACACTGTCTGCTCTGGGAGCAGGAGCTCAGATTCATCGTGGCGACACAAAGAGACTCGGCCTTTTTATCAGCGGCCCACCGCCCCGAAGTGACACCACAGGACGCAGGGCCGACTGATGAGCTTGTCCTTACACTCCCACATTAGATATGCGATCGCAAATGAGGACGGATATAATCCGCTCGCAGGGAGGGCAGTTAAACCAAACTGTCTTTAAATGTGCCATAATACACAGTGAAATGCATCACTCAATGGCCTTTTTGCATGGCCAAGGATTGCAACACATTATTTAGTGTACTTGAAGTAAAATCATATACCGGTATGCAGCATCAAATAAGTGACTTTACAGACAACTGGAGCCCTACAGATACTGTGGTTTTCAAATAATTCAGTAAATAGAGGTAATTTCTGACTTTTCAGACTTTTTCAATTCTAACTTTTCGTCATCTTCTATTTTGGCTACATTTTCCCGTAAATGGTAGGGGTTCACTTCTCAAAAATTGTTGCAAAAGTACTATCACTCAGAGTGCCCCAAAAATGTTCTGCTTTTCCTGTTGTTGCCGAGAACAACGCAATCAAAAGCCGTGACACATCCACTTCAGCAAATGTAATGTGAGGCAGCTATTCAGAGTCCAGGCTCGCTTACGTCAATGTTGGTTTCGCACGTGTAGCCTGTCCATCCCAGCTCACACTGACAGTGAAAGGCGCCGGTGCCATCGACACAGCTGTGGCAAACACAGTTAAAATACACCTCAAGATTAATAACAGGCATCCAATGAATCTTCTTAGTCAATACTAGAATCGAAAACCATTAACAGGCTACGACGATCAATCTAAAATTGATGTATAATTAGTCAAATAGATGTGTTAGTTACCTGCCATGAAGACAAGGGCTTGACGCGCATTCATCAATGTTGGTTTCACAGTCTGAGCCACTGAATCCCTTTGGACAGAAACATTGATAGCCACTGGGGCCGTCCACACAGCGTCCATTGTTTTGGCATGGGTCTGAGTCGCACTCGTTAACGTTTAGCTCACACCATGTTCCTTGAGATAGATAAGAAAATAAAAGAACAGAGAAAAGATAGACAAATGTAGTCAATGGATGTCAGTAATGAGTTAACAACTGACATCCATTGAACTAACACAAACTCTGTTGCCCCTATCTAGACATATAGATGTGTTAAAAACAACACAACAGCGTGTTTTTCAACACATTCATTTTAAGAGTTAAAATACTAGTTATATTAAAATAACAGTTCAGACAGAACAACATATAGAACCCAATATGAATTTAAAGCAATATAATCTTGTATATCTGTCTGAACACTGAAATACTGAAAAAAACACCTGAAAATAAATCATATCCCATCACTAGGATATCATAATCCCATATACATACTGAAAATGTGTGTGTGTGAATGTGTGCTTGGCATTTCATGTTTACTAAGTTGAAGCTCTATTTTCCTGGGTATAACGGCAGTTACGGCACAATGACACATCTGTAATCTGCACTCCAGCTCTTCTACTCGTCCACGCCGTCAAACAGGCCCCATTTGCAACTCAAAGGGAGGGAGCCGTCTTTGATTCCTCATCCATTTGCACATTCTATTTCTAGTGCTACTTTATTGTGTTATGGGCTGACAGATGCTTGATTTCTGTCACAGAAAGCTGTGCAACATTCTCCCTAGCATCCCAATGCGATGATGTCCATGACTATCCTTCAACGTGTTCATCCACTAGACTAGGAAATGCCAATGTCTCCTGTGTCCTGTTGAGCTGTCCTTGGGAGTAGAAATGAAAGACTTTTATCATTTGCATATAGATAAAAAGGACATGTGTAGGAGGACAAGAAGATAATGGTGTCATCATGGTCTCCTTCCTCAGACTAGCGTACATATTTACACTTGCACCAAACGAATAAGCATGTGCATTGTAGGTCAGAATAGTGGAGATACCTGATTTCAGTACCGTTTATATATTTATCTATTTATTTATCAGCCGTAATTTATTTATTTATGAAACCTATTTAATGGAGCAACCTTGAAACGGTGACCTAGTGTGCTACTTCCAAATGTGGCCGACGAGGCGGCACCATCTGTTTATATCTCCTTTCATGTACCTACACAAACAAAAACAAAAAAACGAAACTGGCTCAAATCAATCAATTCCGAAAATATTATTCAGAACATGGCCAGAATAGAACACCAGCAGAGAGGAGGAGGAGGAGGAGGAAGAGCACACTTCCCACCGAGACTCTGGCTGGCCGGAAAAGGTGTGAGATAAGCCACTGTCCACCGCAGCTTGCCATCTGTGCTGCTGAATCAGAAACATCTCAAGTGCAAGGTGAAAACTGTTGTTGCTGCATTTCTTTTTTTTTCTTTTTTTTTTTTCAAAGTATATTTTTTGGGGCTTTTTTTTACTTTATTTGTAGAGGACAGTGAAGGGTGAGACAGGAAGTAAGTGGGAGAGAGAGATGGGGTGGGACTGGGAAATGACCGCAGGCCGGACTCGAACCTGGGTCCCTGTGGGCACTCGGACCCGTATGTGGTATGAGCGCTGTAGCCTGCTGCGCCACAGCACTCCCCAGCATTTCTTTAAAGGAGAATGCATGGGGAACAAAAACACGACAAGATTGGCTAAAATGTCGTCTCAAGGGTGATGGCCATACGAGCCAGAGGAAATGTCCCTCATGCTGACTTAGCCCAAACGTATTGGCACACACACTTTTGATCCTGAGCCTATGCTTTCTTGCCTTTGATGTGGGGACAACAGTGGCTGCTTTTGAAGACAGTCATTAATAACCAGACATATGAATATGAAAAGATCCCTTTTTTCTTGCTGTCAATACAAATGCCATCATTTCTTTCAAGCGCATCACTGTATCCAAACAGAGCCATGAGCATGACAAACAGATTTGGGGGATGTACCTTTGTGAAGTAGTTGGCTATTATAATGCCAAGGGAAGGGTTCCCTGCTGACACAGAATAAATTCGCAAATCTCTCAGCATTATTCATTGGAAAGTGGACGCAACCCTTACTGCTCAATATTTACTCCTGCCTTCACAGACGCTGACTCTTCCCTCATCAATGTGAATACTGTAGGTGCATAAGAACAGCATGATTTTCTCAACACTAATTTAAAATCTCTGAAACAACTAGACATATGAATATGAAAAGATCCCTTTTTCTTGCTGTCAATACAAATGCCATCATCTCTTTCAAACGCTGACTCTTCCCTCATCAATGTGAATAGGTGCATAAGAACAGCATGATTTTCTCAACACTAATTTCAAATCTCTGAAACAATGAGAAATGTAAGGGCTTAAAAGCAGGCCACGCTAGCTGTTGTACTCTATGTGAACGCTCGTGTTGCATCTAAATGCACCATTTGCAATGAGAGTAACCATTATATTGGAAATAGCAGTGATCAGAAATAGCTGATATATACAACATATTCCTAATCGTATTCATCCGAGAGGAGAGAGTGCAGAGGGTCCACCTGCATAATATGCCAATTACAATATAATTATTAATAATAATGAGAACAATTTCATCTGTGAACATTATTCTTCCTTCATTATACGCGACCTGAAATGCTCAACATAATTAGGGTCAGTGTGGATATTCAGAAATAATGGTTTGGGGTACTTTTTTAGGTCTGGTAACTGATTTACTGGATATCCAAATGTCCCGCAGAGCCATGAACGCTGGCTGACATTTCATGGTGATCAAAGCCAAAGGAGGTTGTCTGCGATCGTGAGCCAAGTGGGTGAATTAATCATTTACATCTTTCCAAGCACTTGTAAATGGATATGTAAATAAATGCATACATGAATGAATAAATAAGGGAAATAATGGCACAGTTCTGCATCCTCAATGTTCATAGGTACTCAGTCAGCAATACATATTGTGGGCAGTTATCTGA
Organism: Sardina pilchardus; assembly: GCF_963854185.1. Classification (NCBI taxonomy): domain Eukaryota; kingdom Metazoa; phylum Chordata; class Actinopteri; order Clupeiformes; family Clupeidae; genus Sardina; species Sardina pilchardus. Next base: position 16,594,232 of record NC_085011.1, read on the forward strand.
TATTACTTTCTTAACTACACAAGTTCAAAAACAATTACTTATGCAATGTCTGACCTGTAAGAGTGAATAACCAATAACACCAGTACCCACAAACCTCATGGTCACAGTCTGACAGAAACTGTCAAGAATTCTAACCCTGGTAAAAAAAAAAACAACAACCTCAGGAAAATCTCGGTTTCCATTTCAACATTAAGCCCAAACCAGAGGACAGACCTTAGTCAAAATATAGATCATAATTCTTAATAAGATTATATAAAACCCTCCTAAATCCGCACTTCCTTAACTGAAGCGATAAATAATGCATCTTGACATCTGGCTTTGTAAAAAATGAGGAGTAATGCAGAAAAGAGATTAAAACGCAGTTATGTTTAATCCCAATGTTAGCCTTCTTAAGGGATCTCGCTGAATTCATCTAAGAAAGTACCAGAAATTAAATAACCTTCCACTTTTCCCCACAATTATTCCTCGCAGCTGGAAAGTGAAAGCTAATGTGAGATTTCTATCTTTTAAGAGGCGGTGGTGAAAAAGTGTTGCATCAACCCAAGTAGTGAAGACTGAGCTCCCAGAAACAATTTGTGTGAATAACACGGATGCTGCATTTTGATATGATAATTACTCCATATGCTGTGCGGTCCAGTTTCTACCTAGCTCTGTGTAGAAAAGTGAACGTGAATCCAATTAAAACAATTTCATGCCTACATTTTTTCCCCCTGTATTGGCTAGAATGCCACAGCGTTGCAGCAACCAAGTTGAAGCAAAAGCTGAAGCTAAATAAATAGGAGTAAATCTAATGTATAATAAATTAGCTGCTGAAACGTCTCGACTGCATTAGAATTCCAGCACTGGCTCAGTCAGCGCTGAGCTCGATAATGCAAACCAAACGTGTCTTGGTCCTGGAGGACTGACTCTCGTTACCACTCAGCATTTAATTGACTGATTGAGGACATTGATTGGACTGACAGTCCCTTTCACCTGGTTTCTGAAGGCGTGATTTGCTGTTGACAGACAAGCCATGCAATCGACACACAAACAGATCTAGCCCTCCAGGAACATGCCATACTCCACTTCGAGCCTCTATTTGACAAATAAGGACTAACAACAATCGTATTTCATACAGAAATTGGCACTGAGCTCATAGAGACTCTCTCTCAAGCAGCTAGCTGTAGAAATCAAAGTACGAGACCACAGTGACTCCGAAATAATAATATTACTGCGGGCACACTATTAGGTTATAGCGGAGATCATGATTTCACATCTTTCTGTATTGGAAGAGAATGGCTCTTTTACTTTGTTTAACTTTTACAGGCTGAAAAAAAAAAATGACACAACAAACACACAAAACCAACACCAGGCTGAAGCCACAGTGGGTTCTGTCACTATTTCTCCCCTCCCTTCTCCTCTCCTCCCCTCCCCTCCCCTCCCCTCCCCTCTCCTCTCCTCTCCTCTCCTTTCCTCTCCTCCCCTCCCCTCTCGCCATGCTCTCTTTGTTTCTCTTCTTGAAAAGTTGCAATGGCGTAACATGTCTTATTAGGACAAATATGTCCTATGAGCTCCAGTCGCTTGAACCAATCCAAAATATATCCTCTGGCTCTTCTCTCAAGGGAGAGCCCCCACTACCTCAGATGAGTTGAGAGTAAGGGAAAAAGTAATGACTTGTTCTATGCCGAGTGGGGGCCTAATAATAAAAGCTGCTTCTGTGGGAATTGGGGCATGTGTGTGTCAGGTTTTTTCACTCTCTAGAGTCGCAATACCTCCGAGAGTTCCCTCCCTCTTCCCCCGGAATAGGATAAATTGATGACACAGTGCGGAAGACAAATGAAATTAATCTTCACACTGTCTGACAGGAATCAAGATAAGATGGCTTTGGGCTATAAAAAGCTCAACATCAGTCAGTGGAAATATATAAGTGAAGATATAATATACGTCAAGATATCTATACATCTCTCTCTATAAGGAATAAATCATTTTTTTTTTCAAAAATTACATCCTAAACTAACAAAAACTGTGTATATCTTAAGGAAAAATGATTTCAAATGCCAGCCAAGCCTGGCTAGGGAGGAGAGAGTGATGCTTGGAGATACTGTCACGTCGCTTTAGTCACTGTGGTGGCCTGCGTTCAGGGGAAGGCTTCGTCTGTGCCATTGATTCTGTGTCACGGCGAGCTAAGGAGACGTACGTACCTGAGAAGCCGGGAAGACAGATGCATGTGAAGCCCCCGGGCCTGTTGATACAGACACCATCGTGCAGACAGGGGGAGGCCTCGCACTCGTTCACGTCAAGGCTGCAGAGGGCCCCGAAGTAGCCCGGCGGACAGTTACAGCGGAAGCTGATTCAGACAGAACCCCAAGAAAAACGACACAAGAAGGAGAGAGGAAGAGCAGGAAATGATGAAACGAGTCGAAAAGATGGAATAAGTCAAAAGGTTCACAGCACCAGTGCTACTTTCAAAATGAAGCATTATTCCAATATTTGGGTGAAATAAACCTTGGGCTTTAGGGCCTTATAAAAGCTGCTATTTTCCTGTTGTTTATATTTTTTAATACCACTGTTTTACTCAAAGTTATTGACCAGCACTTTGCATTCAGCCATAAATAATGACTATATGGAGTTATGGCTTCTATGTTTACGTTTTTTTGCTGATATGAAAACTCATTATTTTCCTCGTTGACATTGTTGATATTGTTCATATTATTATAGTGCTTAATGTAGGCTTTTCAACCTTATTTTTAACAAACCTTGTGTTAATATACTGGACGTGGCTTTGGACAAAAGCATCTGCCAAGTAAATAACACAAACATCCTGACCTATAAAAACATGTGTAAACAGTGTACTTACGTGCTGACACAAAAACACGTATACAAGTGTAAGGTTTTTTTTCTGTGCCATGCGTTGCATTTTCTGAGGATTTTGCCCCCAAAACGCTGCATGTCATACAGTATATGTAGAGTGACAGCATTGAGCAAGAGAGAGAGAGAGAGAGAGAGAGAGTCTAGCGGGTTGCCATGTGACGCCTCGAGCTAGCGCCTGTGGAGTTTCTTCAAAGGGACCAAGCCGGGGCGGCCCCCCCTGGAAGTTCACCTGGTGTAAACTCCCTGGACTACAGAAATCAGAGAGAGGGAGAGCGGGAGAGAGAGAACGCACGCAGCTAGGCGGGGGGTGGCGGGGTTGCACAGAGGGGTCACATGGGAGAGTCTTCATGACAGGAGACAAACTGAAGACAAACCATTTAGGACTTAAATTGGCCCTGGGACTTTCTCTGCCCATCTGTCCACGGAAGGCAAGCAGCCCCGAGGCTCCCATTAGGCCCAGGGAGGAGAGAGGAGAGAGGAGAGCGGCTGTGGCGCGCTAAACCCAATCTAAGGGCAAGATGTGCTCCTGCTGAATTCGCTCGCTGTCTTTAGTAAGGCAGCTTATATGTGTCAAGGATGAAGAAAGGCCTGTTATATAAGCCACAGCACTTGGGAGAATAACACCCCTGCCTTTTGCCGAGTCTTATTTCTAAACTCGTTTTTATTCCTCGCTGAGATAAAAAAAAAAAAAAAAAAAAAACAGAAAACAAACACTCCCACAAACTCTGTTTGGTCTTCAGTGTCATATTGAATTGAGCAGGTTTACATTTAGTTAGGTGAGAGGCTGGATAAAGACCCATGAGCGGACACCTTGGCTTTGTGGACGAATACAAACCTGTTCACAAGCTCTTGGCAAATGCCTCCATTTTGGCAAGGACTGGAGGCACACTCATTGATGTCTTCTTCACAGAGCCTGCCGGAAAACCCTGGTTTGCAGTCACAACTGAAACCCAAGGAAAATCAATATTATCGACAGCTTCCTTTAGATTAAAAATCAGTTTGTTTACTACCACTAAATATAGCATTTTCCCCCAACAGATAAAAGCAATCAACGTCAATTTTATTCTAATTACATTATATATTGCTCTCTTCACAAAGAAATATCTACATATAACATTGTTTAACAGCAGTGGAATACAAGCTTCATTTAAATAGAGAGCATAATAATAAGGTAATCTCTTTCACACCATGGTAGGATATTCTGAAATAAATCTTCAATGGCTTTAATAAACCTTCACTTTGGACTAAATTCATGGCATCACAAACACAGCGGGCGATTTAATCACATTGAATCATATTTGCCTCCCTTAGTGTGAATCACACTGAAAACGAATTTGTGAAAAACATATTCCAATAGTTTGCGAGGCATCCATTTTCTTTGGGCTGCTGAGTCAATATTTTGCCGTTGCCAACCCCCTGGTGAGCTAGCACTATCTCTTTATTTACTCCAAATCTATCTTTTCTTAGCCACTAAATGTCAATGGGCCCCTTTTCAAGGACAGGGAACTAAATTGCATTTTGAACAGAGACCCCAAATTTAGTCACACTCTGTGCGGATCACCCTATTATGTACAGGAACTTGGCGGGTCTGAATTTACAGATGGGTTCCCCCCAAGGAGCCGCATTTCATGAACTATCAGTGTCCCAGTTAACAGATTGTACTTGAAAGGCTGCGGAGCCGCGTGCAGCCTACTGATTGGTGCCGCCAAAGGACGTCACACTGCCAGGATGACCACCTCAGCGGGGCCACTGTGCGTCAGTGCAAACGGGCTGTTGAGTGCACAGAACAACACCACAGAACCAAACAAAACACAACCAGGGGGGAGGGCAAGTGGCTCTACTGACAGCCTTAAAAAAAAAAAAAAAAAAAAAACCTGCAACAGTCAGCTCCAACAGGTTTGGCTGTACTGCATTGTGAGCTCAGATAAGCAAACTCACAGCAGGTGTCTGAGATTAATAAGCCGGCTAGAGATAGTTCTTATCAAAATCATTAGGGTAACGATGGCAGAAGAAGACTAGAGGGCCTGGAGCAGCAAGATTTAATCTGGTCGGACATCTATATTTGCCTTTGTGTGAGAAAGTGCTTAAGCGTCATAATTAAGAGCTGAGGACATCAACTGATCATCACAAGGCTAGTCGTCTCAGAAGATACAGAGAAGGAGTGCATTTCTATAGTCAGCACTTTTAAACTGCCATGTTCCTTGCACACAGCACATGCAATATATACGTTTATATAATGATGATGTGATAATATGTGCTTTCAACACGCCACTGCTCCACCAGGTAAAGTATTTCTTAATATAGGCATATTGTTCCTATCTTTCTAATCTGACATAATTATTAATTAAATATGTGTCATGCTCATGTTTTGAATTTATAGTGAAGTGGAAGTGCTTGTGCGCTGCCCTTACGTGTAACCGTTGATCCCGTCCACACAATAGCCCTGGTTTTGGCACGGACTTGAGCCACACTCGTTGGTGTCAATTTCACAGTGGGTTCCCTCAAATCCTGAAAGATAGATGAGATGGTCATGGATCAGCAAGTCCCAGCACATCCTGAAGGCATTAGGATCAATGATAACAAAGGCCCTTGTGAATGCCATCTTAATGGAGATGGTAACCCCCATGGTATATCTCATCCGGCAGGGACGGCGGGCTTGCAGGTGGTCCGCTGAGACTGAGCCAGGCCAATAACGGACCAGACAGCAAGAGAGACGGAGCTGGTAGTATATGGATGAGCGAATGGGGATCTCGTTAAGTTGAGGCGTGAGAGGGAAAAGGGGGGATAAAAAAAGAAGAAGAGAAGGAGGTTAAGTTTAGGAGCTCCGTCAGCGTTGTTCATTAGGGGGTGAGGGATGGCGTAGAGGATCAGATCAGCATGGATGCTTTATAGTCCTTTTGAGGCGCAGGCAGGCAGGCAGGAGCCGGGGGGAGATGAGGAGGGTGGGCAGGGTGGGCAGGGTGGGGGGTGGGGGGGTGGAGGCTGGATCTGAGTGAATATTCCGTCCGTCAGGAGGCTTCTCTCCTTCAAGCGTGATCGTGGCTCACGAGAGCTGCTTTAAAGACTGCCGCTGTGAGCCTGTCGCGGCACGACCAAATGATATGTGGCAAGAGGGCCTATTGTGTGCACAATTAGACACATGTAAGCGCAGCAAGCAATCATGATAATTTGAGCTGTTGTACACAGCACTACACTCTTTTCAGACACATCTCTCGAGAGAGATATGAAAAACATGCTTGAGATACGAGAAGCATGCATGCTGAAAAGGTGCTCCCATTATATGCAGTGTGGTGCTAAGCATGATAGCGACGTTAACAGAAGTTACTGCAGCCAACACCGTAATTACGTGTAATTTCACAAACGCAGAAGACATATGAAACCATATTGTGGCTCTGTACCATATCAAGGCTCATCAGGAGGTCTTTGTTGGAGCTGAAAGATTGTGCAAATGATGAGAGTGACGGTACTGTAAGGACATTCTGTTCAGAAAGATGTATAAAGATGTATAAAAGGAATGGAATGGTGAACAGAAAAACACATTTGAGTGTAAACTCAAAGTAAAGTATTGAAAACTCATCAGGCAGATGAATGTGATTCATCCTTAAGCCATCTTCAGCATCTGAAGACATCTGATGGACAAAGAGTTTACACTCACATTTTTCTGTTTATCATTATTGTTTTTTTTTGTGCACCAAAATATGTTTATTTTGGAGTGCACCTGCTTATTCTGCTTAAAAAGAACGAAAGAAATTATGCAATAGATCCAATACGACCAAAATATAAAGACTTTTCCTTTGACCTGATTCCGGTTATTCTGTTATTCCATTGTGGCACTGCACTGCACAGCTCTGCTATTCTGGTGGTGGACTATTACATAACGACGAAAAGCTTGGAATACACGGTGTGTGGGAGATGTTTCTTCCAAATCAATCACAACCGCTAACCTGTAGAGGCCCTCCCTCGATCCAAAGCCTCAACAACAGTGTGCTCTCTGGGATGCTATCAATGCCCTGAAAGGCTCTCTTCTCTTCTACGTGACCAGAGAGACCATCCCAGCGCACTGGAGGGGGGAAGCGAGCGGATGTCTGGTGATTACAGGCCTCCAGAGTCCCGCCCAGCCTGGGCTGTCAGTCACAGGGCGGCCCCGCGCACCTCTGGGGCAATTTCGAATGTCAACTGTAATGCATCCACTGCCACCAAACAGTGACTGGAGGCTCCTCTCTCTGTCATGCCGTGGACCAAGGGAGAGAGAGTGTGTGTATGTACGTATGCATGTGTGTGTGTGTGTGTGTGTGTGTGTGTGTGTGTGTGTGTGTGTGTGTGTGTGTGTGTGTGTGTGTGTGTGTGTGTGTGTGTGTGTTAGTGTGTGTGTGTGTGTGTGTGTGTGTGTGTGTGCTTGTGTGGGGGGTGCCGGGGACATGACGAGCTCAGACACACGTTCCATCATCCAGCCATGGATGCATGGTCGCGCAGGGAGGAGTGAGAAATCCTCCAGACATATTGTTTTGTCGGGAGGGTAAATAAATAGGACTCAGTGGGTTTTCTCTCCTGCTCGGCTGACACCTCGATTGGTAAAAAACATCGCTGATCTATTTTCTCTCTGTTTCTTTCAATTGGATTTTTTCTAACGGAAGCATGAAATGGTCTTACATATGGTGCCCAAAGTGGTTTGTGTCATAACAGGGCACATTCTACACTTCAAAGCTTTCCCCCCACTAAGTCCATATACATCAACACAACCGTGTTGGTAGTTTTGTTTTAACCATGGAGCTGCACGAGTTCGAATAGAAACTTTTATGTGGATTTGTGTTTCTATGGATCAGAAAAAATAAACAAATAGTACTAGAATAAAAGACAAAAAAAAAACATAGTAGTAGCATTACAGTTGTTTGTCTTGTGCGGCTTCTCTCTTACAGGCCAGCACCTACATTACCCCAATTAGCTGAGGCATCCAGGAGGCTGTGTGAATGCTTTAATCACTGGAGATGACTCGGTATATCAGGTCAATGAGAGCCGTAGCAGGCCAGGCCAGATTTACACACCTTATTTTTCACTTAAATCCTACGCTTCATTAACTCACTAGATAAATGAATCGAGGTGAGGAACACACATTCCTATTATTAACTGATTGCAAAAAATAACCTAGATTTATGCATCTAAGATTTAAGCAATACCCTTCAGGTAATTAGCCTTGATCACTATGATCATTAATCTCACTGGCACTAGGGGAAAGAATGCTCATCAGAACAAACCAGCCATGAGGCCTGCTGGTGATAACAATAGAAGCCCCTGGCACAGTAGCTTATGTACTGTATGTAGTGCCCGGTTTCAATCATTAACGTTTCAATCATTTAGAAGCTTTACAGCAATTTCCCGCATATACGTCCCATTGTGTATAAGCCGCAGAACAGTGTTTTAAGCAAGTTAAAAGAAACAAAACCATATTAACACCATTTTAACTGCCCCCCTGTATTAACCTCATAGTGGAAGACATTTTGCAAAATCAATGTATAAGCTGTGGCTAATAGTTGGGAAATTACGGTAATTGTTTAAGGCTGTATTTGATTCATGCATATTTTTTTCAGATAATGATGACTAGATACAAAGTACCCCATTCCCCTATGGTGTTTTCCAAGCTTGTTTTCTTCTACGGTCTCAGCATGCCATGGAATTATCCCACTGTGCTACCCTATCACCACAGAAGGGAAATGAGTGTTTCTATATGGTCAATTTGTTTGAAGTGTGTCTTGACATGAAGCCTCTATTTAAGGAAAGACTTCATAGAATTACAAGTAAAGAGGCATAACATCTGAACAGTCAGTCCCACTTTAAGCCTCAGACTCCATTTCTGAGTAGCGCTGACCAAAAGCCCTTCCATTGAGGGGGCTAATGGGTGCACTAGCCATCCTAGCATGCTAATTAATGTAATTTAGGGACAGCAGTATGAAATGTAAACCGTTCCTCTGCCTCGCAGCTGATGCATCCTCGTGTAATATTCTCCTCTCTGTTATATTATGTATGAGACACAGCAAGCAGCGGGAGGCAGGGGCTGATCTGTATGGAGCTCAGGTAGGTCTAGTGTCTGATGTCAAACTCCCTGAAGGAAGCATGAGGTGCTTTTTTATTTATTTATCTATTTTTTTTTTTTACAGTATACTCATGTAGGCTACACAGGCTGGCAGCTGAGCCAATGGGCCTTGGGGAACATTGCTTGTTAAAATGTCACGGCTTCCTTTGTAGAGCAGTAGTAATAAATTAAGCTATACACTGTATATGTGTAAACAACCGCGCTGAAATACCATTAGTTGAGTCTGTCACCAAACGCACAAGCCTTTCATGGCTAGAATGCAAGATGTAGATCGTTACAAACTGATATGTGCAATTATTTAATGCGTTTGTTGAGAAACTTTCTACTGTTTGCACTGATGGGAATTGAGTGTCAACTCCACCTGCATTTACTGTGTCCTTGAACAGTAAAAGTATCAGCTAGTTTACTGGAATTTGAACTACTGGCTTAACCGAAAGCAAATGAAAACGTTATTGCATGTCATCAAAGGACATTTGACAATACAACGTGCACTGCAAATGTGAAAGCAATGGCATCTTTTTGTAAGTCACAATTTGTCTCCTTAACTATTCACAGCATGGCATGGTTTACTGTGCAAACATTAACCTATACAGAAATGCAATGAGCACTTCTAACTGGTGCATTAATCTTGGCCAGAAATGCTTCTTTCCGAATACAAAAGCTAAAGTACCAGAGCATTTTTTTGTTGTCCACCGTGAATAATGCACATAGCCCTGCAAATGCCACAAATACTGTACCTATGGCATTTTATTTTCCAAAAAAAAGAAAAGTTCTTTGGTACCTGTTCAGACATTTTTGAGCTCCTACAACATTTACATACAGTGGCAGTAGCCCAGCTCTTACAAACCTGCCAGCATTTCAGGTAAAACCATATATTTTAGCAGCACCACACACTGGGAAAATGGAGTCTTTTAACAGTGAAAGGGATTTACGGCTTTAAAACCTGAAGTTAATGGCATCGGTGGAACTCTTCCAATTTCACTCAGCGTGGCGCGCAGAGGAAGTTGTTGGCTAACTGATGCATTGCACACCGGTTGAGGGCTGCATGGGAATCGCATAGAATAAATCTACAGCACAACATCACCTCTTAGGTCAGTCGTGCAGGCGGAGAGAGAGAGAGAGAGAGGGAGGGGGAGGGAGGAAATAGGATAGCGAAGCAGACTGGTTTCACAGCTGCTGTGGGTAAAAGAAAGGGCAGCAAGAAACACACACACACACACACACACGCACACACGCACACACGCACATGCACACACACACACACACACACACACACGCACACACACACACACACAGAGAGACTTTTCAAAAGACTGAGAGGAAATTTGTGCATGACTGTCCGACAGAAGCCCCTGACAAAAAAAACAAAACCCCCACGCATAGAGAGAGGAGGAGGGTTAAGGTCCTGCAAACTCACAGCGGTGACGAAAGGGCAAAGCTTGGATGGAGGTCGAGTCCATCGCAGAAAAAGCCCTCCTCTGACATGCTCCTGTCAAGCCAGGTGATTGTGTCAGAATACGGCCTGTCAACAGGAGCTCGAGCAAGGTTTTTCTCTTATACAAGTGTAAAAGCTAACCCACATCAAACACACACACACACACGGGCATGGGGGTGAGGGAATGGATAAAAGGCTCAGTCTTTCTATGCCTTTAGGACCTCATTTGCCTCTAGTTGCAGTGTCCAAATTGAAAGCTGGCTGCCATGGCATTTAAAGGGAAAGGGCAGCGCACAGGGCACCTGCTGATGAGGTGAGGCGCACTGCTGCTTTTTATTTATCATTGTGCTTTCAAATGAATATTGCTGCATTCACATCTAGAATAGCCGGACCTGGCGAGCTCTGCCTCTCTCTGCAAGACATAAAACATCCATGAGAAAGGATAAAAGTTCATCATCAATGCCAGGCCAAAAAAAAAAGAGAGAGAGAGACATTCGCTGCACTCTGCCTATATGGAATATAAAGGTACAGTACACTACTCATCCACATTAATCATGACCTTTAAGACAAGCACAACCTGTAATGGTGAGTCATATTTCTGCCGTCTCTAAGGCCCGAATAAATCATCTCATTCCTCTGTAGTCTAATGTACAAATAAATCAGACATGATTCATCAAAACACTAAGAGGAGATTAATGCTAAAGACACAAATGTTGGGATGTAAGTCACTGGAACACGATGTGGAGCAGCGGGTAATTTAATAAATAATTTTCTTGGCAACAACTAATCCACTCATTGCCTCCTGCTGAGATGTACTTTATTCCCTTGAGACCGTGCCCTGAGCTGGATGCATTATCGCGTGTCAGACCAAGGAGTTATACCAACTGCATGATATGTGGGTCAAAGAGCTAACATTAGTTTGAAAAATGTTAATATAACTTCCCTGAATTTCCCTGAAAATGTGCATCAGTGTTAATAAGTCCCACCTGCTACTTAAAATGTCAGTGATACTAAATTCAATCTTTGAAATACTAGTATGCTACGTGGCACTGCTAATATTCCATTTAATACAGACAATCAATATCCATCTGGAGTCAAAGTACATCTGCAAGATGCTGTTAGTCCAAACTGAATTAGCCTCAATATATATTTAATGAACAAATGCATTAAATATTGCTCATCAAATAAAACTAATTTCACTTGATCTATATTTCATTCTGAAATATATTCCAATCTAAACACTCAAAAAAAAAAGTTGAGGATTAACATTCATACCTCCAGAAACTGGAAACTTGTTTGGTAATTTGATAATGTGCTGTTTGCTAGTTTGATCACGTGTTGGCTGAGGCTGACTAGCTGAAAGTCAGATGTGAAATGACATGCCCCAACAAAGGTCTAAACCTTATGGCTGTTTATCTATTTACTTCCTATGTCCTATAATATCCTCTAGGCTTCTGCTTGCCCTTTCGCAAGCACAATATTCACCTCAGTTTTAATACAGAAAAATCCCAGTATGTAAATATTTGTCAATAGAATATCTCAATATATTTGACCTCTTCTTAGCCTACTATTACAAAATAAATCCCTTGCTTTCCCTAGATATACATAATATACATATACACATCGTGTAAAATATCCTGGTCTCTTGTAATGTTACAGTGGATCAGTAAGCTACCACAAGGCACTGCTAACAGATGTACAGAACATGGAGGAAACAATTCTTCCAAGTCATTTTCTCGGAAGCTCGCAGGATACTTCTGATGTTTCCTATTTACCGTAATACCAACACCCAGGTAATAGTGATACCTCTTGGACCGAACCGCTCCTAATAGGGCCGCGAGTGGGTAGGCAACCCGTCATCTGTGGCCCAGAGAGGAGGAGAGAGGAGGAGAGGGGGGAGGAGAAACGCAGGGATCTGCTGGACAAATTGAAAACATTTCTCCCCAGATTGCACATCATATTACGACAGATATTGGATATTACAAGGATGGTGCACATCTATGTATGCAAAGGTGTTTACAGAGTGGGAAATAGAGACAGAGAGAGAGCGAGAGAGGGCGAGAGAGGGCGAGAAAGTGAAGAAAAGAGGGGGAGAGGAGAGACTACCCCGGTGTGTCAATAAATGCTTAAGCACCATTCTGATGCAGGGGGGGGCACAGGCAGAGCCAGAGCTCTCGTGTCTCCTCTCATCTGCATCAGCCTCCCATGCGCTGCTTCAACACACATCAGCTCCATTGAGGACAGCGTCTAACACTTGGTCACGCCATACACCCCCCTACCCCACACACACACACACACACACACACACACACACACACACACACACACACACACACACACACACACACACACACACACACACACACACACACACACACACACACACACACACACACACACACACACATCCCGTGATCCCCTCCCCCCCTCCTCTCCTCTATTCAGGAATAATATGACACAAGTCATTTCTCATCCATGAGCACCTTCAGGTGAGCTGGGTGCTGACTCCTCCTGAGAGATGACACGCGGCCGCCAGCACACATGAAGCTCTCGCCACAACAGCCAGCGGAACGAGCCGGAATGAGCGAGGGGACGCTGACGCTGACGTGGCGCGCCGCACGGCCGAATGAGCCCCGGAGTCGCTTGGATGCTGAATGAACGCTTTGTTTACGCAGGGTGCTGACGTGTGCCCAACCTTGGACATCCTATATCCATACCTCGCATGAGGAGGTGGAGGAGTGTGTGTGTGTGTGTGTGTGTGTGTGTAGGGGGGGGTTCATTCCAGTGTCACGCGTCTCGATCGACGAATCACCCTGATTAAAAAGTAATAAGGATAATACTATAAATTAGTATGGATGACGGCATGAAGTGCTGTTGATTTTATAAACAGTTAATCTTAATAATGTTTGCTGTAAGAATGAGGGAGACAGAGGGGGGTAAAGG
>NC_085011.1:16617547-16642547 GCF_963854185.1 Sardina pilchardus
ATGGGAGAAAAAAGACAGAGATATTTGGCATCATACATCATTCTTAACTTTGGAATGTGACCGTGGCGAGATGCCCCCCCCCCTCCCCCCACACACACCACATACTACACACACACACATACACACACACTCGCACCTCTCTTCCCTCTGAGCAGAGGCTACGCGTCCTCCAGTTTGTCATTAAAATCTTCATTATGATAATTAATCACGGAGGAAGAGATGAATGGTTTGTTGTCTATTAGTTTCCATGGGCGCAGGTTTTAATTTAACGTTCCCTTTGCATACCAATGGAGAGGCCGGGGGTCGCGCGGTCAAGGGGTGTTGGGGATTCTTCATCACGAGCGTGCCGTCTAAAAGGTCCCGTCTGCCATCGCGGACGTGGCGGCGCAGCCCCAGTCGCATGCTAATCCTCGCTTCATACACTGGCGGGAAGCCGTTAAACTTTGTCTGATATAATTTGTACACCGCGGGCCGTATTCATACGCGCGAGAAGTAATGCAGACATCGTCTGATAAATGGGAGGCCTCTGGGAGCCAGCGATTGTTCACCCCTGGCTATGGAGAGCATAATCTCATTTCGGGCTGTTAAATCATCTGCAGGGACCACACGGCTCCCCTGGTAGATTCCTGCTCAGTGGGGGCATTTTTTGAATTAAAGGAGGGGGTGGGGTGGGGAGGCGAGGGGGGGTGGGAGGGGGGAGAGAGTTGTAAACAAGATATGTCCTGGCCAAGGGCCTTCTCTGGAGTTGAAAAGATAGCAGGAACAAACTCTATCCACTTTCAGTGAAACCGAAACACCAGAGATTAGGGCATTGCATAAATGTTCGAGATAAACAGTAGTTTAGTAGTCAATATGTTGTAATTATCTGCCAAGTCATCACATAGCAGTCCTATAACATAGCCTAAGCAGTGACAGTCTGTCTGACACATCAAGCGTTAGAAAGACAAAAAATAAATCTGCCATATGATATAACCTGCGCTATCCATATGGAATGTTGATTACCATTGCCAAGGAGATTCTGGTTCAGCGGTTCCTCTTTTTACCTGTGAGCAGGTCTAGACACAGGACTCTTTAGCACAGGTGAGTTTGTCCGTATATGTACTGTAGGACTATGCAAAGGACTCGTTAGTTTAGGCCAAAGATGAACCCATTACATTCTGGAGTGTCTGCTATGAGTCATGTGGGAGCTTAACAAATGTTGTTCCACTTTTGCTAATGTTGAGAAGCACGGCATCTGGCCCTGGCAGACGTCTGCGCCCTCCAAGTGATCTTCTTGCTTTAGCAAACGTTTTGCTGGCTAAATACTTAGCATCTGCTAATTATCTACAGCGTAATTATAAATCACCCACTGGTCGACTCGACGCGTGGTATCTCCCGATATAGATTGCCCTCACAACTCACGCCATAAAGAACAAGCCCAAACGCCCCCCCCCCCCCCCCACCCACACCATCACACAAGCCCATTCAGTGAGTTACGGCATGCACCAACATACTGCACGTCATGTTAGGGGGCAGGGTTGAGGTTGGGGTCGGGGGGGTGAAATATATTGGACACCTTCCACTACTCACGCAATCTCTCTGGCCCATGATGGCAAATGACTGCGGTGTCGTCGCGTGTAAAGATTATTACTGCAGTCGAAACATCTAGACAAGGTACAGCGAAGCATGAAATAAGAAATGCTTTGACACATGTAATTAGAGCAAGAGTGTGTCACGTGCGGGCCCATATAAAATAGAAATAATAGAGACGGGATTGCAACCATATGAGCACATCAGGATGCACCTTTCCCGCTGTTAAGGTGAGACACAGCACTTAAGACCAAGCTTTACTTTACTGCTTATTGTTATTGTTGTCATTACGCTCATTGAAAAGCATTTATGGTGATGGCAATAAAATTAATAATTATTTATGTGTGGCAACAAACAAAATGATGACTGCACACTGGGAACGATGTAGTTATGCCAATAAAAGCCACATGTACACATCCCATGCATTCATAATTTGAGTCAAAGTCAAACATGGCAAAGGGAATGAATTCCTAAATAACAAGTTCACACACTCAGAGGACAGTCTCTTAACACTGTCGTGAGCCAGAGAGCTGTGTTTATGTCAAGGGAGGGAGGTATAATCAGACAGGTAGAATAATACACAGGGTATCATTAGACCTCCTGCTCTCTCTCTCTCTCTTCCTCTCTTTTTCTCTCTCTTTATCCCCCCTCTCTCTCTCCCCCCTGCTCTCTCCCCCTGCTCTCTCTCTCTCTCTCTCTCTCTCTCTCTCTCTCTCTGTCTCTCTCTCTCTCTCTCTCTCTCTCTCTCGCTGTCTCTTTTCATGGTTTCATGTGGGATTGTGTGGGCAGCCATGTGACAGAATAAGATTTGTCATGCAGAGAGATAAAGGTCAATCTAATTCCCCGACTATATGAAAAGGCTGTAATAACACACTGTCTTAAGCCCTGTCTCTCTCCTTCTGTGTGTCTGCATGTGTGTGCCTCTCTCTCTCTCTGTGTGTGTGTGTGTGTGTGTGTGTGTGTATGTGTGTGTGTGCGCGTGTGTGCATGTTTGCCCATAAAGTCATTTGGTGCAGATCTCCATAAAGGAGTCGTTGGACGTTAGTACACCATCAAGCTGCCCATTTACTGGGCAGACACGTCGTGTTCTACTCGCTGGGTCCATGCCACCGCGGGTGAGGCAATCCTCGGCGCCCAACTTACCCGAGTGTTCAAGCGCCGTGTGACGGCAGCGCGGAGCTTGTTTAAACATTTATCAAGGCATGGCCGCCCAACGCCACTGGTCATTACAGTTTTATGGTGAACTCGTGTTCTTATGCATGACTCCTTAAGTCTCGTTACTGCTGAGACGCTGCACCAGAGTAACACATGCGCTTTGTCGTGTGTAAACGCAACCCATCTCATGACGTGCCGAGGATGAACGTGCCGAAGTGAGGCTGTTGCACTACAAGACTACGCCGAATAAAAAGAATATCGCCGCTATCTGTCGTTTTTTTTTAAGTCGGCGAAATCTTTCCCTTACTCGTTAAAAGAACTTATCTCCTTGTTCTACAGTACGAGGCTGCCATTTCACAGCCCTGAACTTTTCTCTCCAGTGAAATGCAACTAATAGCCTAAACAAAATGCAAAGCCTTTCTGACACCCCTGAAAAACCTGAGGCGCTGCATTTGAATTATTCAGAGGAAATAAAAGACAAACCATCTCCTTACACCCACTGGTTTGTTGTGGAGAAAATGTGCATGAATCCTAATATCTTGTTTATCATTTACACAGAGAGAGAGGGGGGGGTGCCCTGTGTTCACAAGAGGGGAGAAACACTGAGAGTGAACAAAGAAAACAAACAAAAAATAAAACATATCAGAATAAAGAATAAAGCACAGATATAAGAGTATAAAAAGAGCAAAAAGAAGGGGGACTGAAACTTGGGGAGACACTGAATCACCGCACGGGGAAGCAAATTCATATTTGGCATCATGTTGTGTCAGCATGGAAGCCTTATTCCAGGCGAGACGTGTGTGTGTGTGTGTGTGTGTGTGTGTGTGTGTGTGTGTGTGTGTGTGTGTGTGCGTGCGTGCGTGTGCCTCGAACAAAGACATTTAATAAAGGAAAATAGAACAGAGGCTCAGTCCCACACCGGCCACACAGAAAGAGAGCAAGTCACAGCTAACACGGGATCATACAGGAGCCTCTGCATGTACTGTATGCTGAATGAGTCACTCTGGTGGCTATTTCCTACCATGTGAAGGTCCACGCACGTTGAGTTATTCACACACATGTTGCTGACGCAGTCGTCGATGTCCTGTTCACACCTGACTCCCGCGTACCCTGGGTTGCAGAGGCAGTAGAATCCGTCCACCACTAAAAATAAAACCGCAAACATGTATTCACATACAGGACAGCAACATTCAAACACATGAATTATGATATGAAAAAAACCCAACAACAACAACCTTAATCCCCTACGGCTGTTTTTATTGATGTCTTTATGTAATGCGTTCTCATCCCATTTTACCAAACGGCTGAGAGGACTGCTGGGGGTATGAGAGCCGTTGCAAACGCAGAAGACGTATAATCCTCTAACGATTCAAATCAAGTGGAGCAATAGCCGTGGACAAATTGGATGAAATCACAGGGCATTCTGGTGAATAAGAGGAATTAGACGCGGGCTGATATACAGTGGATGAAGGATCCTTTGTGCAAATAAAAGATCAATCGGCGCTGTTTTGTGAGTCCTTTACTAAAGGACGAGACCGGAAGGCCTTCAGATGTTCTTTAACCCCCCACCCCCTCACCGCCCCCACCAAGGTCTATTATGCCCTCTTCAGCCTCTCCACCTTGTATCCGTTGATCTAACTTGTCTTCTCTATCTCTCTCTCTCTCTCTCTGTCTCTCTCTCTGTGGAGACTGATTCACGAGCAGGTTTTCAGGGATGCACTGCACGCCAGGCGAAAGGACAAAAAGCCAGCTCAATCCTCATCCTTTCTTTCTTGCTATCTTCCTCTTTTTCCATTTGTTCACTCTTTCATTCATTCCTTCGATCTTTATTTCTTTCTTTTTTTCTCTCTATTTCGCGTGCTCCAAATGTGTCAACCTGTAGGTCACATCCGGATTCCCCGGAGCCAATATTGAGCTCGTGCTGTAGGTCTCTTTAATCATTAATGATGTTCAAAGAAATGTATTTTCTCCTCCCTTCCCTTCCTTCCCTTCCTCCTACTGCTGCTTCTCCCTCCATCCCTTAGACACAACAGCAGTACATAGTCAGCCTTGTGACAGTGGTAATTGCGGTTCTTACAGCGGAGTGAATTTATTACGGGCTGAGCGCGGGGTCCCAGGATTCTTCATTATCCTTAAGATTTACCACGTAATCTATGCTGTCACTCTGTCTGCGCGCGTGTAGCCGCTATTACTCTCATTAAATGCTCTGGGTCCTGGGTGGCAGCGGCATTAGTCTTCTCTGCGCTGAGAGAGAGGGGGGGGGGGGGAGCGGGGGGCGCGGGTGGCATGGGGTGCCTATCCCCGCGACTTCCCCCAGCGCCTGCTGCCCAGCACAGGGGCCCGCCATCCCCAGGAAGCCCCCGGTCAGACCGGGGGGAGGAGGATGGGGGGATTGAGGGGGAAAGAGAAGACAAGAAGAAAGTAAGACACAGTGGGAGGGAGGAGGAATAGGGAGCGATGGGGGGGGGAGTGTTGGGGGGGGTGGGCTATGAGACAGAGGAAGAGGTGGCAGATAGAAGCTAAATAGGTCTGACTATTGCAGTAGACTCTGAAACTTTTTCCAATTAGATTCAATTTGAGTTTTTTTTCTTTTCTCATATATATTTATATATATATATATATATATATATATATATATAAAAGGAAGCCTGTGGGCAAATCACTGTGACATGACATTCTCAGCCATGTTCAGTGATCCAGAAAAAAGAAAAGAAAAGATGGCGTGTGCAGGTAATATGGATCTGAGAGGAGTGAAGGGGACCTTGGGAGCATAGTCTCAGTTCTGTCTTTTTACACAGCAGAGACCCAGGAAGAATAGGACCACACCACCGCTCGCTGGGCTCCCAGTCTCTGCTCCGCGCTGTCTTGTGTCCACCAGTACTCTATGCTTAATGGGCACCAGAGCTGAATCCATGCCGGGCTATTCTCTGAGCATCGGGTTCCATTGGTATTCCCATGTTTAGGCATCTGGTCTCGTTCATGTACATACCTCTATGGAGGGCATAAATTGTGAATTCCTCCGCTGTTGCGTTAAGAGATTTCCGAGGTATGGTACGGGCAGAGCGGGAAAACAAAGGAGGATGCGCCGTGCAATGTGTGCAGTGTGTGCAGCCAGTAATTATTCATGGCAGGAATATGGACCAGTTAAAGTTGAGAGGCTGCCAACTCCGATGCTGTTATATTGCTCTGACGCCGTGAGCATGTGTGACAGGTAATCTTCCGGGATAGGAGCGGCACCGATGTATGATATTTATGGCCGCACAATAAACTACGGCAACACCCCGGGAAGCTGGAATCATAGCATGATTTTAATGACAAAAACCATAGGCTTGTCAAGTCTATTTTGGTGTGTATTTTAAAAGCGTACCCACTCCACTAAGATTTACCTCAATTATTCACTACTTGGTTACGTGTAATCTTTAAACGACATCATTTATTTGATCTACGAGTTGCTTAATGATTTATGTTGGAGATGGAATACATAGGGAAGAAAAAGCTTATTGGATTGCCAGGAGAAAGGGGAACAACATCCTGCCTTGGGCTTTGATGGTATTACCACTGTCATTCATCATCCATTATTTAAATTACAGTGGCGCATTGATGCTTAATTGATCTCCTCTCGTGGTTGGAGTAAGATGCTCATCAAGTGAATCCCAACTCCGGCTTCCAACTAATGTGCCCTGGTTCCCCGACTTCAGACAGCATATCTCAAGTCTCATGAAGCTCCTTATTAGCTGCCGCCGCCGCCGCTGTGACCTGGAGGAACGCGAGGCGAAGCTGTCAGCGTCTGCGAGGCCAAGTGAGCCAGAGCGGCCCTGACACCTCCAGCCACGGATGCCGCAAGATGGCCGCCACCGCCGTGTCAGATGGACCCGGCTGGCCCTTAGCGGCTTCCCTAGGGCTCTTGGTGCTGGTGTCTAGATGTATGCGTGCGTGTGTGTGTGTGTGTGTGTGTGTGTGTGTGTGTGTGCGCATGTATGGGTGTGTGTCTATGTGTGCTTGTATGTCTATGTGTGTGTGTGTATGTGTGTGTGTGTGTGTGCGCGCATGGGTGTGCATCTATACTGTTTATGTGTTAGTGTGTCTATCTATGTGTGTATGTGTGTGTGTGTTCATGTGTATACATGTGCTTGTATGTGTGTATGTGTGCTTGTGGGCGTGTGTTTGTGTGTAGGTATGGGTGTGCATCTATGTGTTTGTATGTCTGTGTGTGTGTGTACAGTATATGTGTGTGTGTGTGTGTGTGTGTGTGTGTGTGTGTGTGTGTTTGTATTCCCGCGGTGCAACCCTCGGCGCCCTCACCGTCGTAGCAGAAGCCGTGGATGCAGGGTCCGGAGGCGCACTCGTCCACGTTGCTCTCGCAGCGCGGCCCGGCGAAGCCCGGCTGGCACAGGCACTGGAAGCCCAGGGGGAAGCGCTCGCGGTCCTGGGGCGCCGCCACACACTCCGCACCGTTCTCACACGGGTTGCTGGCCTCGCACGGCAAGAACTCGCAATTCAGCCCTGACGAGCACAAGAGCAGGGGGGGGGGGGGGGGGGGGGGAGAAGAGAGGGAATAGAAGCAGGAGGAGGAGGAGAAGAAGAGGAGGAAGAAGAGAGGGAACAGAGGCAGAAGGAGGAGAAGAAGAGGAAGAAGAGAGGGAACAGAGGCAGAAGGAGGAGGAGAAGAGGAAGATGAGAGGGAACAGAGGTAGAAGGAGGAGGAGAAGAAGAGAGGGAACAGAGGCAGAAGGAAGAGAAGAAGAGGAGGAAGAAGAGAGGGAACAGAGGCAGGAGGAGGAGAAGAAGAAGAGGAAGAAGAGAGGGAACAGAAGCAGGAGGAGGAGAAGAAGAGAGGGAACAGAGGCAGAAGGAGGAGAAGAGGAGAAGAGGAGGAAGAGAGGGAAAAAGAGAGGGAAAAAACCCATCAGATGTGCCGGGAGACTTTCCTCACAGGGCCTCTCTCTGTAAGGCAGCCATACACAAGCGCTCGCTTTAGTCCACATGTAATTAGGCTGTTGGTTTATTGCCGCTATATTTAGAATGACACCCCGCTGATGCACAGAAGCTGAGGGTACTAGATAAGCACAAAGACATGCCATGCATTACAATAACAACTGGCGGAAGATAACACACACACACACACACACACACACACACACGTATGAACACATGCAAAGTAGCGCAGAGAAACAAACAGAGAGGAAAATGAGGGGTTCACAATCTAGCCTGAGATCTGACTTGTGCTAATTCAGTTCTACATCCATCGCGGCTGCCTCTGTCATTTTCCATAGGGTCAACACTAGCCCACATTTCTCCATTGATCAAGCAATTATTAACCTCCTGACCCGGGCATCAATAGTGCCATCCAGTAGCACTGAAGCGAGTGAAGGGCTATTGTGGAGCCTACTGGAAGATGGCCACATTGGATCTGAGTGAATCCCTCACGTGAGATGAAACCCATTGCATTGATATAATGGCACAAAAGGCAGCTGCACTAGTAGAGTTTTCAAAGATGTACTAATGGTTATGGCACGTGTGTGCGTGGGTGTGTGTGTGTGTGTGTGTGTGTGTGTGTGTGTGTGTGTGTGTGTGTGTGCTTAAGTGTGTGTGTGTGTGTATGTGTGTGTGTGTGATGTGTGTCTTTTATAAAGAGCTCTCCCTTTTCACTCCAGTACTCTGTTGTGTGTGGCTATGACATACTTGCACTAGTCTCGGGCTTTCATCACGTCTCTCCCACCAGGTCTTTACCAGCGCTCCCCCTGATGACTCAAGTGTTTGTGGAACATCACGGCTACTTACTCTATTTACACGCTGGACAGTTCAGGGGGAAAAAAGCTGACAGCCTTCTTTCAATGGGTAAATGTGCAGTCCCTGAATATGCTCTCTGCCATGTGGGAACAATTACTTCTCCTTTCATCCCGTGACTTATATGTCGCCCTTCTGCACATCAGAGTGCACATTCCCTGCTTTTTAAAGGGGAATATAACAAAATGTGCCTCTCAAAAAGCTGTATGAGGATGATGGTGTTCCCGGCTGTTTCCGGCCATCTCGTGAACAGATGCTTTTAGAAAGATGCAGAGAGGCACACACATCTGCAAACGCACAATACTAATGTGTGGAAAGCTCTCCTTCTCCATCTGGCTTTGAAAAGAGGGGTGCCTGGAAAACCCACTGAAATGCAACGCGGCGCAGCAAGTGGAGAAGTCACTTCTCTAATGTCTTTTCAGCAAAGGCAGGTAGTGGGAACTTCAACAAGCAGAGAAAAAAGAAGAGGCCCGGGCAACAACGCTCACATGCGAATGCGGCAGGAGGCGGAATGCATGCGACTGACTTTGACAAAATACTTTAAAGCTATGCAAACCATTAGGCTTCCTACCTCTGATAATTTCTGCCAAACACATTAGAAAACACAAACACATGACATTAATAATAATGAAACAGGCATCCGTTCAGGTTGCCAATACACAAAAACACACATTTGAAGCATATACAGGAGCCAATAGAAAGTGTCTGTATCATCAGGTAGCTATATCTTTTCAAAAGGGGATGAATATGTAGTGAATGTAAATGCATGTGATGTGAATGTGGCCTAGGAAAGGGCCTAGTTCAATGCTAGCAGTCAGGCTGATCTCCATCCAAGTATCTACTGTAGATGCCTCAGATTTGGTGCTAAAAGTGGCTACTAAAAATACTTTTAAGGTTGGCAGGTTTACTGTCGCTCAGCGGTGGCTGACTCACATAGCCTTGTAAAAGCCACTATCACAAAATTTCCATCTGTAGTTTATTTGATGTCTATGTCTTTATGCCAAAAGAAAAGAAAAGAAAAGAAAAAAAAACACTCCACATGGCAAGTGGGCCCCAGAAAAAAAAGCAGAGCCCTGTCAGAGCCATAAATCTCTGAGGTGGCACGTGTGTGTCAGTCGTCCCCGTCGTCACCCAAGTCTTGTTCTGTCTGTCGCGGAGAGATACACTTTTAATTCGGCGAATGGGCAGGCGAAAGAGGAGGGCGTCTAAATCATAGTTCATTCCAACTGACTGAAAGTAGTTTGGTCCAATAAAACATCACATAAATTCTGTGTAAAAAACAATAGAAAATATATGGATGTTGTGCCCATCGCTTGATCTTATAGTGATGGCCTGTCGGTTTGAGTAATGACATATGGAGCATTTTTGATATTGCTTGTAGTCTGAGAGCTGTTCAGAGTTGTTATATACTCTCATTCAACACCGCCATTTGTCTTTTCAGACCAAATTCCACCATATAACCTTAAGCGCCACAAGCTCGGAACCGCTAGCAACACTAAGACTCAAACATATTTGCCACAACACCCCCCCCCCCCCCCCCTCACTCCTAATGTTCCCACAAGCTCATTTATTTTCTGTCAGCGCAACAGTAACAAAAACACACACATGGCCAGAAGTGATGACCAATTTCAACAAGGCAGGGGCTATATGACCAAATCCTGGCAGAGAAAAGCCACGACAATTTCACCAGCTGCTGGATTGCCATCGTTTGATTTCTGACCATGTGGCGGCAAAGTAACACACTGCTCTTGTCAAAGTAACACACTACTCTTGTCAAAGTTTCTCAGTTGTCACTATTTGACCAGCTGTGAGCAAAATAACACAGTTGAGTAAGTGGCCAAAGCAGATGCCTACAGGGTAGGTGTAATTTAAAAGCTGTGACATTTTGCTGATTCATTGAGGCTTAACTTGCCTGCTTCCATGACAACAATACAGTTGTCATACCGTATTCAGATAGGCCTAACTACATGTTTGGAAGGATTTGACAGGCTAAACTTCAAAATAGCTTCATAAATGAAGAAAAAGTATGATATCCTGCAATTCTGACACTATTGTTTTGTTTACCACTATATCAATACTGATTCTATCTTTGTGCAATTATGCAAATAGGGGCTAAATTATTATTCATATCTAATTCAACATGTTAATCAAGTTCCCTTGACTACTTCCTACTAAGTGGAAGGTTTTGAGGCTAACATATTCTAAACATAGACTAGGCCACGGCAGTCTTGGGTACAATTATGCCATACCATGTTTGTGATCATGGGTGAGCCGGTAAAGTGCTTCTTTTCTGACCTTTCCAATCAATCCCACTAATGATGGCAATCAGGATGAGTGCTGTTTTACAATGCACCTGATTTAAATCCCCCCTGTTTCATGAGCAATTATTTGTTTAAAGAGCATTCTCATTCCTCCAAAACATGCCCTTGAGTTATTCTGCTCCTTTCTACACCCCCCATTCTCTTCCGCTCCTGCTGAGCCTCTACAAACACAGGATTGGATCCGTTTCTCAACTCAAAGGGACATTGAACACCCACACACACACACACACACCCACACACACACACACACACACACACACACCATTGTTTTTGGCACTTGTGCGTAAAATAAAGATGTTCCGGTGTGGTGCGGCGGGCGGAATGAGTTCGGACAGGTGAGAGGAATGCTTTGTGAAGTTAATTAACTTTGCTTTTCGCTCTCCACTCCCTCACTGTTCATTACCTTTAAATGGAGCCACACATTGGCAGGAGTAATTACCGGGCTGGTCAATGCAAGTGGCTCCGTTCTTGCACGGGGACGAGGCACACTCGTCAATGTCCAGCTCGCACTCTGAGCCTGTGGAGCAAGAAAACAAACGCGTAAATGGCAGAGCAAATAAAGAGTTAGGAGAGAGCAACTAGTTGTATAGTAGCCATTTAATGGCCTTTTGAGCAACTAGTTGTACAGTAGCCATTAAATGGCCTTTTGTGCAACTAGTTGTATAGTGGCCGTCAAATGGCCGCCTGATCAAGTAGTTGTACAGTAGCCATTAAATGAGCTAAGGCAAAGCAATAGCTACTGTATAATGGTTGAAGCATGGTGCTAAGCCAATGGCAAGACTTCCTTAGCCAGATTGTAAAAATGCAGTTTCAAAACTGCTGTAAGCAATTTCTTTAAATACATGCTCTTCAGATTTTTTTTCTATAATCTAATCACTGAAATACATAAACTATTAGTGCCTCTACGATTCTAATTGCTTCTGTAATCGGCAATTAGAAATTTCAGCTCGGTCTGACTGTATCAACCAATTAGAAAACGAGCCAGACAATACCTCCTGCCAATTAAAATTGTGCATGCACAGCAGATCGAACAGGGAGGCCGGCCTCCACAGGAGCAGCAGTGCAGGAACTGCTAGCATCTGAGCCTCTAGCCGCCGCAGCAGAGACTCTTATCTCCCCTTCACTCGACTGATAGCATCGCACTACGCTAGCGGTGTGTGCGGCATAGCGATCTGCCAAGTAAGGGAGGAGAAGAAAACTCTTGCTATACGTGTGTGTGTGTGTGTGTGTGTGTGTGTCTGTGTGTGTGTGTGTGTGTGTGTGTGTGTCTATGTGTGTGTGTGTGTGTGTGTCTATGTGTGTGTGTGTGTGTGTGTGTGCGCGTGCGTGCGTGTGTGTATGTGTGTGTGTGTGTGTGTGTGTGTGTGATCAGACGAGATCAGATGAGTTGACATGCCAGCTGCTTACCTGTGAAGCCCGGGAGGCAGAGGCACTTATAGCCGAATGCAAGGTCAATGCAGGTCCCGTTGTGTTGGCATGGTGATGGTTGACACACATCGACGCTAATTTCACACAGGTCACCTGGAGGCAAAGCAGTAAAACATGTTGAATTGGGACTGCCAATGATATCTTCTTCAAAGAATTGTTAAAGTTTCTAGAGCATTCGTGTGTCCTTCTTTCCTTACAAACAAACAAACAAAACTCGACTCGACTGTGATCTACTATTTCATTCAGCACGTACTGCACAACACAACATTGTGAAGGATGAATCCTTGATACTGGACTCTTACTGGAGAGATGCCATATTTTCCATTCACATCACAATAAGCACCCTTACTGATATTCAAGTGAGCACACACACAAACAGGCCGATTGTCCTTTTCTTTTCTATGCTTCCAGCTGATGCTATACGGCTATGGGGCCGAGGCTACCATAGCAATCAATGCACTGAAGATCTTCAAAAAGAACACTCAACAGCCCTTTGACTTCATATCTTGCTGGCTACTCGTTGGAGCCACACCAGCACCTATCTCCATGACGTGCGCTTGATATTGATCTGCCCACCAGAACGCCAGCAGCAGAAGCAAGTGTGTGTGTGTACCTGTGACTCTGTGCGGGCAGCAAGTGTGTGTGTGCGTACCTGTGACTCCGTGCGGGCAGCGGCAGCTGAAGCCGTTGAGCTCGTCCGAGCAGGTGCCTCCGTTCAGACAGGGCTGGCTCAGGCACTCGTTCACCTCAATCTCGCAGTTATTGCCTCAGAACAACAAGAGGAGAGAGGTGCTGAGCATCATTATGAGGGAGAGGGAGGTAGTGGCCCTGACGGGGGGTTGGGGGGTGGTGTGTGTGTGTGTGTGTGTGTGTTGGGGGATGGTGGGGGTGCGGTGGGGGCAAGGTGGGGTGGAGCAAGGCCTCTTTTGAAAGAGAATAAGAACACTTAATGATGTGGGGAGACGGCGGAAGGGGCAAATGAGGTGGTCAGAGGGGGGATGGAGGACGAGGTCAGGGTGTGTGTGTGTGTGTGTGTGTGTGTGTGTGTGGGGGGGGATATGGAGGACGAGGTCAGCAGTGAGGAGCAGGAGCGGCCGAGAGTAATGGGAATTTCCTCTGATAAGCGCCGAGTAAATAAATGTTTTACAATAGCGCGGTCCGGCAGAGGCCGCAATCTTTGCCATTTCGGGGAAAAAAAGGCAAATAGAGGTGTAATGCCTTTGCAATTACTGCAGAGGCAAGAGAGGGACACAGAGGTGAGGTTCAGAGGCTTGGGAGAGCTACTTCCTGCCTGTTTTTTAGCTCACTTACCTATAAACCCGGGCGCACAGAAACAATTGTAGCCGTTGAGAGCATCCTTGCAGAAGCTGAGGACGCCGCATGGATCGTCGGCGCAATCATCGACGTTTACTTCACAGAATCTCCCGGTCAGCCCTGAGAGAAGAAATCACAAGAAAAAACAATACCTTGGAAAATCAAAAGGAAAGCCAAACCATGGATAGTCAAGAGGAAGACGGAACGAAACCATGCCTGAAGTTGTCAGTTGTCTCTGACATTAATTTTTTCTAGATTCATGTAGACTAAAAAAAAAGGTATGACACAATTGCATCATGGACTACATATGTGCTGTCTTACTCTTTTGGCCTATATGAACATGGTTTAGTGAGTAAAAAACAGAACTGGAAAATGCATGAGGGCCCTTGACTGAATGTGGTGTCAACTTAGACTTTTTTTTTCTGTGGGGTTCGGACTGAGAGTGACTACCTTGAGGCATTAGCATCTGCTCCGTCGCCAGTCCATTCCCAACACATTAGCATTATGGGTTTAATTAAGCAGCAAACACCTCCTGTCCTTCACATCATATGCACGGGGGCGGCGTGGAGCTTACCGGGGAGACACTGGCATGTGAAGCCTCCGCGAAGATCCACACACTTTGATCCGTGTTGACACAGCCCGTAGACGCAGTGGCTTATGGGCGTCTCGCACAGCCTCCCCGTGTAGCCGTGGCGACAGACGCACTTGAAGCCGCTCACCTGCTCCACGCAGACGCTGGTCCCCGCGGCCCGGCACGGATTGGACACGCACTCCCCCGCCGGCCCCGAGCAGCCCTGGCCTCCCAAGCCTGAATGAGTCGGGATCAAAGAGATGATTGAAGTGTGCTGCGGTGTGGTGCGGCGTGGTGCGGTGCGCTCTGCGGCTGTGCCGGGCTGTGTTTTGTGCCACGCGGCACGGCATGACACTGAACAGCGGCGAAAACTCCTTTTCACGTTCTTTCTCCCACACAGACCGGGGGTGAACTGCAAACCTACGCGAGACGCCTCCCCGCGAGTTTAGGTAATTATTTATCTAACTCCAATAAGAAAGTGCGAGCCGAAACCTCTACTAATAAATGATGCATTGGCCAAACTTCCCATTTCAAAGCCAGCCATCCAGGGTGTGCAAGGACCAAGTTAATTCATGCTCTCTAGTATTTTTTTTTCTCCCTGATATGAAAACAATAAACTTGTGAAATGCTTTTGTTCTAACAAATGCACTACGGTAAATCAATATCAATACCAACAAATTATGGCCTAAATAGATCTTTTGAGCAGACTTTTAAAAAAAAAAGCTCGGAACACGGTCCCACACAGCAGGGGAGCCTCATGGATTAGTAAAGAGCTAAACAGTTATTTATTTATTTTCTGCTTACAAGGGGAAAATGGGATTATCTCTACTGGCATCTACAATTCAACATCAAAAACATCTCTAGAAATATTTCAGTGTTAGCGTTGAGGCAACCTTGGCTAACCCACAGTGATAAACAAACGTATTAGATTAATGAAGGTCAACGCGCAGGCTGTCAAGTAAACAATTCCAAAACAGCCCTAGAATTGAATGATGATGAGAAGAGGAAGACGAGTTGCAACCTTGTGGGTGCGGTATCTGTAGTGAAAGTCACCTTGAGTGGCACTGCAGGTGGCGTTGTTCGGACACACCCTCTCGCAATTAGGAATCGGCACGGAGCAGTTTTTACCTGGAGAGAAAACGGGCGTGGTGGTTACTTTAGGCCTCGTGTGAGGGGGGGGAGAAGAGTTACTGGCATCGGCGCTCATGCCAAGAATGAGTCTCAGGGCCAATATGTGTGTGACATGGCGTTTGTCAAAGTGATGGCCGTGCCGTCCGTCAGGCGGGGACAGGCCACTGTAAAAACCCTGTCATGTCATGGAAGAGTGAAAACATAATGGATTATCATAAAAGCAAAATTTGCTAAGTGCAAGACTTTACACAGACTGCTGCTTGCTATGCCCTCTTTAGTCTTACACACCACTGCAGATATGTCTTGGCTACATAAATTGTCATAACCTGATTCAACCTTTTTTCAGTCAACCAGGTGGTACACAGATTGAAGAGCAGTTTAATACAGAATAGAACAGAATAAAAATGAAACACAACATGGTATGGTGATAGGTCTATTCTACAGTATCTAGAAATAAACAAATACTATAATATACAAACCATAACGTATAAGAAACGCTTAATAAACTAAGTGCACAATGGAACAGATATGTGTTTGGACCCCTCTTGAAAGACCCAAAACTATCACTTTATAAGATACAAAGTGGAATCATGATAGGTCTACTCTACAGTATCTGCTAGCTCTGTGTTATGAAGTGAACAAGTAAACACTATACATGCTAAACAACTCTGTATGCTCAAAAAAATGCTAGAATCTGTTCTTATTAACAAGTTGAGCTAAAGAGCACAGCTTTACACTCCACAGAACTGTGCGTCTCATGGGCATATTCTGTGGACGTGAGCTCTAAAAATGAGTAAATATCCCTTAAGAAGCTGATGAATACAGATCATATGAGGGATTATCCTTAAGCATTACCCCCCCAGTCTCAATCTAGTCTGACAACAGGCTGAGCAGACTGTAGGCCTACGCCTGCATCGGCTAAAGCAAAGGACTCCGAGAAACGGCACGACATAAAGGACACTGATTCACTCGGGAGTCATTTAAGGGGACGAGGAGCCATAAAATCTAGTGGACTTCTGCATACTGTATACGCAAGCAGTTGTAAAGTTGGTGTGGGCGTCATGAACGGCGGCAGAGGAAACTGAACTCGCTTGGTTAGTACTGTATGGGTGTCACAAGCAGGGTAACTGTCCTAACTAACTAAAAAAAGGAGGAATATGTTTTGGCTGTTTTCAGCAATAATTCACATCAAAAGCACTCCAGCTAATTACCAAAACCCCAAACACAGTTGTTTTGCAGTGTTGTTCTTACATGTCCTTTCAGCAACACACAGCCACACAAGCCTATACAAAGTAGTGACTCATAGCACAGGGTGTAAAGCGCCACTGTTCTGGAACAGCCTGTACCCCCCCCACCCCCACCCCCCACCCTTTGCCACTACACCCCGACTCTTCAACCCCCCCACGTTCCCCAGGCTGGGGTGATGATGCTGCCACAAGATAGCGATGACGAGGTTTAGGGTGTTGGGGGTGCGGGGGGGGGGCGTGTGCGCTGGAGAGGTGGAAGTGGTTATGAGCGCTCCCACGGCGAGGGGCCTGAGACCTCCCTCGCTTGCGTGCATGTCATCTGTCACACCAGCTGCCTGGCTCCCAGCGCCAGGCCTCTCCGCCACTGATGTGTTTTATGCAT
The DNA here is from genome assembly GCF_963854185.1 of Sardina pilchardus. NCBI lineage: Eukaryota > Metazoa > Chordata > Actinopteri > Clupeiformes > Clupeidae > Sardina > Sardina pilchardus. The sequence goes on from NC_085011.1 coordinate 16,634,453, forward strand.
TAGGACTACACAAACACAACAGAGGCGCTCAGCAAAGAGCAGGGGCGGAGGGGGCGCGCGTGGGAACAGGAGGGGGTGGGGGGGTGGGACGTGGGGGCACAGGCAGCGCATATGACAGGCAAAAAATGATCCCGTCTCAATCACCCGCCCATATGGCACCACTGCGCGCGCCATACAAGGGCACGCCATGAATGCAGGGGGGAGTTCAACTCGCCATGAATGCAGAGGGGAGTTCAACTCGCCATGAATGCAGGGGGGAGTTCAACTCGCCATTCATGCCAACAAAGGTTGCCGAACCTTGAATGCACCTGGCAGGTACAATGATGCGGTTTACTGGAGTTCACCGCGTTCAGAAAACATTCACAATAAAGTGAATATTGAGATTTTTTTTTTTTTAAATTACGGTGTGAAAAAAACATACCGGCACAATTATGCGGTTGTATAAGGTCTTTGAGGAATTGCAAATGGAGGTCACAACCTGCCAAACATCATAATATATACATTAAGCTCTACATTTCACAAATCCCAATAAAATGCAAATGTGTAATTCCCAGCTGTCTCTTAAATCTCAGTGGGGATCATTCCCTCATAATCGCCCTGTTGTTGAGAGTTTGAAATATTTACCTTACAAAACATTACCTTGAGGGGATCATTTAAAAGCCTATAAACAGGATATTCCACACTGTAGCAAATGTATGTTTAAAGTGTGCTTGAACTTGAAAACAAGGATATGGTTGAAATGATATATCAAACAGGAATGGCATGAGAAGCCTGTGCTTGAGCATACCTGTAAATCCCTGTGGGCAAATGCAGGTATAATCTCCAGGCAGGTCAACGCAGGTGGAATTGTTGGTGCAAAATCCATAGTCGCATTCATTATAGTTAATTTCACAGGAGTCACCCTTAAAACCTACAATAAACAATGATTAAAGCATAGAGATTAGAAACATCAAACAAGGCAGTTTTTCCCACTAAAATGAAGCAATCGGTAGATAACTCTACTTAAAAAAAAAAAAATGCTACTTCTGTCCTGCCCTACAGTACCATTGCAAACACACTGGCTGAGAAGTTGGTTTTAAAAAGTGCCTCACAACACCAACGTGTTGACTAAATGTGGCTCTTATTGCGTAATGACAGGCGGCATGCGGCACCATGTCAGCTGCTGACTTACTGCATTAGCCGACTCCGACTTAACAAGATAAAAAAGGTTAACGCAGCGAAGTGAAGGAGAGTGCCACACTCAAATTTCTGACATTTTATGCTCCCATAAACGTATTCCACTGCATGGTCACGCTACAAAATGACTATCATTAGCACTGTCACAGGCCCAGACTGCAGGAAGGCCATGACTAATGCTAGGCTATCAGCGGCACCGGTGCAGGGCGAATTCTCATCATTCCTCAAACTGACCATGGAACCAATTTCCACCTCTCCCCATGTCATAAAATTTGACAATTATCCCAAGTTCATTAATAATGCATAACAACCCCCGTCCGCAATCAAGGTTTAATCAGAGCTACATCTCACAGGTAGGACATCGACTGAGCCAAGAAATTATTGGCAAAATTGCAGGGATTTATTTCTCCACCCAACTTAATGGCGTAAATGACTCCAGGTAATTTACGATATGAATTAGTCATTTAACGATGAGGAAGGTTTTACAGGACCCGAATGAGAGAGATGTTTGTAAATACAGGCCGAAAATGTGACCACAGAGAGCTCCCGAGATAGGGAACCCTGTGGTTAATCAATACTATTCCCCTTATAGTGAAAAGGAATCTTAAAATGCCAGGCAGGTCTGAGTGCTTCATCTGCCCATTTGTATTTAAATGTGACCATATACACTACACCCAAAATATTATGGCATATCAACATCAGCATTTCAAGACATTATGGCAAATCGTCAACATTTCAAAATTACTATTTTATTACCATTTTATTACCATTTTTATCGGCTCATGTGTCACAATGTTCAGAACACCATTCGATACCAACCATGAAGATGTTATACTGTTAAGCAGTGTCTATTGGACTTTGCTGTTTGACCACCCAAGTACAATGCCATATTTTCCTGTTTGAAAAAAATACTTACAGTTTTTTTCAATCGCTAACAAGCGTTTGTCCATTCAGTTGACACATTTTCAAAACTCTAAACACAGTTAGCACAGCATCGGTCTTTCGTGGCCATACCATTCACACATTTCATGTTGTTTTCACACAGTATGCAGTCAGTGAATATATTTTCACAATGCTTACATTTTCTTAACAGTCAAACTATACCTCCCAACAAAACAATGGATTGTTTTTGTATTATTTTCTAATGTTAACACACAACATCCCACAATAGTTAAAACAATATTCCAAACCTTAGATACAGTATAAAAACCTCTGCTTCTGCAATGTTATCAATTCAAAAGCAATATATCTCAGCTGATAACAAACAAACAATCGAATAATTGACACACAGATGATTTATGTTGGGTAAATTGGGCCAACCACAGCTGATTTCAGTCTGTCTTAGACTCAGTGCAGGGGTCTCTATTACATTGACACTTACACAGTAAAAAGAGGAGGTGATGTTTTTGGAAGCAGAAACAGAAAAAGACAAATACTGTAATGTCTGGACAAGGAAGAGTAAGAGTAAGGGGCCCAGGGAGAAGAGCAGGCCCAGTGAGAGATGCAGTGAGAGGTGCAGGAGCACTGAGAGGAGCAGGTGCAGAGATTAGACACAGTAATATTGTGCTTTTTTTTGTTCACCCCCTTTTTATCTGGGCTTTTTGCTGTTGTTTTTTGTTCAGAATGCTCTCGTGTATCATGGATATTTTGTTCACTGCAATCTGTAAAACTTTTTCTGTTCTATCATAGTCTACTGTAAACAGTATTTATACTGCACCTCCTGTAGGCCTAGAGAACAGTAAAAAAAAAAAAAAGATGAGCTTTTTACTGGAATGCATTTGAATGTGAACATTACATCTGGACATATAGTTCCCAACCAAGAAATATAGTGTAAACATGCTGGATTGCATGTTTTGCATGCAAATACCTGTAAAACTGAAAGATAAAAGTCTATTCAGTTTTTGTAATGTCAACAGTAGCCAGTATTTTGAAACCTAGTGTACTCTGATTGACTGCATGTATCTTGTGAAGTGAAAACAAGTTTCATTCTTTGACAAAATAACTTAAATTTGAGTCAGGTTTCCAGTGTTTTGGTAAAGTTAGTGTGTGCAGAGAAATGACAAGTTAGTGTATATGTAACAAAATGTGGTGTAAGAACATGGGATGTGCTTTTGAGAGGAAAATTATCCATTTGGCCAATTGTGTTTTGTAGGTGAGAGTCTGTGTTTAGAGTTTTGAAAATGTGTCAAATGAATGGACAAACGCTTGTAAGCGATTGAAAAAAACTGTAATAACAAGCACGCTCAGCTTGGCAATAGGACTGAGAGGCAGTTTAAATGACAAGCTAGCAGTATAGTAGCCAATATATTGTATTACCTGGACATGAGCCTCACCTACATACTTCCTCAGGCCAAGATGCTGTATTGAACAGGTACTGTAGCCTAGCCTACATGACTAGTCCAGTAATATGCTGTTCCGTGTTTGGTGAGAGGTATTGATCGGGTCGCTACGCTGAAACCTTTATTTCACATTTACACTCTGAAGCCCAGAGGTTATATTAGGAGAGTCTGTCATGTGACTGAGAGACAGAGAAACAGGGAGACCAGAGGTTCCTGGTAATGGTGTTTCTCATGGATGAGGGCTTTAAGGATTCATTTCAGATGAAGCCAGAGTTATTTAATATTACTTATTTAATACACTCCTAATTGACAGTTAGTTTTAAACTAAATTATCAATGCAGAGAATCAGATTGGCTGGCCTAGATTAAATGGTTTACCTCTACTCCACCTAGAAAATGTGACAAGAAATTATATATATTTTTAATACTTTTAATATCCCACAACTCAATATCAATACCTGATTGGTGGGGGCGCTGTGGCGCAGTAGGCTACAGCGCCCATACCATTTACGGGTCCGAATGCCCATGGGGACCCAGGTTCGAATCCGGCCTGCGGTCATATCCCAATCCCACCCCATCTCTCTCTCCCACTTGTTTCCTGTCTACCTCTTCACTGTCCTATACTAATAAAGGCAAAAAGGCCAAAAAAAAAAAATACTATACATCCATACCTGATTGGTCATGCAACATACTACTTACTTCACCATCAACTTAAAACTGAGACTAGTAACAATAACAGAAGGATACAAGGAGGTTAATTTGTCACATACATAGAAATACTAACGCAAAGCAAACAAACACACGCTCACGTGTTGGGACGGTCTGGCAGGGAGGGGTGTGGAACTGGGCGGCTGACTTACCCTCGGGGCAGAAACACAGATACGTGTCGACGCCGTCCACGCACACAGCGCCGTTTTGGCACGGCATCGATCCGCAATCGTTTTGATTCACCTCGCAGAACGGGCCGCCAAAGCCTGCACGGGAGGAGAAGGATCATTACAGCAGTCCCTTTGGTTAGCCTAATCCCACAGCCAATTAGGATTTGTATGACTTTGTTTCCCCATTCAAAAGCAGCTTTACAAAGCTGTTATTGATTCAGAGAGCTAGCTGGGCACACGCTGCCGCAACCCAGTGGATCATTTAATCATGTTTAATAAGAGTCAGTCATTGCCTCTCTGATTTATTACATTAAACAGGCCAGTGACAAATCCAGCGATGCCCCACATCAAAACCAAATACCATTTCTGCGCTCAATGCCAGTCAGACGGCACACGTACGTACACACACACACACACACACGCATGGAGACAGACAGACAGAGAGAGAGAGAGAGAGAGAGAGAGAGAGAGAGAGAGAGGAAGAGAGAGAGAGGAAGAGAGAGGATGAGAGAGAGGGACGCACACAGACAGATACAGAGAGAAAGATACAGAGTGCAGGCATGAGTGTGCACAAACCACAACAAAGCAAGTAGATGACCACCCACAGACAAGCACCCTCACATGCATACGCAAACAGTTATAGGTGCAGGAGGCCATGAATACTTGCAAGCTTTGCCACTGATTAACACTAGCATCCCTTGATGCATACAAACATAATATGCGCGCACACACACACACACACACACACACACACACACACACACACACACACTGCATTAAACACCATGTTCTCTGTATTCCTACACAACTCTCTGTGTGCTACTGCCCATAGCACAGTGAAATCAGAAAAGAGAAATGTATTCATATTTCATACAGGCTACAGTATATCCCAACAGAGTCTTCCTATATAAGTCAGCATATACAGTATAAGTATGAGTCAGTATATAGAGTCATTCTGAGGTCTGTTCCTAGACCCATGGGACGGCTAACCAATGTAAACATTATATACGCTACATACACATTACAGTCTGGTCTGTCTGGTGGTGCATGCATACACATGTCTAGTTATGTTAACCTGGTCTAGCGAACACGTATGGGAATATAGAGCTCTCAGTTGCCAGTGGGGTCTAAGATGCATTCTGCATGTACATAGCCTTGATGTGACATAGAAAATGGCCATGTGTATTTACACTTCAGCTGAATTATCGCAGTGAGTTCTTACAAAATATAGGGCAATGAATATATCTTAGGAAAACATATATGCCCGTGGGCCTTGCATATGCAACGAGCAGTTATTCAGAGCGCATGTTTCATCTCCTCATTGTGAATTTCAAACTGTGCTCTGATATAGTCGGGGCTAATTATTTCACTTTGCTCCTCAAATACAACCCTGAATACGTTAAGATTAACTGTTCCTAGGCAGACTGCCATACTTATCATTTCCAAGAGAAACACCATCATCATTATGATAGCCATCATCATAAACTTCATCATCGTCGTCGTCATCATCATCATCATCATCATCACCACCACCACCACCATCGGCCTCATCACATTCACCACCGATAACATCATTGCGATGACGATGTCAACCATCAATATCATAAGCATCAGTGAAGGACAGGGATTCAGAGGATGTGCACCAATTCGCTTAATTAACTATAAATTTCACCCGCTGCGGGCAAGGGCATCTGGACGTCCACCCAGAGTGGCGCACAAAGCAGGAGCTGGGAATCAGCAGAGCCACTGGAACAAGCTGCAGTGCAGGATTGGCTATTATGTTCTGCTGGCGGCCAAACATGGCTGATGATGAATCTGTGGTTGTACGTACGTGCTGTAATAGACACTATTATGGGCTGCGACTAACAATTATTTTCATATAATTCGGTTAATCCGCTGATGATTTGTTCAATCACTCAACTTCTTGTTTGATTGATAAAATGGTAAAATTGTGAATAGATGTTGATTACTGTAGTGTTTCCCAAAGCCAAAGGTTATGTTTTGAAATGCCTTGTGCTGTGTGACGGGTCCAAGCAAGATGGTGGTGAATACTGTAAGTAATATACTGACTACAAAAATAGATATAGAGGGATACAGATGTCACATGTCACATGGAAAGCGACTGCACGGATCGGTACAGTATATGTAAGAAATAACATCACCCCGTCCCTTACTGACTGACACATGCTTTTTCTTGAACTTTCTTCTGACAAGAATAATTATAACTCCACGGATATGTCGCTCATGGAAATGGCCTGAATATGTGATCTTTTGTTGAAGGGAAACTGACGACGCTGATGCGGTGTTGATTTTTGTTTCAAATCTTGTGTGTAGGCAGGGATGGGGGGGCGGAGAGTTGATATGTTGTTATGGGAATATATGTGAAGGTGACAGCTGCATCTGCTGTATCCCATTAAAAAAAAAAAAAAAAACAATACACTCTACACACTGTACAAAATATAAGGAATTGACAGATTGCCAGGCTTATTTCATTAATCATATACAGGTCATATACCACACAGGGCAAGGTATTCAGGAAGCAGTACAGCAATGACAATGACCACCATTACAGCAGTACACACAAAACGGTGCCGCAGTGATGAAGTCTAACGGCGGCTGTGGATAGCCCCCCTCATTGTGCACCCCTGAGTGATTTTACAGTGGCTCCAAGCATCGTTACTCCGCTGCATAAATCTGCATCCAAGTGCAGCACGCAGAGGAGGCCTCTGTCAGTTCCGCCTGGTCTTACATCATTACAGTTTCAAGCGCTCGAGCACCAATCCACATTCTTACAGACGCTCGTCTTTTCCGTGGTCTACAAGAGACAGGAAGCCGGGGGTAATTATACAGAGAGAATGGTTATACGTTATACGTGTAGTGTCCAATCATCTAGATGAGACAGGTCAGTTGGAGGGTGTGGCTTGGCTGAACATGTGACAAAGGGTGCGTCTGAAAGTCGTGGCTTTCTTACAGATTCATTATTTGTCCAAGAATCCAGCCCTACGCATCAGCAAGACCGGCGAAAGGCATACCGGCGCTGCAGTATCAGACTTGTCCTTGGGGAATGAGCGAAGCATCACGCTAAGGACCGCTAAGGTTTCATTTGCATAGGGGATTGCTAACGATCCTTCATTCTGACGCGTGTCGAGAATAAGTGCACAGAGAGTAATGAAGGGCTGGTTATTGATAAGGCTACACATGCCACCCTGACACAATCACTCATCTGTAGATGATATTTTCATTTGGAAAGATGCTCTTTGCATTATTGATATGCCTCAGTGATCATCGGATTCAGCTTTTAAAAACAACTGAAATCGTATTTTAAAGTTGCTGTTTAGCATATCTGCTTCAGATGGTTGTACCTAAATGTGTCATTAGGTATACAAATGTGTTTGTGATTGAAATAAATGTTCAGCCCAAATCTCATATGGAATGTGTTCTCAAGTAAAAGATGTAAACAGGCCTCAATACTCGCTAATGGTAGATCATCACATCACAGGTTCTGCTGTGGAGTATTAGCCATTTTATTTGGCTTTGTATTCTCCTTTTTCTCTTGTGTAAGAAGGAAATCATTTAAGACATGACTTTACAGAGACTGCTAAGGATGCAATGTCTGGCAACTCTATGATAGCGCAAAGACTGGTGTTAAAACCCACTAAACTTACGAAACTTACCTTTCTCACAGACACAAGTGACATTATTT
>NC_085011.1:16647547-16652547 GCF_963854185.1 Sardina pilchardus
GTGGTGTACTTACCGAAAGTACAAAAACAGACGTAGCCATTCGTGAGGTCCTTGCAAGAGCCGCCATTCAAGCAGGGCCTAGACCAGCAGTCATTCACATTCTCCGAGCAGGTCTTTCCTGTAATAAATATTTCACATGCATTATAAATGAGGCATCTGATTGGGGGAGTTGTGCTATACTGTAAGCACCAGCATGAGAGTGTTGAAATCAAATCAAAATGCATTATGTCCTTATGCTTCTTATTTATGTTTCTTATCAAGCGGCCTTATGCTTACAGGCAGAATTATGGTTTGGATAGAATACTTCAACAAAGTCAGCTGTTGAGCTTGTAGCATGACATGACTGTTCAATTTTTGTCGCGTTCCTGTACGCGTTCCTGGGCATATCTTTGTCTGAAGAGATGAGGGTGAACGGTCTGTTTCTGTAGCGTTTCACTGATCCTCATGGGGGCATCCTCTGTGTCGGTAGTTATCTGCTTTGGATTGCCTGGTTGCCACTAATCAATGTCTGAGCCAGTGTGGTCCACATCAGATGGGACGACCTATATGCTATTCCCCACCAAGCTGCAAGGCTATTTTAACCCTGGCTGTTTACTTATTCAGCTAGAGCAGCAGGTGGATCTTCAGGTGAAGGCATACTGCATCTCCCTTGTAAATACAACTCTGTTTCTGATTTTCCTGCATGGCTGGAGGTTTTCATTCATCCGTGGTATCAAAATGGCCCATCATCAGTCCTAACCACATACAGGTCCAAGTGCCTTGGGTGACCTGGGTTCAATTCCAACCCCTCTCCCATCTCTCTCTCACTTGCCTACTGTCACTCTTAACTCGCCCAAATTAAGTCATCAGACGTACAGTCAAATTTGCGTGACGTAAAATGAAGCATCTGACTTGTGCAATGATTCTGCCTGAAACCATTTTTTTTGATGGAGGGCCTTGACAAGATGATCTACAATATATACATGTCATTACAAAGACAGCATGTTTCAAAGTATAATTAAAAGGCACTTGAAAGAGTCGGAAGACAATATCACTCCTGATGACACAGCTGTTGCGGTTGCCACAGTTGTTTGAGTAATCCATCTGTATCCACGTTTGCACATCTGTCCAAAGCAGCAGTCATTCAGCATTACAGGATGCGCGGCTAGTCACAGTGGGATCCTGTAGAGGCTGCTGAGTTCACTCTCAGATACACTGACTATCATTGTCAACACCTTCCCATCAGCAATGATACTGCTATCCACCCGGGACTGTGCTCTGATTGAATATATAAATAGGCGCTGACATTGATGGGTTAGAAGGAGAACAGTATCTATATGAAATGAAATGCCAACCAGACATATGGAAAGGTATGGTATACAGTACATATGGCATATGGTGTCTCTGTTGTCACAATCTATCAATATATCACATAATACTTCACTGCTCCTAATACTGCACCACAGAACATATGCAACAGTGGATTTGCTTGTTATGTAACTGAATAGAAAAAGCCAGGCAAGGCAAGGCATTCACTGAAACACTTTTGCATACAGTACTTGTAATATTTTCAAACGTATACACTTTAAAAATACAAAATGACCAATCTTGGTAAATCAACAAAGAGCCCAAACAGACAGGTAACAGAGACGTGCTAGTTAACACGCACTAGACAGGGGCGGGTGCTGTGCCGTAGGTGGCTGCAGTGCCCACGCCACATTCAGGTCCGTGTGCCCACGGGGACCCGAGATCAAAACAGACTCATGGCCATCTCCTGATCCCATCCCATCCCATCTCTCTCGCTTTCCCACTCGTTTCCTGTCATTCGTCACTGTCCTACTGAATAAAGGCTAAAAGGCCAGATAGATATACTGTATATACCCGTAATTTCCCGACTATTAGCCGCGGCTTATATATTGATTTTGCAAAATTTCTTCAGCTATGAGGTTAACACAGGGGGGCAGTTAATATGGTATTGATATGGTTGTGTTTCTTTTAACTTGCATAAAACACTGTCCTGCGGCTTACACACAATGCGGCTTATGTGCGGGAAATTACTGTAATCATGTGCTAGACAAACCAGCCTTACCTTCAAAACCCGGAGCACACAGGCACTGGTACCCGTGCGCCGTTTCAATGCAGGAGGCTCCGTTGATGCAGGGGGAGCTTCTGCACTGGTTCACCCGCATCTCACAGCGCGCGCCCTCATACCCCGGCTGGCATCGGCAGGTGTAGTTCTGCTCTTGGTCCAGACAGGTGCCATGCTCCGAACACTGATGCCCGACACAATAGTCAACGTCCACTTCGCAGTAGGGGCCCGTGAATCCAGGGGGACAACGGCAACTGGTGATGTAAGAAACATGAAATACGTTAATACGTTATGTTAGCAAAAGATCTGGGCCCGTATTCACAAAGAATTTTAGGGCTAAAAGTAGCTCCTAACTGGCGAATTTAGGGAGGAACTCCTAAAAATAATGGGCGTGTCACTCCTAACTTTATGACTCCTAATTTTTTTCACTAAAAGTTATTCACAAAGCATTTTAAGCCTAAAAGTAGCTCCTTAGTCTAGGACAGCGTAAAAGAACTCGAGAGGACTTCTAACTCACTAAGACCTATTCACAACCCGCTTTTATTTCACGTCGCGATGTTTTGAAATGACCGCAGTGCAGGAGCTCGCTGTCATGCAAGGGAATAAATGTGCATTGCAACTAAGGATGCAAATGCAATAATGCCACCGACAACCAAAACCACCATTGCATGTAAACTAAATGTAACGTCTCATTGTGCCTAATTAAATTAAATCGCTTCTCCTCTTTGCAAATATAGGCTACGTGTTTTCATACAGATTAATTTAAAACATGTTGCAAAGATACTGCTTCAGTCCATAGTGATTCATTAAGCCTAGGCTTGCTTTACTCTTTATTCATTAAGGCTATGCCTATTTATTCATCATCTTCCATCCTTCACAGCCCGACATAGCGCACGCATTCTCACCAGCTAAGACCTAACACCTGTCACTCAACTCGTCATCGTAGGGGAGGTTTGCCATCATTCCCGCGTTATAATCACCAGCCAATCAAGGTGGTCACTTTCATCAAGCTCGTGCATGAGTAATGACGTCAACCATAGCAACGAAGACTCACTTTTAGTTTAGGAGTGGGCGTTTCTCCTTACTAAAAGTAGGTCTGAAAGGCTTTGTGAATAACTTTTAACAGAAAACTCCTAACTAAAATCTTCTAGCGCGATTTAGGAGTACTCTTAGTGGTAAGATAAAATGCTTTGTGAATACGGGCCCAGGGCCTTAACTAAGCAACTTTAGACTTTATAAAAACTTCGGTAACACTTTATATTAGCACACACATATTCACCAGTAATTAGCTGCTTACTAACATGTATATTAGTAGCATACTAGCCATTTGTTAGTCATTATAAGTCACTAATTAATACCTTATTCAGCAAGACCTTATTCTACCCTTACTAGACCCTTAATTAAGAATTTCCCCTATGTAAGCTCCTAATTACCCCTTATTCATAGTTATTAAATAAGTTGCTGCATATGAATTATGACCTAAATATGCATGGCTCAGTATGGGGCTTGTAAGGTGGTAGTACCACAAGAACAGTTATTCGCACCGAATAGTACTTATCAAAGATGGTCTATTCAAATGGAACTAGACACTAAACCACCAGTGCTAATAGTGTACAAATAACTAATAATTAAGTCTTTGTAATGCCAAATATGTTCCCTATTCTAAAGTTGTGTCTTTGTTCACATTTAATTCACAATTCATTTGGCACTTATTAACCCCCATGTGTTCCCTAAACTAAAGTTGCCTCCTATTCACACTTATTAACTGTATTACAGCACATAGTAGGCTACACAAGAAGCAGACAGCTAAGTTAGCACAAATACAAAATATATAATGAATACGAGATAGCGAGAAAGGCGAACCTGGATATATTTGTATGCTAAATTTCTTGGCTCCTGAGTACTCAAAAGTCTCAAACTCAAAACTATTTTTTTAAGTGTGAAGGGTCACATAAATAAGACTTCCGGTGTGAATAAGTTGTGGGTTTGCTATTTGGTCTACTGAATGTTGTATCAAATTCTCTGTTCTTTTCCTTACGGACAGCATCTTATTCTTCCCTACTGACCTCAAACAGCAGAGCTAAGGATTGAATCACACCAGATTTCTCCTTTAGTATGAGGCAGTATACATACATGGGGGTTAATAGTGCCAAATTATTTGTGAATTAATAGTGAACAAAGATCCAACTTTAGAATAGGGAACATATTTGGCATTACAAAGACTTAATTATTAGTTGTTTGTACACTATTAGCACATGTGGTTTAGTGTCTAGTTCAGTTTGAATAGACCATCTTTGATAAGTATTATTAGGGGTGAATAACTGTTCTTGTTGTACTACCACCTTACAAGCCCCATACTGAGCCATGTATATTTAAGTCATAATTCATATGCAACAACTTATTTCATAACTATGAATAAGGGGTAATTAGGAGCTTACATAGGGGAAACTCTTAATTAAGGGTCTAGTAAGGGTAGAATAAGGTCTTGCTGAATAAGGTATTAATTCGTGACTTATAATGACTAACAAATGGCTAGTATGCTACTAATATACATGTTAGTAAGCAGCTAATTACTGGTGAATATGTGTGTGCTAATATAAAGTGTTACCAAAACTTCTTGATTTCTTGAAACATTTTTGTCTAGGGTTAGCCATCATCCACCATGATCATGTCTAGTGGTTTGCCATCTATCTGACTCTAACTCTGAAATGCTGAACTCTGATGTTACCACGGAACATTCATAATTCAACCTCAAAAGGGATTTAACCTCACCACTGAAAAACAAACAATCAACTGTGCTGTAGTCCAGTGGGAACATACATGTCATTCAAGGTTATTAAGAGGTCGTTGAACTCAAGGTTTTTACCTGTAGCCATTGACCTTGTCAACACATGTGGCTCCATTCTGACACCAGTGCTGGTTGCAGTCGTTG